>NC_058131.1:324798125-324863240 GCF_016433145.1 Gracilinanus agilis | reverse complement strand
AGAGAGACAGAGAGACAGAGAGACAGAGAGAGAAAGAGAGAGAGAGAAAGAGAGAGAGAGAGAAGAGAGAGGGAGGAAGAAAGAGGGAGGAAGAAAGAGGGAGAAAGAGGAGGAAGTGGAGGAAGAAAGACAGAGACAGAGAGAGTGAGTGAGAAAGACAGACAGAGAAGGAGAGAGAAGAGGGAGGGAGGGAGAGACAGAGACAGAGACAGACAGAGAGACACAGAGAGACAGAGAGAAACAGAGAGACAGAGACAAAGAGAAAAGGAGAGGAGAGGTGAGGAGAGGAGAAGAGATAAGAGGAGAGGACAAGAGGGGAGGGGAGAGGAGAAGGAGAGGGAGAAAGAGAAAGAAAGGGAGCAGCTAAGGGCACAATGGATGGAACACCGGACCTGGAGAGTCAGGAAGACCTAAGTTCAAAAATGGTCTTAGACACTTATTATGTCACCTTTGGCAAATCATTTAACCTTTGTCTGCCTTAGTTTCTTTATATGTTAAACTGAGACAACAATAGTACTTATCTCCCAGGGTTGTTGTGAAGCCAGAATAAGAGAATATTTGTAAAACAGTTTGCAAACTTCAAAGCACTATACAAATGCTAGCTTTTATTATTTTTATTAGATAGATTTAAGAGATTTGTAATTTCATCTATCTAGGGAATGCTCAGTGAGGAAATCCTCTCCATCAGTATAGATTGGTTCAGTGTTCTGCAATTTATAGTTATAATGAATTGTCTAGGTCACTGAAGTTAAATGATTTACCCAGGATCACACAGTCTCTGAGGATGGAAGACTTGGCTGCACCCAGGTTTTCCTAACTCCTATGCTATATGTCTATCCATTCTAACTCTCCTACAGAATGTGCCAAATATCTACTTAAGGAGTGCAGAGTAGAAAAACATAAACACGAGTTGGTGTTGTTAAGGAAGATTCATGGAGTAGGTGGGATCTGAGTCGGATCTTGAAGGATGAATAGAAACTAGGCAGGTGGAAAGGAGGAGCCAAAGACATTCCCATCCCATCTTCTGCCTACAACATGAAGTGTGCTGAAGTCAGCTTGAATTAATTCTAGAATTATAATTGTTGAATTTTTAAAAACAAAATAAAACCCTTATCTTCTGCTTTAGAATGGATACTACATATCCATTCCAAAGCAGATCAGAAGCAAGTTAGGCAATGGGGGTTAAGTGACTTGCCCAGGGTCACAAAGTTAGAAGTGTCTGTGGTTAGATTAGAACCGAGGACCTCCTTCCTGTCTCCAGGTCTGGCACTCAATCCACTGAACCAATGAGTACCCCCATTGCTAAATTTTTGAAGTGAGTATTTATGCCTTGAAAATTGGAAAAACTGCAAATCATGGTTTGGTTTATGGTTTTGCTGCTTGTCTAGACTTAAGAAAATCATGGAGAAAATCTGGCCTCAGATACTTCCTAGCTATGTGACCCTGAGCATGTCACTTAACCCCCACTGCCTTAACCTTTACCCCTCTTTTGTCTTGGAACCAATTCAAAGTATTGATTCTAAGATAGACATTTTTAAAAAATTAAAATTTAAAAGTGATGAAGAAAATGTTAATAATGTAAATTAGTGTGTCTGTATATACTTTTTTTTTCAGTCATTTGTTATTTACCATTTTACCACTGGCACAGTAATAACTCCAGCCTCAGCCATGCTTCTATCCCTAACTTTAACCCACCGATCTCGTGAATAAAATATGGGGGTTTAAAGTAATTGTTCTCTGAAGTCCCTTCTGAATCTAACAGCCTAGGATTCTGTGTTCTAACAGTGTATTTTTAAGGCCCCTTCCAGCTCTAACATTCTATAACTCTATAGAAAATTGAACCAACAAGAAAAGAAAAGAGGTCAGATATGAGTTGGCCTGCAAAGACCATATAAAATCACTTTTGAACTCATAGCCAGAGGATAGGAAAAATGGATGCAAAAAAAAAAAATCCACAAGGAGCACAAACATGCTTTAGAGCTCTGCGTGTGCCATTCACCTAAAATTCCCCAGTGACTCCCTAGTGGCTCAGGGAGAAGCTTAATAAATAGCAGCCTGGGAGAGGCTGTGTTATTACTTTCTTAGATTTTTTTTTTCTTCTCCAAATTGTGCCCTTCACTCCTGTAGCCTAAGGGAGTGAGCACAGTGAAATATAACATCAATTAAAATACTTAGCTGGCGGCATGATGACTAAACCTTGGGAGTGAAGAGGACAGGAATAGCAAGCTTGAGTCACCACCCCCTCAGGGATGGACCGACCTGAAGGCAGATATCACAGCTGGCTGCGGCAGGCCAGGCTCCAGTTCTATCCGTCTGTCACCCCAGAACAACAGCTGGGGGCAGGGAAGGCCATCCTGAAATCCTGAGATGTCTGAATGATAGAACGGTTGCCGAGGCACAGGGATGCTCTCCAACGGAAAGGCCAAAGGTCTGGGAAAGCAGGAGTCCTGTCCACTCGCGAGGGCTGTGCCATTCGCTCACTGGGTGACCTTCGGTGAATCACAGAATCTCAGAGTTGGAAGAGGTAGCCAGGAAGCCGTGTGATGGAGTGGACAGAGCATTGGGATGGAGCGGAGAAGACCTGCCTTCGAACCTCCACTCATAAATGTGTGAGCTGCATGACCCAGAGCAAGTCACAACCTCCCTCGGTCTTTCACTGAAAAATGGAGATAATAATACCTCCCTCACACGCTTTTGTGAAGATCAAATGAGAAACTGTATATCAAGTGCTTTGCAAACCTTCATTTTGGCACTACATAAATAAAAGCTATTATTATCTAGTTATCTGTTGTTGTTCAGTTGTTTCAGAGGTGACCAACTCTTCGTGGCATTATTTGGGGTTTCTTTGGCAAAGACACTGAAATGGTTTCAACATTTCCTTCTCCAGCTCATTTTACAGATGGGGAAACTGAGGCAAACAGGATTCAGTGACGGGCTCAGGGCCACACAGCTTGAAAACAATTTGGACTCAGGGAGATGAGTCTTCCTCACTTTAGGTTCAGCACTCTATCCACTGGACCACATAGTTGTCCATTATCTAGCACCCCCAATGCTTCAACCAGAATCCCCTGCTACAACAGATCAGAAAAGTCATCATCCAGGCTCCATTAGAGGAACCCTAGTGATGAGAGGTCCCCAGGCTCCTGAGGCAGCCCATTTCATTTGGGGAAAGTTCTGTTTGTTAAGAAACCTTTCCATATATTTAAATCAAATCTGTGTCTCTTCAACTTCCACCCAGTGCTTATACTTCTGCCCTCTGGGGCCCAAACAGAACAAATCTAATCCTTCTTCCACATGACAGCTTTTCAAATACTTGAAGACAGCTATCACATCTCCGGAGTCTTTTTTCCCTCTGGGCTAAACACCCCCAATTCCTCTAATTGGTATGAGAATGGCATGATCTCTTGGCCCCTTGTCATTTTGGCTGACCTGTTCTAGGTGCAGTCTGGTGCGTCAATGTACTATCTAAAATGTGGAACCTGGAACCAAACAAAATATTAGACAGGAAAGGAGATGGAGGTGGGTTTATCACCTGCCTCATTCTGCACACTGTCTCTATTAAAGAAGCCTAAGATCATGTTAGCTTAATTTTTTTTCTTTTTTTGCTAACTTGATCTCTCTGGACCTCAGTCTGTCATATGGAAAGAATAATGTGTCCCTTGTATCTTCCCTGAAGTTTGGCGAGAAACAGATGAGAAAAGGCACATGCAAGTGATTCGCAAGTGTAGAATAACCTTTTATATTTAGCTCAGGACTTCAGTAGAGTATGTCATTCAATTCAATTCAACAGTAATTTAATTAAATATTTATTGTGCACTATGCTAAACACTGAGGATACAAAGATAAGAATTTAAAAGTCCCTGGCCTCATGGGGTTTACATTCTACTACTATTGAGGCAATACAGCATAAACCCAGATAAGTGGGTAGATATAGAAAATATGTAAAATAATACTAAGCTATTTCCAAAAGGAAAGGAAGAGAGTGTTGGCAACTGTGGGAGACTAGAAAGGACTCATAAAGGAGTTCAAAGGGGCTGCTGGGAGATGCAGTAAATAGAGTAGCTAGCCTAGAATCAAAAAGTTTTCCTGAGTTCAAATCTGACCTCAGACACTAATCAAGTCACTTAAACTTATTTGCCTCAGTTCCTCATGTGTAAAATGAGATGGAGAAGAAAATTGCAGACCCCTCCAGGATTTTGCCAAGAAAACTTCAAATGGAATCTTGAAGAGTCAGACATGACTAAAATGCCTGAACAACAATGGAAGTTGGAACTTGAGTTGTGTTTTAAAAGAAACTTGGGACTCCAAGAGTTAAAGGTTAGATGGGGATTTCAGAGATGAGAGGAGAGCACCTGTTGTTTCCCCTTGCTCAACTTTGACATATATAACCTCACTTTCCTTGATGATGTCCTATATGCTAGTCTAAGTAATTGATTTCTGCCATGGTTCCTCTGCTCACTCCTTTTCCCTTGGTGTTAGGGACACAGGATCTTGGGGAGGCACCAAGGGATCCAGATCCTTCCCAACTCTGCCTACTGGTCTCCAGCTGTATTTTCAACCTCTTAGCCCTGGGACCCTGCTCTTAAACTCTGGATTTTGGCCTCTTTCAGTCCTCCATCTTGCTCTTGGTTATTGTTGTATACATATTACACACAAATTTCCACAAATTCTCCTAAGAGGTTCTACCCAATGCCCTGGAAGCCCTTCTCTGTTTCTTTAATGTTACAGAGTTATCCTGCAAGGCAACTATGGATTGAGTGGTCTATATGCAAAAACATATTTTGTGAAGTCTAATGCCCAGACTAGTAATAGGATAGTAAAGTTTTCAGCCATAAGATCTCCCAAAGGCCATCTAGCAATGTATAGAGGGCTTACATCTCTTTTGGTTAAAGAAGACTCATTCCAAAAATGCAATAGACTCATGAGATTTTGAAGTCCTACCAGGGCAGCACTCAAGCTGTCTATCTTATAATGCCCCCACTTTCTCTGCATGACTGGCCCACTACTTCTCCCCACCATATATGTCCCAGCTGATGTCTTTTATATACCACATCTTGCATGCAAGTCATTTTTGGTCACATGCTACAATCTGTTAACACCCCCATGCATCTGTCCATTGCCTTTTGGATCACTTGCAAGTTTAATTCTATTGGGATCAAGGTGTTCCATGATTCAAGGCCATGGAATACTCACTATGAGAATATTGGTTTTAAAAATATAAGCAAGATGTTTAAAAGATTGGGCAACATTTGCAAATAATCACTTAAAGAGCTGAACTATTTTGAAAATGTGACCCACTATTTATATAATTTTATAATTACTAAATATCATTTTACTACTCTAGGTATAGTAGATAATTAATTACTGAGGAAACAATCTGAGTTATACAATTTATTAGCAAAACTGGCATAATAAACAGGTCACTGACTCCCCAGTCAGCCCAGACACTCTGATTTTATGTATTAAAAATGCTTAATCAAATAAGAATTAACCAGGATACAAAATCAGGTAATCTGATTTCTAACTGAAAAAAAGAAAAGATTAGGGACTTTCCAGGGTTGAAATGGAGGGGGAACAAAGTAGAGGATTAATAGGTGTGAATCCTTGAAATCAGAAAAAAAAAGAACATGGAAATAATAAATAATTGACCAATATGGGGCCAGTTTTCAGATAAGACATATGAGGTGCTTGAGATCACTCTTAGGATCTGACGTGGTTTCTAGTCAGCATGACCTAGGACAGCATTGGCAAAGGTTTTCAAGTTCATGTGAACAAACTGCAACTTCAAGCTGTTTGTGAACCTCCTGCATTACCCCAGAGTGGAGGGAGGAAGAGCTGGCTTTGGGAGACTGGACAGAAGAATGGGGCATGCAAAAAATATCCTTGGATGCTTGGAAGAGGGGGAACTAGCAGCCCCCCTCCACCAGGCATGTGTGCCAGAACTTCACCAACACTGATGCTGATCTAGGTCCTTAGACATGAAGGGCTGAAATCAAACAGTGCAATAAGGTTTTCTCACAATTCCCATAATTGAATAACGTTTTCTCACAAGACAGAAATTGAACTAGACTAATAATTGAATAGAAAGGGAACCAAGCTAGCACCAGAACTGAGTCACAAGATGGAGTCAGTGTGGTTTACTCAATTCCCACATGGGGAAGTCAATGTGAAAACAGAAGGCAAGGGTTAAGAACCTGACTCCATCACTTAGTGATTGTTTATCCCATGGCAAGTCTCTTTATTTTAATTTTCCATATCCTTCACTGGTAAATGGGAATAATAATCATTGAATTGCCCCACTTGCAGGGTGATTTGGGGGAAAACACTTGGTAAACTGGAAGGTAGTGCCCAAGAGTTCATAGCCATTATTATTTTCAAGTACAAAATCAAAAATAAAAGTAAAACTGTGGCCAGAACAATCTAACTGGGTGGGGGTGGGGGTGGGGGGGAACAAGGCATGCATACCTAAAACAATTGGAAAATCAAGCAAACAATAAGTGTTTATTTAATGCCTCCTACAGAGAGGTTCTATGCAAAGCACTGGAAATGCAAAAAGAAGACAAAAACAATTCCCTGCCCTCAAGGAGCTTACAGTCTAATGGGGAGATAACATACAACCAAATATATACAAAGCAAGCTACATAGCAGATAAATAAGAAATAATTAACAGAGTGAAGGCACTGGAATTAAGAGGGTTTGGAGAACAATTAAATCCTAAATTGCATGTATATAGCACTGTAATTGCTATAGAAGCTGAGCATGAATAAATGAATGAATGAAAAAACATTCATTAAGTATTTACTATCTGCAAAGCACAAATAGATAGCCCATGCTCTTAAGAAGCTCATATCCCAATAGAGTGGCCCAATACATACAAGAGGTTTCAGTTACAAGTCAGATGGAAAGACCCAGTGGTTCTTAGGGTGTGGCAGTAGAGCAGATGGCAATGCATCTGCTTTGGAGTCATTGCCATTGACAAAACCATATTTGTTTCTGACATTTGAAAGTGCCAAGGATTTGGGTGGTAAGAACTTTCTTTTCTGCATCTTAAGAAGCTATGGCTGCTGGAGGGGAGGGGGCATTTAGATAGAATTCTGGGGCGGGGGAAAGGCGGGTGTTGTAGTGGACTGCAGAAAGGAAGAATCCCTTAGATGTGAAATATCCAGATAGGGCTTAATGGATTAAGTGAGGCTCCAGTCAGACAAAAAAGAAGAAAAAAGTACGGTCTCTGGAACAGGGATTAACCTTTTTAATGTCAGGGTTGCCTTTGGAAGTCTGGTGAAGTTTATAGACCTTCTCAGATAAATGTTTTTAAATGCATAAAATAAAATACATATGATTACAACAGGGAAAAATTATATCAAAATTAAAATGTCACTTTTTCCCATCCTAAGTCACAGAAGCCCCTGAAATATATCCATGAAGACCCCATGGGATTCCATGTACCCCAGGATAAAAAGACGTGCTGTAGAATAAAATGCAAACTCCCCAACTTGGCATTTAAAGTCCTCACAGTCTAGTTCTAGTCTACTTTCCTAGGCTTATTTCGTACTGTTCCACTTCACACATCCATCTTCCAGCCAAACTGGTCTATTTGTGGTTCCCCAAATTCATTATTCCATCTCCTCCCTCTCCACCTTTGCATGGGCTGTCCCATATGCTTGGAATGCACTTCTTCCTTATAATCACTTCTTTAAATCCCTGGATTCCTATAGGTTCAACTCTGGGGGCTATTTCCTCCTCTTATAGAAAGCCTTTCCTATTGTCCTTGGTTGTTAATCCTGTCTTCTTCATTAGTTTTGCTCAGTAGAATGTAAGCTGTTTGAATGTTGGGATTGATTTTCTTTTTGCTTTGATTTTGAGAGGCTAGATTAGTGACTAGCATGCATTTAAATAAAATGCATGTTGTATTAGATTGGATTGGGAAACAAGACAATAATTTGATCAAAAAGTAGTCACCCTATGGGGGCAGCTGGGTAGCTCAGTGGAGTGAGAGTCAGGCCTAGAGACAGGAGGTCCTAGGTTCAAACCCGGCCTCAGCCACTTCCCAGCTGTGTGACCCTGGGCAAGTCACTTGACCCCCATTGCCCACCCTTACCAATCTTCCACCTATGAGACAATACACCAAAGTACAAGGGTTTAAAAAAAAAAAGTAGTCACCCTCCCCGGCCTTCCTGCCCCCCCCACCCCTGCAAAAAATGACACATGATATATGTGAGTAGCATAAATACATGAATAACAGGAGGAGATTGTCTTATGTTAATGAAAAGGCAGAAATTGGGTAAGGTGAAGTCATATTTTTGAAGGTCTCAAATTCCAGGCTAAGGAACTTGAACCTTTTCCTGTAGGCAACAGGAAGCTGAGGATTTTTAAGTTCAAGAATATCAAGCCAGTACTTTAGGAAAATTATTCTGACACTGTGTAAAGGATGGATTTGATCCAGAAAAGAACGTAGGTGGAGAGACCAGTTGGGCATACATACGGAAGGGGTTGGACCAGATGATCCAAGGTTCCTTCTAGCTCAGGATCCTATGAAGCTAAGGAAATTACATGTATCTTCTCACCCACCCCCCTTTCCTCCTCCCTATCCACTAAGCAAATAATAATGAAAACTCCTATATCAACAGTGCTTTAAAGTTTGCAACACACTTTTCTTACAGCATTGTGAAACTTATAATTAAAACATTATTATCCCGGTTTAACAGATGAGGAAATTGTGGCTCAAAGAGACTATCTGGTAGGCCCAAGGTAATAATACTAGTAATTATCAAAATAAGGATTTGAACCAGAACCTTCTTGACTCCTTCCATCCATACTACTTCCATTTCGTAGCTCTCTCTATAGCCTAGTTTTGGCCAACCAGTTGGTCCATAAAGTTGGCTGCCCAGGCTTTATGTGCTGGTAAAAGTCAACCATTTTTTCTTTTCTTCCCAGTTTGGTGAAGAGTAGGGGGAAGAACTGGAATGTGTTCTATTCTAAGCGTATATGTTTCTCCTGCTGACCCCATAATGATCTACAAATTGGCAGCATTTTTATTCTCATTTTGTATTTATCTCTTTGTACCGTCTCCTTGGTACAAGCCTGGCTTGCTAAAGTTTCAAGGAGGGAGGGGGGAGAAAATAGCCAATTGTGTTTGAGCTGATTATAGACCATCAGGCTCCCCTGTTCCTTTGAAATTATAGCTGGCCAGGAGAGATGGGCAGTTGTGTGCTCCCAGCTGATGGTAGGAGGTCACACAATTGAGGAAGGGAAGAAGGATTGGAAAGATGGCTATGGAGTCTCTCTTCTTTCACTGGACAGTTTGAGAAGATGTTTTCTAAATGGGCTCATATCACTCTGACAGCTTTGAGTGTGAATCACCCCATTTATGTGATATTTCTAGCAACTCTGCCAATTATGTCCCCCTTTTGCCATGGAGAACCAGGAAATTAACAACAGCTAATGGACTGACGAAGCCCCCAGTGCCAAGGCTATAACAGACGACAAGGAGGATCAGTCCCCGCCTGCCTCTTTCCTTATTTTCTCCTCTGTCAGATATTTATTGTAATAGTTGAAAGGCAGCATTTAGCTGGCCTGGCAATTTCTATTTAAGGGACAGCACAGAACCTTCCAGGGCAGCGCCAATGGGAAAGGGCCTTTTGAAGATAACACACAAGCAGGAACAGAGAGGCTTTGAACTTTGATTGGGGAACCATGCTTAAAACATTTCTAGGCTGGGTCAGCAGATCTCATTTTAAAATAAAAAAGGAGAGAGACATAGGTGGGGAGAATCTGTATTGGATCCTAGTGAATTGTGGAGTGGCAACTGAGAGAGGCAGCATGGGCCAGGGAAGAGAAGGGGGACACTAGACTGGAAAGTGAGGAGGCTGAGTCCTTGGGAAAGTCACTCTTCCTCACCAGGTCTCAGTTTATTCCTCTTGCAAAATAAGAGAGTTAAATTAGAGCTTGTCCAAGTTCCCTTCCTACTCTAATGCTCTATAACCATCGCCACCCAGGAATATTGAGTGGACCCCATGGAGAAAATATGTGGGAGGATTTGGGCAAGAGTCAGACTAGATGAAAAGATAAGTTTGAGTTTTGATCTGTACCTTTGGAAGTAATGCTGACATCAGCGAGTCCCTGGAGCCATCAAAGTATTTGTTAGCAATAAAAAGAGAGATTTTTGTGGGGGAAGAAGGATGAAAATGGCAAAGAACAAAGGAAGGGTCAAAATTTACACCATTGAGAAACTAGCCACATCAAAGAGATTATAAGGTTCTCTAAGAATCTAAGTAAAAAAGGGGATATCCACATAGTACATAATATACTAAGCATGTCTAGGAAGGCTCTGTACTTTACATTTCCTCAGATAACAAACTATCCTACAATCATACAGTCAGCAGTCCCCAGACCCGTCCAGAAGCTAAGACCATTCTTTGGTTGGAGTGAGAGGAAATAGGATAAATATCAAAGAAAACATCTTGGGGAGCCAGCCCAGAGTTGATCTGGGATGTTAGTACATTTACATATGCAAATTGGCAAGGATAAAGAAAACTGGGAAAGCTGCTATTTTATCATTTGTGGTAATTACAGTCATTTAGAATGGTGAATCAATGGGTTCCTAGAGGTAAAAGCATCTTTGCAAGACAGAGTGTTCTGATGAAAAAAATTCTGATAAGCCACCAATATTCTCTCTTTACAAAGGCAGGGAACAAAGTGGGATCAGGATTAAGATGATATATGACATCAGGGCAGATGATAATCATAGCCCCCATTTACATACTCATTTTATACAGATCCTTTCTGATAACAATCCCTTGGAGGAAGGAGGAGTAGAAATATTCTTATGCCCATTTTACAGAAGAGGAAACTGAAGCTTAGAAAAGTAGAGCAGGCCTGCCCTGAGTGAGTCCTAAAATGGACAAAAGTACCCAAACAAGAAAATGCAAAACATGTTGGAGGCACAGTGAAGAGGACAGTTTGACTGAACTGAAGCAACCACATGGGGAATGGAGGAAGATGGAGGTTGGCAGAGCACTGTAGGGAGAAGGCTGGGTACAGAGTCAGGAAGATCTGATTTCAAATTCAGCTTCAAGCATTTAATAACTATGTGACCCTGGGCACATCAATCAATTTCTATTTGCCTCAGTTTCCTCACTTGTAAAATGTGGATAATCCTAGCACCTGGCAGATAGTAAGCACTATATAAAAGGCAGCTATTTTTATTATTATTTTATTATTATCATGAAGCCACAAGGCTGAATTTGAACCCAGGTCTTCCTGACTCTAAACCAAGTACTCCATCCACTGAGTCACTTGCCTGCCTGTATGACCTGGGTCCAAATTCTACCTCAGATACTTCCTAGCTGTGTGACCCTAGATAAGTCATTTAACCTCTCCAAGGTTAAATTTTCTCATCTATAAAATGAAGATAATAATAGCACATACCTCACAGGGTTGTTGTCAAGATCTGTTGAAATAGCCTAAGTGTTTTGCAAGCTTTAAAATGCTGTATAAATGTGCACCATTACCATCTCATATTCCACATGTCCAAAACTGAAATCATTACTTGTCCTTCCAATCTGAAACTCTTTCTACTTTCTCTCCCCAATCCTTTTGATGACACCATCATTTTCCTAATCATGCAGACTCCAAATCTCAGTCATCTCTGATTCCCTCGCCCTCAGCCCCCACATATAATTAGCAGCCAAGTCCTGTCATTTTTCTGCCTCTTCAATGTCTCTTACATCTTGTACCTCCTCTCTGTTGCCACTAACCTAGTCCAGATCTCATCACTGATCATCTGAATCATTGGTATAGCCTCCTACTTGGTCTCTCTGCCTCAAGTAGCTCCCCACTCCCTACCCCACCTTCTCCATCTAGTCCATTCTTCATACAATTACTAAAATAATCTTCTTTAATATACGAGTCTGACCATGTTACTCCCCTGCTCAAAAACCTTCAGAGGCTCCCTGCTGACCCTAGAATATTGACTAGAATAAATTAAAAATTCCTTAGCATGAGGGCTTTCGTAATCTTTATTTAGCCTGTGAGAATAACATTGACTTTGGAATTAGAGGACCTGGATTCAAATCTCACCTTTGAGCCCTACTCTTCCAGCTCCCTTTCCCTATACACCCATTAAAGTTCCAGCCAGACTGGACTAGTAACCACTCTCTGAACTTGAATTACAATCTCTCACATTCAGGATATTACCTGGGCCTGCAATGTCTTTCTTCCTCACCTCTACCCACAAAAATCCTCTTCATTCAAGGCACACTCAGATACCACTCTTCTATGAGTCCTTCCTTGGTCTCCCCAATCTGAAACTGTTGTCCCCTCCTTAAGTTTTCCTAGAAAATTTTGTCTGTGTTTCTCTTTTGCCTCTTTTATCCTCATTGACTTAGATCTCATCAAGTCTAAATCCCTTATTTTACAAAGGAGGAAACTAGGGCTCAGAGAAGTCAAAGCACTTGGCCAAAATTACTCAAATAGTAAGTGGTTAGATAGGAACTCTAATCTCGTCAATTCAAGTTCACTGTTCTTTCTCCTGCATCACAATTCACTTAGGTCCTATGAGGATGCTTTATCTGGTCCACAAAGTGACCTTGGATTCTCAAAGGTAAAAACTGGTAGGTCTTTCCAAATTGGAAAGGTACCAATTATGGGTACCAAGATGACTTATGTGCCTATCATTTAAGGGCCCACCTAGATAAATTAGAGAGGCTAATCATGATTTTTTTGTTAGCCAGAGCAACTCAGAAAAACAATCTGTTAAACTGTAAATGGGTTTCAATTTTAATTGGTGGGAAAAGAATAACCACTGATTAAATCATCTTGAAGTATGGAAGTAAATATACTGAAGTGCCCTCTGGTAGATTAGAATCTTTTTGAGGGAGAAGGACTAGAATTTTCTATCTCTGCATTGCCAGCATATAGCATTGGGGCCTTGAACATAGTGGGTGCTTACTAAAGAATAATTTAATTAAATTGGAGGGAATTAGAGCACAATATGGAAATCAATCTGCACTCTATCCCTGGGCCTAGCCATGATCTACATCCTTTGGGATCCATCTCTAATGTATATTTCACCTACATAAATTAGCAGTTCAATCAACAAGTATTTATTAATCCTTTGGTATGTTCAAGGCATTGTGTTAAGCACAAGGGGCCAAAAGGTATATCATATTCTATTCCTTCACAACTAAGCTGTGGGAGTACACATGAAACTAGAGTCAAATAACCATTATCTTGTATCTCATCCCACTCCCAGGCTTTTTGGAACATCCAAGGGAAGAAGACATTGGAGTCTAGCCACTCCTTGAGGCTCTTTCCAAGTAGAATGGCAGAAACAAGAGAACTGGACTAGACAGGCTGGTGTTAACCAAAGTCAAGAAGAGAGGACAATCGATCCTCAGAGGAATAAAGGGCAGCAGATATTGCCATTAATCCTGATGAGGGAACCAATGTCTTTCCCATTCTAAGGCTGTCTTCTAAGGGCAACAAATCCGTGCTTCCTGTTTCTAGGTCAACATTTATTCAGTTAGCCCTTTATCCACAAAGCTCACTGTATAGTTAGAAAATCTTGAACCCTTAGACTCCATCTCTCCCAAAATTATTTTTTTTTCCCAGAATCTCTTTCCCTTTGTCCCCTCCATTTGGGTCCTTATGTGCATAGATGAGTTCTGTAATTCCACCCTTCTCTCTCTCTCTTTCTCTCTCTCTCTTTCTCTCTCTCTTTTTCTCTCTCTCTCTTTCTCTCTCTGTCTCTCTCTCTGTCTCTCTGTCTCTCTCTCTGTCTCTCTGTCTCTCTCTCTGTCTCTGTCTCTTTCTCTCTCTCTCTCTGTCTCTCTCTCTTTTCTCTCTCACAACTGGGGCTTGGTTAGCACCCTTTTTACCCTAGCTTTTTGTTATAGTTATTATTAATGAATCTTATTCAATATAATACTTAAAATATTGGATATTAACTTTAATTCTCACATTACTTAGACTACTCTACCTGGAGGGAGAACAAAAAAAAAAAAAAAAAAAAAAACAGTTGGTAAGACCTCTGTTACAGAGCAGTTCGATTCTGGGGAGCCTCTTAAGTGACTTTCTCTATGGAACAATGTTTGCAGTCCCCTCACTATGTGTCTGTGTCCCTGAGATCACAGGAAATGAGTTCTACTCTAAGCGGCTGGAGATCTTAAACACAGTTAACAAAGGGCTGGTAAGTGTGACCCAGGGTCCTAATTATAGATAACAAGAGCTGAATCTTTGACGGTAGCTCCTGAGTCCTCTTCTATTCTCCCAGTCATGCCCATTCCTGAGATTTGAGGATCCAGGCAGTCAGAAGTCAAATATCTTCACAGCTGGAGGATAATGACCCAAGTGACCCCCGGAATCTCTTCCCTTGATCAGCCACTCACCCAGAACCAGCCTTCATCAAAGCCCTTTGTCACTACGACTGCCCTGACCAAACGTGCTCCTCTCCCCTCTCCACTCGGCCAGTGAGGAGGAATAGCCCACCCGTCCCAGGTCCTTCTCCGTGATACCTTTCTCCCTAAGCCTGTTACATATCAGCGCTACACGTGGAGAGAGGGATTGGCTTCTGGCCGCCATCTTTCCTCGAATCCATCGCAGCCATTAGCCAGGTCTCTGTTTGTTTACACACAGATACAGAATCCTCGTCTCACATGCACTCACACACGTGTATTGCAGATAGAACATATATAGATAGATTTTTTTTTTTGGAAATGTTTCTCTTAATCATATCTTGAATTAATGCAGGGCTTGTTCATTCAGAGCTCTCATTACCCTCTTAATTAACTCTGCACAGATGGAAAAAGTCGAAATTGCTTCACTCGAGTTGTTCTGGTAGTTTTAAAATGAGGTGGCAGATGGAGGACGAGGCAGAACGGCCTCAACTCAGGGGTAGGAGACAAGTTTTCAAGCTGTCACAGAACCGTCAACAAACGCTCCATCTGCGGGTGACACGGACAACACGGTGTCGGTTCGGAAGTGGCACAGGGCGTTCGGATAACTCCAAACAACGGGCACGAAAGCCAGTGTTCTAGGCCGTTCTGGAACGCCCCCTCTCGGCGACCACCTTAGGAGACGCCAGTGAGGAGTGGAAGGACCGCTTCACCCCCTCCGCAGGACACATCCGCATTAAAAGAAGCCCACGTTGGAAGATGCAGTGATGGGGTGGGAAGAACCCTGCTGCGAGAGTCAGAAAAGCCTCCAAGGATCAGATCTCAATGGAGGGCACTCCAGGCATGGCTTACAGGTGTGTTCTGTATTTTATTAGGCAACATCTGTCAAAGAAGCAGGTCGGACTGGATTATCCCTGTGCTTCTTTCAGCTCAAACACTCTCTATTCTAGTATGCTGTGACATGTTGTGTTCTGACAGAGTCCAGTCTAGCTGTGGCATCCTGTGTTCTAAAATGTGAGTGCTTAAAAAAAAAAAAAAAAAAAAAAAAAAAAAAAAAAAAAAAAAAAAAAAACATGGTCTGAGATAGAAAAACCTCCATAAAGCAAAGACGTGAAACTACGGCGCTAACGTTTCTGGCACAAAAGCAAGTGATAACAGCAGCTATGACAGAGTGGAGGAGGCTGCTGGCAGCCCCTCTCAATGGCCACCTAGTACTGTGGAGAATTACCCATTCTACCTAAGCCTACAGCCAGCCATGCTCCCGACACTTCTGTCTCTCTGACCTCGTCCCTGCCCCACTGCCACCGCCCAAGCCCCATTTCGGCTTGTTTGTTGTCGGCTTTTTTGAAATGTGTTTCTCTAGGAGTGATGCGCTATCTTCTGACTAAGCCTTTCAAATCCTCTCTCCTCCAAAACCAGAAAGTTGTGCTTGGCTGGGATTATGGTGTTTGCTGTTGTAAGAGCACGAGGCGGCAATAGTGCAGCTAGAAAGCCAAAGGCTCTGGGCACATCCTCATGTCTGGGGATGGGCACAAAGCTCTAAAAGGGGGTGGGAGGCGGGGAGAGGGGCGAGGATGCCAGAACTAGAAGCAAGAAAAAGAATAACTCAGCTTAGGTTCAGTTTAGAGATCACTGGGTGTTCTGGGTTTTTTTTTTTTTTTATAATTCAGTTGTCCTAAAATATATAATTTGATAACTGAGTTAAACCGGTGCACCCAACCAATATCTTCTTGTTTTTATCAGACATAATGGGATATAGTGAATGGAGAGCCAGGCTCAGAGTCAGGAAATCTGGGTTCAAAGTTGGCCTCAGAGAGAAATGTGACTTTGGGAAAACTTAATTTCTCAATGTTGTAGACAATTAAGACAACAAATTGCAGAAAAGATGCCAACCTGAGATGGTAGAAGGAATTTCTCATCCACAAGTTCCCTATGGCAATGAACCTATTTTAAGAAATTTCTTCTTTTCACACTGATGTTTAATAAAAAATGAAAGATACATGCTATGCTCTAGGTCAAAGAATCACAGAATGCCACAGTTAAAAGGAATCTCAGGAGACATCTAGTTCCCTTGATAGCTAATCAGGATCCCTCCTATCCCTTTGCCACAGCCTGGCAAGTGGTCAACCAGCTTGTAATCAAAACTCTCCAGCAATGGAGACCCATCTATCTTTTTAGACACATGATTCCACTTCTGAACAGCACTGAGTCTTAGGAAGCTTTTCCAGTATGGAGCCAAAATCTGCCTCTTCTAAACTTCCATCCTTTCCGGTAAGTGGCTTAATCTGTACTGGATCTGCATAAATAGTCAGTATTAGGGAGAACCCGACCTCTAATGAGAGGGAGATCTAGGTTCCCTTTTTTCCCACTCTCCAGATTCTTAAACCTCTACTATTGTGCCCCAGGGGAAAATTGTTTAAAACTTGGGTTTTGGCTTACATCCAGGTCTCCTTAGAAGGGCAAAGGGGAAGGGATTAAAAAATATATTCCCTTCCTTGCATCTCCCTCATCTTGTCCTTGTCACCATCATGTCCTCTTCTATCTCTCTGCACCACTGTACTAGGTCTTTCCCTATTCCTGGAATATAGTTCTTTTCCACTTTTCTCCAACCCTTAGAATCTGTCTCTTTCTTCAAGACTCACCTTATGTTCAGTCTCTTCAATGAAGCCTTCCTTGTTGCTCTCCAGCTAAAATGTGTTTTCTTCCTCTTAAAAAAATTTTTTTCTAGAGAACATCAACTGTGTCTCTCTTTTGTCACTGTCATATTTCACTATATCTCATACTTATTCTTGTACATGTCATAAACCATCAATCATTCTACAATAAGTCATTCCTTCATTAAGTTTCTTTAATGTGACAGGCTGTATCACACTATAGAAGAACACATGGTACTTGGGGGTGGGAGATACAAACCAAAAAAATACAAAATAGCCCCTTCCCTCAAAGAGTTTGCATTTTAATGGGGAGGGGTGCAAGAAGAGGAAAAAACATGCATAAAGATTAGTCAATTTAAAATATAAACAAAGTAAATGCAAAGTATTTGGAGAAGGCAATAACAACTAGGGTGATCAGTCTGGAGCTGAACTTTGAAGGTAACAGGTGATTCTTTTTCATTTTTATTTTAATTTTTAAAAAATATTTTGTTTCCCCAAAAGGCCATCAAATTGTGCATACCTCCCAGCAATACCACTACTGCTCTATATCCCAGAGACCAAAGATAGGGGTAAAAGACCTACTTGTATAAATATATTTATAGAAGCTCTTTTTGTGGTGGTGAAGACTTGGAACTGATGGAATGTCCATCAATTGGGGAATGGCTGAACAAGTTGTAATATATGATTGTCATGAGGTACTATTGTGTCATATGAAATGATGAACAGGATGATCATTAAAAAAACTGAAAAGTTGTATATGAAGTGATGCAAAGTGAAGTGAGCAGAACAGGAGAATGTTGTACAACATAATAACAATAATGCACAATGATCAACTATTATCAGCAAGTCAATAATCCAAGACAATTAATTCCAAGAGGTTTATGATAAAAAAGGCAATCCACTACCATGAAGAAACTGATGGAGGCAATACAGATTAAAGCATACCATTTTTCACCTTATTTCCTTCATGATATTTTTCTTGTACAAGTAACATGTACTCTTTAACAACATAATAAACATAGAAATATATTGCATGAATAACCTATATCATATTGCCTGCTATTTTGGGGAGGGGGAAGGATAGGGAAGTAGAGAGAGAACACAGATCACAAAATACTTTAGCACAATAGTATTCCATAACATTTACATACTATAACTTGTTCATCCATTGCCCAATGTGTGGGCATCTCCTTAGATTCCCATTCTTTGTCAGCTTCAAAAGAGCTAAAAATATTTTTGTTCATCTTTAGAGTTTGTTTTGCTTGGGACTAAATTCCTCCCTTAATCTACTCTCTGACACCTCCTTCATTCTCCTTTCTCCCAATTGAGTAAAATATATTCATTACTCAGCTCTATGTATTTATTCTTCCATTTTTTGGCCAGTTCAAATGACAGTAAGGTTCAGGTGTCAGCCATTACTCCTACCTCCTCCTTTTTGTTTGGATAGTTATCTATTTGGATATTCTGATTATGTAAGAGAATTTTTCCCTAACCTTCCTTTCCCTTCCTTCCTTCTCAGAGTATTTGTTTTCCTCTATCTTCCCATTCTTCTCTTAAGATCATCAAGAAATAATAGAACCACTCCTAGAACTTATCTTATTGGACACTCTCTATATAACCCCTGATGATGTTAAAGTTCAAAGGAGACATAGATCATCTCCCCATATTTGAGTGTAAACAGTTTATTCTTGTTTTATTCTTCATCATTGTTCATTCATGTATACCATTTTTATGTTTCTCTTTACTCGTGTGCTTGAAATTCAAAGTTTCTCTCAGCTCTAGTCTTTTCATCAGGATACTTAGAAGTCCTCTATTTCATTAAAGGTCTATTTCTCCCCCACACCACACAATTGCAATACATTTAGTTTTTCTGGGTAAGTTGTTCTTAGCTATAATCCAATATCCTTTGCCTTCTGGAATATAGTTCTTAGTTTTCTGCTCCTTCATAGTTCCTTTTGTTCAGTTGTTTCAGTCATGTCTAATTCTTAATGACCCTATTAGGTTTTCTTGGCAAAGATATTGGAGTGGTTTGCCATTTCCTTCTCTAGCTTATTTTTACAGATGAGGAAACTGAGGCACACAGATCCAAGTGACTTGCCCAAGATCACATAGCTAGTAAATGTCTGAGGCCAGATTTGAATACAAGATGAGTCTTTCTGACTCCAATCCGAATACTCTACCTACGATGGTACCTAGCTGTCCTTCTTTTATTGTGGTGGCTGCCAAATCATGTGTGGTCCTAACAATGGCCCAAATATCACTTTTAGGTTCTAAGTTACTGATCTGCTTTGGTGGATAAAGTTTCTTATCAGATAGTAAGAAACCATAGATCCAATTCTGGATATTTATAGAAATTCTTATAATTTTAATATATTCAAATGGATCTGTTATCTCAGTAACTTGGGGAGGCCCCTTGAAGGATGCTGGCAAAATGTCCATGCCTATCTGTGCTCCTCTTGGCCATTTTCTACCACGTTAGCTAAAGATATGGCTATGGACTATTTAATTTCATTGATATGGGGAACAACTCTTGAATAAGGAAATTCCCTCTACCAAGTAACTATATATCTGTTCTGTAGCTTTAGAGCAGGGGTCAGCAACCTTTTTGGCCGTGAGAGCCATAAACGCCACATTTTTTAAAATGTAATTTCGTGAGAGCCATACAGTGCTCACAGTGCACGCTCCTGTAACAGCGCCTGAAAAAAAATTGACTTTATGGCTCCTGCAGAAAGAGCCATATCTGGCCCTCAAAAGAACCAGATATGGCTCGAGAGCCATACATTGCCAACCCCTGCTTTAGAGTTTTAAAGAGTTTCCAAAAATTATCCAAAACTGATATGGGAAGGACTTACCTAGAAAGATGGATGAAAGGGGACTGTGGGAAGATGGAAGACCGGCAGGCACTGAAATTATGAACAAACATCTCTGTAAAGCTATAAATAAAAAAGAAAAAGAATCAACTGTAAGCTCCCCAACTCAGTCCAACACTGCCCAAATGGGAAAGAGTCAGAGAAAGAAGAAAGCATGGCATACTGTGACCATCCAGAATGATGACTCTGGAGCCCCACTGCAGTAGAATAGAGCCCTAAGGAAATCCCAGTTCAGGTTGACCCTGCAGACATACCTCACAGTAATACAAAGGCTCCAAGGAGAACCCAGGATATGTTGCCCAGAGCCCAAAAGAAACAGGAGAAAAGCCCTAGTAGCAGAATGGCCCTGAATCCCTGCTATAAAAGGAAAAAAAAATCTAAATCAACATCCACACAGTCCTACCTAGAATAATCTTGTATTGAGTCAGTCAGTGCCAAACCGCAGCAGGAAACAAAATCAAATAATTTCTACAGAAAAAGGGGGCCAAGGCTCAGCCAATGTACTCAAGAGCAAGTAGGACCCATTACCACCCAGAACAGAGAGAGCTCAGCATATAAAATTCCAAAAAGCAAAAGATAAAGGTTAACAGCCAAGAATAATCTACTCATCAAAACTAAGTGTTATCCTACTGGCTGAAAAATGGACCTTTAATGAGAGAGTAGTTCCAAACATTCCTGGTTAAAAGTCCTGTAATGGAGGGGAAAAAAAAAAAAAAAAAAAAAAACACCTTGAAATGGAAATACAGGAGTAAAGAAAAACAGAAAGGTATGTACATTTTGTTTATTTAGAAACAACCATGAATGGATGAATTATTTACATTCTAATGTGGGGGGGGGGAGCAAATGTCTTCTTAGAATTCTAATATCTTCAAGGGTCAAAGAAAAAGATAAACTAGATAGATAGAGGGCCTGGAGGTGGTTTTCTTCTATTTTGATCATCTTAGAAGACAGAATGCGAGAGATGGTTGACTGCATGAAAGGAAAGAAGGAAGGGGAGGGAAATCACTATCACATAACAGAAATTCATAAAAAGGAGTATTCAAACATGGAGAAATGGGGAGGGAGGGTGGTGGGGAGGAATGGACATTCCATGAACCATGAACCTCACTTTGTGACAAAGGAAGGTGAAATACAGTTACATCCACAGGCACATACACACACTCACATACAGATTGTGGTGTAAAAATACATTAAACTCAATAGGGAAATGGGAGAAGATAAAGAGCAGATGAAAAGGGGAGCATAAAAGAAAGTGTAAATAGGTAAAGAAATGGTCAAACAAAACAAATGCTAGTTCTAGAAGGAATAGTATGAATAAGAAATTGAAAAAAAATGAAGAAACCCTAAAAATCAAAGATCAAGTGTGAGACCAGAAGAAAAGAACCACAGGAAAGACTACTTTATTTATAGACCTCTAAATGTTAGCAAAACTCATCCCTTTTACTACTTTCTACTTATTAACAAAAAAGGGGGTGGAGCAAAAAGAGGAAAAAATATTAGAGGACAGGATGGAGGGAAATACAAAATCAATGTTTAAATATGAACAAAATAAATTCATAAATTTAATAAACAAAAGAAGAAAACAGAATGGACCAGAAAGCAGACTCTAACATTACCTCATCTATAAGAAAAGCCCTTGAAACATAAAAATTCATGCAAAATTAGAATGAAGGGGAGGAGTATAATCTATTATACTTCAGATGAACTAAAAAAAAAGCAAGGATAGCAATAAAGATTTCAGATAAGACTGCAATAAATATACACATAAAAAAGAAATAAACAGGGAAACTACATTATGCTTAAAAGCACCATAAGAAATCAAAGTAATTAATATTTATGCATAAAACAGCAAGGAATCTACATCTGTAAAAGAAAAGTTAATTAAATTATAGAGAATAATAGACAATAAAAGTATAATAGGGGAATATCTCAATGTATCCCCTTCAGATCTAGATAATCTAACAAAAAAAGAGATAAATAAGAAAGTATGTAAGAGCCAAAATAGAACTTTAGAAAAATTAGAAACAGGGACAACTAGCTGGGTTAGTGCTGCAATCTCTATATAAGAAGAGCCAAACCTAGAAATGGGAGGTCCTGGGTTCAAATTTGACCTCAGACATTCCCTACCTGTGTGACCTTGAGCAAGTCATTTAAATCTAATTGCTTACCCCTTGCCACTCTTCTTCTTTGGAAATGAGGCTTAGTGATGATTCTAAAATGAAAGTAAGGATTTAAAAGAAAAGAAAAATTTGAAAAAATAATTTGAAATTGATTATTTCTGAATGGGTACATAAATAAATTTACATACTACTCACCTATGCATGGCAACTTTACAAATATTAGCTATGTTTTGAGGCATTAATTTTGAAATTCCCAATAATTTTGGAAAAATCAGAAACATGAAACACATGTTTTACTAATAAAAATGAACTAAAACTTATATTAAAACTTTGAAGAAATAATTGAAAATTAATTGGAAATTAAATAACTGAGGAATAGGTCAAAGAACAAATCATATAAATGATAGTAAATACATCAGAAAAAAATAGCAATAATGAGAAAACATACCAAAGCTAATGGAATGTAACTAAAGCAGCCCTTAAAGGATATTTTTGTATCTCTTAAGTATCTTTCATCAACAAAAGAGAAAAAGAACAAATTCATAAATTTGGCATATAACTAAAAAAACCTAGAATAACAACAAATTAAAAACCTCTAACTAAATAATCAAATAGAAATTATGAAAATTTGAGAAGACATTGGTCATATGAATTTTTTTAAACAGAGAAGAAAATCAAGTTGTTCATTTAAAAAAATGAAAAGGAAGAGCTCAAAATTAAACATGAAATGAAGGGAGTTTCTATCTTGCTTAATTATGTTTTCACAAGCATGAGGCCTAGAAAAGATTCGGTATAGAGGCAAACCAATGGTAAGATAGTATTCAAAAAACCAAATTACTGGAATAGGAATTCACACTGACAAAAACTTCTATGAAGAGTAGAAAGAAGTCTAGGTCAACTTCTCACACCATTTTGCAAAATGAACTCCAAATGGATATATGACAGATATAAAAGGTGACATGATAAGCAAATTATAGGAGTGAGAAAGAAATTATTGTTCAAATCTAGGGAAAGAGGAAAAAATCACTAGCCAAAAAAAGATTAGAGAAGATCATAAAAGGTAAATTGGGACATTTTAATAATGTAAAATGTTAAAGATTTTGCATAAATAAAATGAATGTAATTAAAATAAGAAGGGAAAGACATAGCTGTGAAATAAATCTTTGCAGCAATTTTTTTTCTGATAAAGGGCCCCATATCTAATATATATAAGAAAATAATTCAAATTTATAAGACAAAGAAACATTCTTTAATGAGGAAAAAAATGGTCAATGTATAGGAATGGTCATTTTTCAAATTAAAAAATATAAGCTAACAAAATCCAAAATAAAAAAATTTCAAATAATTAAATCAATGCACATTGAATCAACTTCAGGTTCCACTTCATATTCCTCAGATTTTTGGAAAAAGTAGCAAAAAGAGAAAGCAAACAAAAAAAAAGTTGGAGGGGCTATGGGAAAATATAAACACTGTTACACTGTTGTTGGAACTGTGAATTAATCTAGATATCCTAGAAAGAAATTTGGAACTATGAACAAAAAAGGTCACTAAACTATATAACCTTTGATCCCTCTACTAGGTCTATACCCCAAATATATCGAAGAAGCATGGAAATTGTCTAGACCTAGAAAATATTAAAAGCAGTTCTTTATGTTAGCAAACAGCTGAAAATTATGATGTGTCCATCTTATTAGGAAATAGTGAAACAAATTATGGCATACAAACATAATGGAATATTATTGTACCATAAGGAATGTCAAAAAGGGTGGTTTTAGAGGAAACCATATGAACTGATGTGGAGTCAAGAGAGTAGAAGGAGCAGACCAATTTATACCACATTTTAAAAAAACATTTTCGAAAAACTAGAACTCTGATTAATGCAGTGAACTTGCTTCCTAGCTCCTGACAGAAAAGTGAAAGATTCAAAATTCAGAATGAGACATACATCTATAAACATGAACAATGAGGAAACTCGCTTCGCTTGATTCTGCATATTCTCTATGAGGGTCTTCCTTTTTTGTTCAGTTGGGATAGGAGAGAAAAGGAACACTTATTAATTGGGAAAAAGAATTTTTTAAATTACATCTTTAAAAGAAAATTTGGAAACACACTGTGAAGGGCTTCAAGAGCCAGACCAAGAAATTTGTACTTTATCCTTTGTTTTGTTGTTGTTCAGTCATTTTAGCCATGTCCAACTCTGTAGCCCCATTTAAAATTATCTTGGCAAAGAAAATGCAGTGTTTTGCATATCCTTCTCCAGCTCATTTTACACTTGAGAAAACTAAGACAAATAGGTTTAAGTGATTTGCTCAGTCACAAAACTAGGAAGGGTCTGGGGCTGGATTTGAACTCAGACCTTCCACAGTCAGGGCTCTATCCACTGGACCACCTAGTGGTAATGAACTTCTATTGAATCTTCTATAGCAGGGGAAGGGCATGGTCAGACATAAAAGCATCAGTTTAGAACTAAGTAATAAATGTTATATTCGGATATAAAATACATCCTTGCATAAAATTGAAAAACTTTTGCATAAGCAAAATGAATCCTATTAGAAACAAAGGAGAAGCAGTTAAGTGGGGGGAAATCTTTCTAGCAAACATCTCTTATAAAAGACTGTCCAATATCCAAGATATAGAAGAAACTGATTCAGATATGTGAATATGAGACATTAATACATAAGTAGTCAAAGGATGTAGATAGTTTTCAAGTTAAGAAATGAAAGCTTTCAACAACCATAAGAATACTCCAAATCTCTAATAATAAGAAAAATGCAAATTTTTTAAAAAATTCTAAAGTACTACTTCACATAAATGAGACTGGCAATGATGACAAAAAGAGAAAAATGACAAATGTTAGAAAAGCTATGAAAGGACAGGCACACTAATGAACTAGATGGTGACACTAATGTGCTCTTTCTATTCCAGAAAATAATTTGGAACTAAAATAAAAAATCATTAATTTATATCTATTATTTGACTCTGTGATACAATTATTAGGCAAATATTCCCAAAGTGACAAAAGATACGAGATGCATATGTACCAAAATATTTACAGATGTACTTTTTGCTATAGCAAAGGACTAGAAACCAATAGGGTAACCCACCAATTTGAGAATGGCTAAATGAATTAGGACAAATGAATAGAACAGGATGTTTTACACCATAAGAAATGATGAATCCAAAGAATCAATTCAGAGGAATTTGAGAAGACAAATTAACTGATGCAGCGGAAAATGAGCGGAATCATCAGTAGCACAATAACCCCAATAATGTAAAGGAAAACAACTTGAAAAGACTTCAGAATCTGCTTCAATGCAGTGATCGCTGATAATTTCAGAAGACACATGAGACTGCCTCCTACCTCCTGGCAGAGAGAAGTGATGGACTGCAGGTTCAGAATGAGATGTATATTTTGAGGCAGAGCCAATGTGTTGAGTTGTTTTGCTTCACTCTGTTTATTTCTTATAAGTGAGAACTCTTTTGGCGTGAAAGGGAAGAGCTAGCAGATAGCAAGAGGGATGTAAAAAAAGGAAGAGGAACAAAAATAAAATCAATAAAATATTAAAAAGCATGAGGAAGGAAACAAAAAAGTTCATAAGAAGAAACAAAGAAATGTTGAAACTATCATGTTCAATTTAATGTACACATTTAAAAATACAAACTAGGTAACAGGCATTCATGGTTTCATAAACAATACCATTTTTCAATCTTCTTTGTATATCAAAATGTTTGTGTGTGTTGATTACTTAAATTCATAATAAAAATATCTATTTGGCAGCTGAGAAGACTAAATATGAAAGAAACTAGAGACTGAGGTCTGAGCAGAACATAAAATCCTTGGAGACAAAGATTATATTATTCTTCATCTTTGCATTGTCAACATCTAGCACAGGACCTTGATTGTAGTAGGAGCTTAATAAAGATTTATTGAAGTGATTTAAATTGACAAGGAGGAGAATAGCCACGTTTTTCTAATATTGTCCCTGGAGTCCCGTCAGAAATGGAATGCTGGGCCAAATGGACCATAACTATAACACAAGAGGCTGATTTTTATGTTACTATTTGAGCTTTAAACGTGAAAATCAGCACATTATCATAGACTTCTGAGGCAGCAGGGATCCTAAAATTCATCCAGTAAAGCTTCATAATTTTATAGACAAGGAAACTGAGGCACAGAAAATTTGTGGTATGTTGAAGTTTACACAAATAGTAAATGGCAGAAATGGGATTTGAACTCCCGTCCTCTGATTCTAAATCTCATACTCTTTTCACCAGTTTATACTGCCTGCCTGGTTTATGCTGAGAAGAGGCCTCAATAGCTCCTCTTTCTCTTTTGGCATAATTGGGGCCATATGAGAGTTTCTCTGTCTTTATTAGTAATCCCTATCAGACTCATCCAATGCTAAACTTTACCTTCCTGAATAGAAACAGTGTCAGAAACCCCAAGTGGCATGAGCTGTAATTAACTCAGATCACAGTGGAATGCTTTTGTCAATATGGGGGCCCTGTAAATACAGTGTGTTTTCTTTAATATCAGTCATCTGAAAGTGAAAGAAGTAGGATATTTCACCTGGTGCACACATTGCTTATTACCCTGAACTAGTCTCCAGGACACAGCATCTCACCACAGCGGGAAAGGGACAGGCTGTTGGTCCTGAATGAACCTGAATCTTGATTCAATTCAATTCTGAACAAGGCTTTATTTAGTTCAATTCAATAAACATTTACTAAAGATATATTTGTGGGCGGGACACAGCTAGTCGACTCAGTGGATTCAGGAGGTCAGAGACAGGAGGTCCTGGGTTTAAATCTGGCCTCAGACACTTCCCAGCTGTGTGACCCTGGGTAAGTCACTTAACCTCCATTGCGTAGCCCTTACCACTCTTCTGCTTCAGAACCAATACATGTTATTCATTCTAAAATGAAGTGTAAGAGTTTTAACAAAAAAGATTTATTAGGCATAGTGTCCCATGTCCTTCATATGAGAGGGGGAGAAAGGACAGGGTCCTCACTTTCACAAAACTTCCAAATAGTCAGCAGAATAAGACACATACACAGATCACTATAATATACAATTTTATATTATAAATACATTAGAGGCATTCAAAACAAAGTACATTATGAGGTCCAAGAGAGAAAAGATAGTTATTGACTGAACAGATTAGGAAAATTACCTGAAGAAGTAGAATTTGGATTTGGATTTAAGAGATGAACAGAAATTCAACAGGTAACAACCATACTAAGGGATCAAAAAGAATATGAGGACCCGCAAAAAAAAAAAAAAAAAAGATGAAAAAATTGAGTAATAGGATGAAAATCAAAAAATTAGTGGTGTCTCTGAAGTCAAGAGAAAGAAGTGTTTTCAGGAAGAAGCAGTGATAAACCTGTCAAATGCTGAAGAGAGATGAAGGAAGATGCAGACTGAAAAAGGTCATTGGGTTTTGGTGATTAGGAGATGATCTTTGAGAGAGCAGTTTTTGTAAGGCATGGCAACAGAAGCCTGATTGCAACAGATTGAAGAGTAAGTGGGTAGCGAAGAAATAAAAGTATCAATTACTTTTTTCACAGAAATTTGGAATTAAAATAATGAGTAGATAAGGCAGTGACTAAATAAAGAAAAGGGTCAACAAAAGGGTTTTTTAAGTATTGGGTTGCCCTGAAAAAATGGGAAGGTTCCATACAAGAAAGAGAAATTGATGAGGAATGAAAACATAAAAAGAAATGCTTGAGCAAATTTCCTGAAGACAAATCAGGGAGAATGGAATCAAGAGATCAAGTGGAGATTAACCTTTTCTTCTGCAACCAAAAAGAATGAAAATAAAAAGTTTTGAGGAGAGAGGAGTTGGGAGAAATTCAGTTGGAATGTTTCCATCCTCTCATGAGGTTGGAACTTGTCTCTTTTGGTAATCTTAGTTGGGATTGAAAGACAGAAGAAAATGCTTGGTACAGTCTGTGGAGAACAAAATAGAGAATCAATAGTAGTAATATTTATTTGTCTGGCTCAAAAAGTATCTTATTATTTCATTTCAACAAATATTTATTGGATGCCTACTGTGTGAAATTTACTATGCTAAGTACCACATCAGAAAGTTGAGGAATGCTATTGCTATCATCAGCACCCCAAAGCCTGAGATTCCTCTCTGAGACAGTTCTACACATGGCATCACCTCCCTTCACACACATAAATCTCAATAAATAGACCCAGACTGTACTTGAAGAAACTTAGGAAATTCCATAAGAAAAAAGAAAAAGACAAATACATGCTTTGGTCACTATTGCTTAGAAAATTGGTTGTGAGAGGGAATGACAAAACCAAAAACACTTTTCCAGGGATTTTTTGTTTTCTCTTTAAGAAAACCAGAGGCATTTATATGGGATAGCAGAAAGAGCACTGGACCTAGAGTCCCTTGGGGGGCAGCTGGGCGACTCAGTGGATTGAGAGCCAGGCCTAGAGACAGGAGGTCCTAAGTTCAAATATGACTTCAGACACTTCCTACCTGTGTGACCCTGGGCAAGTCACTTAACCCCCATTGCCTAGTCCTTACCACTCTTCTGCTTTGGAACCAACACACATGATTGATTCTAGGATGGAGTGTAAGGGTTTAAAAAAAAAGAAAGAAAATTCATCTTCCTGAGTTCAAACCCAGGCTTAGATATATATTGGGAATTCTGGGAAGATGGCATTGTAGAAGCAGCAAGGCTCCAGACCTCTGTAAAGCCCTTAACCACAAATCAAGGACAAAGGGCTTCCAGGGAACAGAAAACCAAATCTGACAACAGAACAGAGCTGGGGAATCCTCCAGCTGAACCCAACTTAAAAGGTACATGGGAAAAAAAGAGAAAAAAGCCTGAATTTTTGGTACTGTCCAGTGAGAGGGGAAAGAAAGGAGGAAGATCCCATATCCTCTCCTCCACCCATTGTGCTGAGTCTCCAATGGATCCTGGAATCTCTGGGTGGGCTGGGGCACCAGTCTGAGGGAGTGCCTCGCTGGCACAGCTGTGCCAAACTCAAGGCTCTGATCACAGACAGCAGGAAGGCTGCTAGGAGAGAAACCCAGAGAGAGTGAATATATGCTCCATCTTGCATTGCCCCTTCCCTTACTCTCAAGGTTTTGACCTCAGGGCACTTTGAGCTGTAGAGATCAACCCCACCTGGCTTAATCCTATCGATACAGTAGACAAGAAGTTTTCAGAGGGCAGGGAAGCTCCAACACCCCTCCCCCACAGACTACAATGAAAATAGCCAAATTCACTTCTTTAGCTTTTACCACCAGCTGGGGAAAATCTGGCCTCAGGTCCCACTAACCTAATTAATCAACAAAACAGAGAAGAAGCCCTCCCAGGTATGAATAGCCCAAACCCACAGATAAAAAAAAAATGATCAGAGGACCAAGATTACAGCCATTTACAGGAGAGAAAGAAAGAAAAATATGAGTGAACAACAGAAAAAGAAAAAAGAAACCATAATCGACAGCATCTATCCAGAAACTGAACAAAAAGCAAATGGATCAGAAGATAAAGGAACACCAAGAAAAACATAGAAACTTCAGTGAAATGGACACAGGTTTTGGAAGAACTTAAAATTCAATTAACTCAAGAACTCAAAATTCAATTAACTCAAGAACCCAAAATTCAAATAACTCAAGAAAAACAATCAACAATTGGGAAAAGGAAATACATGATCTAAAATGAGAAAAAAATGTCTGTCCTAAAAGCCCAAATTGACCAGCTGAAAAATGAAGCAAAGAAGGTGAAAGATGATCTATAAAGAAAATCTGACCAGAAGGATGACCAAAAAGCCAGGGATGAAATTCAGTCTTTAAAAATTAGAATTCAACAACTAGAAACAAATGACTTCACAAGGCAGCAAGAATATATAAAACAAAATTTCAAAAAATGAAAAAGTTTAGGAAAATATGAAACACCTCATTGACACAACCACAGATCTGGAAAACAGATCTCGAAGAGACAATTTAAGAAGTATTGGTCTACCGGAACATCATGACAGATGAAAACCCTGGACATCATTCTACAGGAAATTATACAACGAAACTGTCCTAAATTCTCAAACAAGGGGGGGAAGTGGAAATTGAAAGAATCCACAGACCACCTCCTACATTTAATCCACAACTGATGACTTCCAGGAATATTATAGCCAAATGAAAAAAACTTTCAGACCAAGGAAAAAATATTACAAGCTGCCAAGAAGGCATTCAAATACCAGGGAACCACAATTAAGATAACACAGAATTTGGCTGCATCTACATTGAAGGACCAGAAGGCAAACCTAGCCTTAGACACTCACTGGCTGTGTAATCCTGGGCAAGCCACTTAACCCTGTTTTCCTCAATTTCCTCATCTGTGAAATGAAGTGAAGAAGAACATGACAAACCACTTCAGTCTCTTTGCCAAGAAAATTCCAAATGGGGTCACAACAAGTCAGACACAATTGAACAACAACAACATCCTCATCCTGAAAAGATTATATCTACTTTTTCTTCCCTGTTGGTTTATCCAGTATTGGTTCATTTATCTTGACAACAGTTATCTCCTGCTTATACCCATAGTCAAGACTATTAGCCTGTGTTAGAACTGAAGAAAGCAAGATTTCAGAACCATAGACAGCAGCAGCTGTGATGAAGTCAAGTATGAAGGTATAGTTCCACAATGAGGCAGCAGGCAGTTGTAAGCCACTGGTGGCTAAACATCACTGCACCACAGTGATGGTATGCAACATTTGTGGGGGACTGAGGAGACAGAATTATATGAGAAATTTCAAGAAGAAGACTATTACTGGGATTAGTTGATGTAATTCATTGACTTACTTTTGTGTTGGGGAGGAAGAAGCAAGGAGGATCACAAATCAAGAAAATGACCCATATGAGCTTCTAGCATGACAGAGGATTGCCAGTCTATTGTGTGAGTTTCCTAAAAAGAAGCTTCCCTAATGTGAGCTCCATGGAAGCTGCCAAGGGAGACAATGTGTGCCCATTTGTTCCTCCCTTTCTATCTGGTATCTCATGGTAGTACTTGGTACCACCCCAAATCTCCAGTGTTCTTTGAAGGACTGAATCTGTGATGAGAGAGACTTTCAGAGACATATTTGGCTACATTTATGATAGTTCTTTAGTTCTGAGATTCCACTCAATCACCCAAAGGGCACATTCCGAGAATCCTCATTGTCAGCATTGTCACTGGTCCAAACTGACTTCTGCTTCTTGAATTCAAAACCTTCTCAAAATAATTCAGTGGTTCTAAAGTTTTCTCAGTATCTATGACCAAAGTAACTCAAACTGCTACCTTAATGATCTTAATAAATACACTTAATGGAGCTATGAAAAAGGAACTTACCATGAAATTGTTGTTGTTCAGCCATGTCTGAGTCTGAGGTCAAATTTGAACTCAAGTCCCCCTGACTCCAAGGCCAGTACTCTATCCACTGAATCACTGAGCTTGCCCCTCACTATGAAAACTCAACTGCTTTTTATATATATGGAAAATCACTAATACCATTCCTGAACATATATAGCAATGAGAGGCGTCTTGTCTTTGTGGACAGAGTTGACCTTAGAGTCAAGAGGACATGAATTCAAAGTTTATATTAGACAGACACCAGCTCTGTGACCCTGGAAGTCAACTCACTTAACCACTGAATGTTCCAGGGAACTGTTTAAAATGATCTGTTGTAAAGGAATTGCTTATCTACGCTGATAGAAGAAAGTTTGATACTGGGAATATATTGATGAAATTATTATACCAATATTACACAAGCATGAAATATACATGCACATATACATGTGTGTATATACATGTAGAATAAAATACACATATGGAATAAAATTAAATTATATATATATTTATATGGAATAAAATAAACATGCACACATAAGGGATAAAATACATATGAAATTAATGTATGTGGACTGCATACATGCAAACATGGGATATGGTACACATATACATGTGGAATAAGATCAATATGTGCATGTATGAAATTAAACATGCATGTGTAATAAAATATGCATAAATATGTATATAGATATACATACACACCCATGTAGAATAAAATACACATTTCTTTTGTTCAGTCATTTTTCAGGCATGTCCAACTTCATGACCCCATTTGGGGTTTTCATGGCAAAGATATTTGAGTGGTTAGCCATTTCCTATATTTATACATACATAAGTGTGGAATAAAATGCACACATAGAAACATAGAGTGAGGAGAGAGCGTGCAAGGGTATAATACTTCAAAGATGTGTGATTTCATGAATGTGGTACTCCTTACACTAAAGTGGATTGCAACCTCTCCTTGTCTTAGTAGATCATCTTCATGGATTTCTGTACTTGAAAAATGTTCATTACCTGGTACTCAATCCTCAATTATATTCCACTCAAATCTTAACCAGGCTAGTCCTTGGATGATAGTGATGATAGATCATCCCTTAATTTATCCTCTAATCCTTTCCAGTTTGGTAAGAAGTCAGCTTGCTCTAATGGAAAGAAGACTGGATTTGGGATCGGAGGACCAGTGCTCATTTCCTGCTTCTGCCACTTACTACAGCACAATGGGTATGGTCCTAAGCCTCAGTTTCTTCCTCTGTAAATTAAAATGTTGGAGTAGGGATCTTGAAGCTTCCTTATAGCTCAAAATGCTCTTATGTCTCTTTCCCCAGCTCACAGTCCTGTCTCAGGGACGCCCTCCTGTCCATTGCTCAGCCAGATTCTAGGTCAGATGCCTTGGGGATAGGGAGGGTAAAGAGGAGGACTGTGGCTGAGAAATGCCCTTCCCAGAGGAGTTTGTGACAAGTTTCCATCTGAATAGATTTTTTTTCTCTCCTGCTGAGCCTTAAACTTCTGAAAATAAAGGGCAGTAATGGAAAGTGCTGACTGTATCTTAACGAGAACAGTGTGAAAAGAATGATATAATAGTTTACTTCAAGTAATGCCATGGTGATTTTTAATTTACATAATGTCAAAATGCAATATGTGAACTTTGTAAGAAGAGGAAAAATGGGGATAAAAATGGCATCTATTAATTCCTGTAGAACTCTGTCACTTCCCAAATGAGTCCGTAGAACATGTGGAAGTGAAGGAAAGAGCAAACTAGAAGAGAGAAGGCATGGGGGGAAGGGAAGAGCAAGGTAGAGAGAGAAGTTATCTCCAGCCCTTTATAGGGGCATGTTATGAGCTGCACAGAACACTCTTTGGAAGAGGCAGATAGAACATAACCAGAGAAATTTTCTCAGACCAAGAGAATGTTAGAGCTGGAAAAGGATATGCTAGAGATCATCCAGTTCACTCTCCTCATTTTGCAAATGGGAAAACTGAGTCAGAGGTAAATAAATTTGCCTGAGGACACAGTCTGAATTATTGACAGAACCAGGCCTAGAATCCAGAGCATCTCACTCATAGAGTATTAGATGCTAGAACATTAGAATTGAAGAGACCTTAGAAAGAGACCGTAGCATGGCAGATAGAGGACCAGGTTTTGGAGTCAGGAAGACCTAACTGACACAAAGTAGCTGTGTGACTGGTAGAAAAGTGATTTAGTTTCTCAGCACTCCCAGTAAACTAAGACTATAATTAACAAAGAAGTTACTGTTCTACATTGGTAGAAGGAGTTTCCATTGCAAGGGGTCTCTACACCAAAAAAATCACAGGTCCAGAAAGGAAAGAAAAAAGAAGAGGGAGAAAATTGTGTGTGGGTATGGGGGGTGGGTGGGAGGGGGAATGGAGAGGTGCCTTAAATATTCTACATGGTGTACAGGAAGCTCAGTCATTGAACAAATATTTTATTAAGCACTTACTATGTGCCAGGCAATAAGTATTTATTAAAAATTTACTATGTTCCAGGCACTGTGCTATGCACTAGGAATAAAAATACAAGCAAAAAGAAAGTCTCTGCCCTCAGGGAGTTTACATTTGAAGGAAGGAAGAAGATAGAAAAAGATCCCAGAGAAGGATGAGTAAAGGAAAGAATTGTCGATTATGTTATATTGGGAAATTCTTTTGGTAATATGTCGAAATAGATGACCACTGAGGATCCATCCATGTTGAAAATAATATAATTCTGTGATCCCATAACTTTGAATTCTAGAGTCAAAAGACAAGTTCCTAATACTAGCATTTTGTTGAACTTCTAATCCTGTTTCTTCATCTTCAAAGAAGGATAATAGCATCTGCACTAAGTATCTCAAGTTGTTAAGTACATTTTTATTCTGTAAAACACTAGAGAAATGGGAAGCAGTAGAGTGCAACCCTCTGATTACAGTAGAGGAATTTCAAGCCCAGAGAAGGGAAGTGATTTGTTCAAAATCACACAGCCAATTAAGTATACAGACAAATCTAAGGGCCAGGGCTCTTGACATTCCAATGTTCTTTCACAAAATGGCATTGCCTAATTTATCCTTTGCTTACTTTTTGCCATTTTTTTTTAAAATTGAAAATGTAAAAAAAATTGAATGGAAAGAACAACCATAATCTAATCAAAACTGAATGTTGCAAAATTGTAATAACCAAACTTGGCCCAAAAGAAGGCATATAAAAAGACACCTCCTTCTACTCCTTTGCAGAGGCAAGTTCAAAGGTAAGAAACAAACCATCATTTTTTTGATGTTTTGATTGAGCTTCAATGAATGGTTTCTCTTCTTCCTTCTTAAAACAAAACTGTTATAAGAAATGGCTCATGGTGAAGGGGAGAAAGAGGAGGAGGAATTCAAGAGGAAATGTAGGTGACATCAGAGGATATGTAAAATATAGCAATAAAAATATTTTAAAGGGATAATAATGATTTACTTCTCTCTCTTATTCATCCCTGGACCCTACTCCCTATTCCTTCTTTATTAAATCCTCCTCTACAGTAAAATAAAATAAAATTATGTAGGCTTGGTTATTGCTTACATCCAATCAAGAAAAGGATGTGATACCCACACAACTTTCTTCCACACTATATGGGCAAAGACTATTAACTGTTATCCCTAGGTCAGCTCTTTCCGTGATATCACATTATCTCCAGCCTCCCCCTTCCACTCCAGGAAGTGAATAGAGAAGGAGAGAGAAGAGAAAGTCTACAGAGCCCTTCATGCAAAATATCCACCAAAGGAAAAAGGTAAGTACCACTCTTCCCCACTCCATGCCTATGTCAATCAAAGTATTATGCATTTCGATAATCTTTTTTCTATTTATAAAGCATTTTAATAAGAACCCTGCTAGGTAGCTTGCACAAACATCAAGTCCATTTTCTTCGAGATAAAGAAACTGAGTCTCAAAGCAGCTGACCTGAGTAGGTCATACCACTAATGGTAAGTGTAAGAGAAATGATTCAAACCCAAGTCTCCTGACTTGAAGTCCAAGGCTCTTTCTCCTACATTATAATATTTGCAATCTATCTATCTATCTGGTATTTTTACACTACTAACTCTGAACTCTGTACTGACTTATGGCATCCACTCTCATCCCAAGTAAACCCACTCAGAACAGAATCATAGAATTTGAGAGTTAGAAGAGACCTCAATAAGTCATCTTTGGCTATTGTTGTCATTTCAGTTGTATCTAACGTTTAATGAACTCTTTTGAGGTTTTCTTGCCCAAAAAAAAAAAAAACTAGAATGGTTTGCCATTTTCTTCTCCAGTTCATTTTACAGCTAAGGAAATTGAGGCAAAAGAGTTCAGTGATTTGTTCACAGTCATACAGCTAGTAGGTGTCTGAAGTCAGAGTTGAACTTAGGAAGACAAGTCTTTCTGTCTACAGACCTAGCACTCTATTGTATCACCTAGTTCCCCAAAGTCATCTGGAACCCAGGAATTAAATGAATCCCTATTATCCTCTGCCCAAGAAATGATAATCTAGTCTCTTTGTAAAGATGCCCAAGGAGGGGAAAGCAAGCACCTCACCATAGAACATAAACCCTTCTCAAGCTCTAAGTGACTCATCCCATGAAAGAGTCTTTCATCCCACCAAAGCCCCAACTCCCTTTCCTTGACCCCATTCAATCTCCCTCCTTTCTGCTAGCAAGGCAGATATGCTAGTATGCAAACTACTGTAATTACCTGTAATGACCTTTATTCAACTTTCAACTTCTCTGAAAACACAAATTGTAGCTCTAAAATGGTGATCCCAAAGCACTAAGTGCTATCTTGTCCAAAATAGGTAAACTGAGATAAAAAGATTAAAGCTTTTTAACAATTTCAAGAGTATTAGATTAGGAAATACACTCAATGAGATTAAAGTTAATGAAAAGCAAGATGATATAATGGAGAGAGTACTGGTTTTATAATTGAGAGGTCTGGGTTTCAACCCAATCTGAGGCACTCTGGAAGTCACTTTACCATCTCAAGCTTAAATTTCTGCATCTGGAAAATGAAAATTACAATCCCTGCTTTACCTCCAAAGTAGATATGAAGGAAGAGTTTTGTAAAAATTTAAATACTCAGGATCACATAGCCAGTGACAGAGAAAGAATCGGGATTCAAATCCACCTCCTCTCATTTCAGATCCAGACCTCTGACCCCTACATCTCAAAGGGACAAGTTGGAAACTCTAGTCTTCTACTTCTTCAACTACCAGAAGGAAAAATTCTGTGACATATAGACAAGTCAGAGGTGAGAAGGAATGCTAGGCATATCTGTGTAGAGCAGTGATTCCCAAATATTTTTTTTTAAGGCAATGGGGGTCAAGTGACTTGCCCAGGATCACACAGCTGAGACGTGTCTGAGGCCAGATTTGAACCTAGAATCTCCCGTCTCTAGGCCTGGTTCTCAATCCACTGAGCTACTCAGCTGCCCCCATTCCCAAATATTTTTGACAATTTGCTATGAAAGTTGGGATGAGGAGAAGAGATGGGAGAGAGGACTGGTGTTATTATAACAGGGGTTCAAGAATCCAGCTATCAAGAATCAGATTAAATGTTGCAGCATAGAAATAATCAAATCTCTTCCCCAGAATGAATGAAACACCTCATATATGTATGTTACTATTTTTCAAATGTAGACAGTTGCTATTGATTAAGTCAATACAGCAAAGCTCTGTGATTTCATTGGTTGTGGCAGCCTCTTTACCAACACAGAATACAACCCATAATTTAGCTAATAAGTCTTTGGAAGTTTCTAGAAGCACAGAGAGATTGACTTGCCCATGATCCCAAGGTGAGTAGGCATTATGGGACAGGACTTGAACTATGATCCTCCAGATTTCAAGTTTAGAAATTTCAAGTTCACTGTGCCATGCTGTTGTAAGAAATAAAGGAAAAATTCATTTAAAAGAATTACTGAAAATATTATATTTTTGGTCATTCTTCATTTTCTCAATCAACGGATACAAATGGCATAACTACTATCAAGTGAACTCTTTTTATATTAACATAATATCCTTATACAAAAAAAATTGGAAAACTCTGACCTAGATCTATTTACATCTGACCTAGATCTCTTTATAACTATAGATGGATAGCGCTACATCTTTAGGTAGATACATATGTATATTGATAAATATAAAGATAGATAGATAGATAGATAGATAGATAGATAGATAGATAGATAGATAGATAGACAGACAAATAGGTGACAGATTGGATAGATCACTGGCCTGGAATTAGGAAGATTTCTGTTCAAATTTAGCCTCAGATACTTACTAGCTGTGGCATGGCACCATGGTTAGAGAGTTAGCCTCAAAGATAGGAAGACCTTAGGGGCAAGTAGGTGACTGAGTGGATAGAGAGCCAGGCCTGGAGATGAGATCCTGGAGATGAGTTGAGGTTCAACTCTGTCCTCAGACACTTCCTAGCTATAACCTTAGGCAACACATTTAACCCTAGTTTCCTAGCTCTTACAGCTCTTACATATTCAGTATCGATTCTAACACAGACAAGATGACTTAGATTCAGTCTTTTGAAACCAAAACCCCAAAACATATGTCCATATAAACAAATGTTAAGTCATTTGTTTTTCTTCTGTGTTTCTCCTCCCACAGTTCTTTCTCTCAATGTGGATAGCATTCTTTCTCATAAGTCCCTTGGGATTGTCTTGTATTAGCAAAGTCACATTGTATTGTTCTACAATGTTTCACTTTCTCTGTATAATGTTCTTTTTTTTTGCATTTTTAAAATTTAAATATTTTATTTTTTTAGAAAAATTTTCCATGGTTACATGATTCTTGTTTTTACTTTCTCCTTCACCACCACCCCCATATCCAATGCACATTTCCACTGGTTTTAACATGTGTGATCAATCAAGACTTATTTACATATTATTGATAGTTGCACTTGGGTGGTTGTTTCGGGTCTACATCCCCAACCATGTCTACATCAACCCATGTGTTCAAGCAGTTGTTTTTCTTCTATGTTTCCATTCCTGCAGTCCTTCCTCTGAATGTGGGTAGCATTCTTTTCCATAAATCCCTCAGAATTGTCCTGGGTCATTGCATTGCTGCTGGTACAGAAGTCCATTACATTCTATTTTACCATAGTATATCAGTCTCTGTGTACAATGTTCTTCTGGCTCTGCTCCTTTCACTCTGCATCAGTTCCTGGAGGTCTTTCCAGTTCACATGGAATTCCTCTAGTTTATTATTCCTTTGAGCACAATAGTATTCCATCACCAGCATATACCACAATTTGTTCAGCCATTCCCCAATTGAAGGGCATACCCTCGAGAAACAATTTTTATAAAGGATTTATCACAGTGACCTAGTAAGAGCTTATATAAATAATAGTTATCATTATGGTTTTTGTTAGTTGATCAGTTTGTTATGAACTAATCCTTTGAAATTACTCACTTATACAGAATGTAGTGAATGGAAAAGATTCTGTAAAAAAAAAATGGTGCATTTTCATTATTTTTTTATGTTAAATGTGTTTACCATATTCTAAAAGGTAAGAGATTGGGAATCACTTAAGTAAAAAAACAACTGAAGATGGTGGATGGGCATTCTCAGAGTGTATCCCTGAGCAAATCCTCAAGCTTAGGGTGAGAAGAAATTATTCTAAATAACATACAGCCCAATGTGACATTATTGCACTTAGATTATAAATCAAAAAATAAAATGTAATAAGTTTAAAGGTCTGGGTGGGATAAAATATTGCTGTAGGCAGAGAAATTTAGGAGCCCAATTTGCTCTAAATCAGCTTAACCACCTCGCACCCTCTTATGTGACCGGCTTAATCTAGCACATTAGTGAGATTAGCTCTCAGTTTTTGTAATTAAGCTGCATATTTTATCACATCTTCTCCTTTCATGCTATATAAACTCCCAGGAAATTACATACCATAAATGTCAGGAAGGGTGTGTGGCAAGAAAAGGGCAAGAACCAGAAACAGACTTTGGGCAGCTACCAGTTTTAAGATACTTTTTTTCTATCATTGGTTTCAAAATAATCCTTTGTTAATGCCTTCTTTAAAATCAGAAATTTCAAATAAATGTCTTTGAAGTGATAGGTCCCTTGGTAAATATAATGGATGCTTTTTTTTATTGCTGTTCAAGAGGAAGATTCTGAGATTTTAATATAGCTGGGCGGAGGGGTGGTGAGAGATCACCACTTAGGGAGGTATAACTTGGCATTTTACATAGTTCTGGTTTTCATCACAATGCTCATACAAATGCCTTTGCCACCTAGAAAAGTAAGATTAAAAAAGAAATAAATTCAGCCAGGTGGCATAATGGGTTGGAAAGAGCTTCAAACAGGAAGTAGAAGCCCCATTTTCAAACCCCAACTCAAACACTTACCAGTTGTGTGACCATGGGAAAAGAGTAAATGGTACAGTGGATTGAGTGCTAGACCTGAAGTCAGGAAGATCTCAGTTCAAGTGCAGTCACAGACAGTTATTAGCTTGTGTGACCTTGGGCAAGACATTTAAGTTCTGTCTGCCTCAATTTCCTCATTTGTACAACTGGGATAATTGCTCCTACTTTTCATAATTGTGAGGATCAAAAAAAAGTAATATTTATAAAGTGCTGCATAAATCTTAAAACACTATAGAAATCCTGGGTATTATATCATTTCATGGTGTCTCAACAGTTTTAACCTCTAAAAACTTAAAACTGCTCTGACTTTTGGGACATCCTTTATAATGAGGACTCCCCCCCTCACAGAATTGTTGGAAGAGAAGGCATCATAAATCTAAATGTATTCCGGGAATATGAGTAACTATTATAATGACCACAGTAAAGTGAAATCAGTTTGGGGTTGATATCTACTCAACTTTAAAAGCTGGGGTCTGTTTGTCTGTGTGATACAAAGAATTGTGATACACCCAGTGTTAGGTGGACCCTCAGAGGGCATCTAGTCCTAAACAGGAGTCCCCACTACACCATCCTAACAAGAAGTTACCAACTTCTACTATATCAGGGAAGGGAAAACCTCCTACCTCCTGGGAGAGCTCATTGCCCTTTTAAATAGCTTTTGTCCAATTGTTAGAGAGTTCCCCCTTGGGTGAAGCCCAAATTAGCTCCTTTTAAAGTTCTGCCCATTGCTCCATCTTCTATCCCCCTGGGGAGAACTAGACCAAATCTAATCCTTCCACATGATAGCTCTTCATATTCTTGAAGACAACTACCATATGCTCTTTAAGTCTTTTCTTCTCCTCATTTATTTCAAGTAAATCTATGATACGGTCTCTAGGCCCCTAACTACTCCGGTCTCCCTCCTTTAGAAAAGCTCAGCTCTTTGATACTTGGTTCTTTAATGAGCCTATGAGCCACTAAGTGTCACTCAACCTCAGAATTCTCCCACTGGCTGGTCTGCTTGGTTTCAACTTCTGGAATATCATGCTTCCCCCAGGATAAGCTCATCACCGGAAATCTCATCATGGAAATTACTTGTCTTTTCAGTCCCTTCATTTGCATCTCCCCTCTGATTGAAGGGCTGGAGAATGGAGCAAAAAGCTCTTTCCAAAACCTCCCTTTAGAGAGGAATCACAATGTCCAACTAATTCTTCCCATCAACTACTCTGCTTGGTTTGACTCCATGAACATTATGCTCTCTGTGCTGGGGAACCCTCTGGCAACCAACCTCTTTGTTTAAAAAGCTTCCTACACTATCTTCTTTCAATAGATTGCAAATTCTCCAGGCCAAAGGCTATCTTTATTTGTGTCCCTAGTGCTTAGCACAGTGCCTGGCACATAGTGGGTGCTAAATGTTTGGGATTATTGACTTAACCTGTCTAAGCATCAGGTTTCTCCTTTGTAAAATGGGAAAAATAGCATTTATAAATATTTTATACACACACACACACACACACACATATAGTTGTTGTGAGGATCAACTTTTTAAGCCTTAGAGTGCATTATTATTATCATTATTATTAGCTCATTGATATGGGTATTCCGTAAAATGCTATGCAACCAAATCTTCCTGTCCTATATGACTCTTGTCCACATTTTCTCATAAATCTTCCTCAAAGGCCCACTAAAATCCTGGCAGTCTTCCTTTTTTTTTTTAAATAGATTAATTAGGAAGATTTCTCCATGGTTACATAATTCATGTTCTTTCCCTCCCCTCCTCCAAGCCCCCTCCCATAGCCAAAGAGCAATTCCACTGGGTTTTACATGTGTCATTCATTGATCAAGACCTATTTCCATATTATTGATATTTGCACTAGGGTGATCATTTAGAGTCTACATCCCTGATCATATCCCCATTGAACCATGTGATCAAGCAGTTGTTTTTCTTCTGTGTTTCTGTTCCCACAGTTCTTTCTCTGGGTGTGGATATCGTTCTCATAAGTCCCTCAGAATTGTCCTGGGTCATTGCATTGCTGCTAGTAGAGAAGTCCATTACATTTGATTGTTCCTGACAGCCTTCCTTTTGATCCCATTGGATTCCAGTGGAACACAAGGCTCCATTTTTTCTCACTAACTCAGCAGCCCACCTCTTTTGTTAGTCATATATCTCTGTGGTGATATCTTTAATGCTACTCCATGACCACAATTCTTCATTGAGAACATGCTGTAATCCATTTATATATCACTTCATTGCCTTCTAGTTGATCTGCATTTTTATTTCTTTGGAGACTATGATATTACCTGACTTCTTTTTTTTTTTTTAAACCCTTATCTTCCGTCTTAGAATTAATACTTATCTTCTGTCTTAGAATCAATACTGTATATTGGTTCCAAGGCAGAAGAGTGGTAAGGGCTAGGCAATGGGGGTCAAGTAACTTGCCCAGGGTCACACAGCTGGGAAGTATCTACATCCAGATTTGAACCCAGGACCTCCCATCTCTGGGCCTGGCTCTCAATCCACTGAGCTACCCAGCTGCTCCCTATTACCTGACTTTCAGGTATCACCCGTAGCATTATCAGAGAATGTTACCATTAAAAAAAAAGATGCAGCTTAATTTCAAAGAGAATCTTGGTGTCATTAAAGGAAGGCATCACACAGTTTCTCAAAAGCCTGCTCCACTCTCCTATTCCTTTCTGGACCCAATCTGTTGTCTCCCTCACTAGAGCCTGGCCAAGACTGATATGTATGAACTAGTTCTGTAGGCTCTCTGTTCAACTGATGTCACTGGCATGCTTCATCCCTTTGGCTTCTTATTACCTCCAAGATCAGATAAATAAAACGTCTTCTCTTTGGCATTTAAATTTCTTCATAATGTTGGCCCTGCATGCCATTGCTGTCTTACCCTCCTCCTCATCCTCCACATTCCAAAGACACTGGGCTTCTTGCTGTCCTTCACACAGCACTTCACACACGCCATCTCTGGACTCCATGCCTTTTCACTCACTGTCTTCTTCCATGCTTGGAATGTTTACCCTTCTCACCCCTCTCTCCTTGCTTCCCCTGGCTTCCTTCAAGACTCAGCCCAAAGCCTATATTCTACTAGTGCCTTTTTTTCCTCTGAGATTATCTCCCATTTACACTGTATATATCTTGTCATATATAGTTGTTTGCATGTTGTCTACCTCATTAGCCTGTGAGCTCCCTGGAGGGAGGGATTATGTTTTTCCTTTCTTCATATCTCTAGCACTTTTCACAGTGCTTAGCACATAGTAATCACTTAATAATTGCTTGCTGACTGCCTGAATGACTTCATCAAGGATGCCCTCAATACATTTGTAGGTTGTTTTTAGAAAGATCTTTTTTAGCGATAGAAAAGTAGGCATATGGGTTGGTAGTTTATTAATGTTTTCTCAGTTATCTTTTTAAGAAATAATAATTTCTTTAATTCCTCTAAGTATTTGATATCCTTTCTTCTTTTATATATCTTGGAATTTCTCACTGGCCTTTCCTAAACGGGATACACAGAACTGAACAAAATGCTGTAGATATGTCCTGGGCAGAGCAGAACACAGTGAATGATCATAGGATTGTAGAGTTAGAGCCATAAGGAACTTTAGAGGCCATCAAGTAAGTCTAAGCCCAATTTTGCAGATGAGAAAACTAGAGAGGATAATTCACTTTCCTGGGATTTCACAAGTATGGCTAGCAAGTATAAGGATGATATTAGAAAATAAGTATTGTTTTATTAGTTTAGAGATAAGTAGGTTTTTTTATTTTTATTTTTTTTATTTTTACACGTCAGTATCTGAGACAGAATCTGAACCCTTGTCTTCCTGACTCTAAGTCCAGCATTCTGTCCACTATATCAGGTCTCTGAAAGTAACTTAAAATCTCAGCTTTGAGTCTGCCATGTCATATTGAATTATAAACTAGAAGATTCACAAGGGTTTTTTTTTTTTCCACACAAATCATTATTGAATCACCTCCCTCATTGTGTACCTATATACAATACATATTTGTATATGTAAAATTTATCTCTCCTAATAGATATGAGTTCCTTCAAAGCAGAGATTGTGTCATTCTCTGAACTGGTATCTCCAGTGCTTACCAAAACTGGCACATCAGTAGGTTCTAATAAGTATTTGTTGATCAATTAACCCATAAAGATGATTTAAGAGAAAATTCTTTTAAAAATCTTTTCAAAATCCAGTATTCACTGGACTGAGCGTCAGACTACTTGGGTTCTAGCCTTGTATTAGTTGTGTGACCTTGGGCAAGTCATTTCTTATCTCTGACTCTCATTTTCCCTATCTGTAAAATAAATTGTGTCATTCTCTGAACTGCTATCTCCAGTGCTTACCAAAACTGGCACATCAGTAGGCTTTGTTCAGTCAGGCCTGGAGATGGGAGATCCTAGGTTCAAATTGGAACTCAGACATTTCCTAGCTGTGGGACCCTGGGCAAGTCACTTAAACCCAATTGCCTAGTCCTTACCCCTCTTCTACCTTGAAGCTGATACTTAGTATTGATTCTAAGACAGAAGGTAGAGTAAAAAAAAAAAATAAAGTAAAAGTAAAGAGGTTGCCCTGGATGATCCCTGTGCTCTCTAACAAGTCTACCATTCTCTGATTCACTGATCTATAACCTGCCTTCCTATTAAAGCTTCTTTGCCACCCTAATAGTTCAGAGTTGCCCAGTGGTGTGCAAGGGGCTCTTATCCAGTGCTGAATCAGTTCCTCCCCCATCCCCAAAAGATTTACGAGCTACTCATCCCTTTTAACATATTTTCCTTTTAACTGAGACCCGAATGCCTTGGATCAAAAGAGCAATTTGAGCAGCAGGAATCTGAAGCCCTGTGGTATGCCAGTGGGAGTAGGGAGGGTAGAGAGAGGTGTGACAGGAAAGGAGACGGAGACGGGGAAGGAAGATATTAAGGAAAAGAAGCCACTGAGTCTCCTCAGCTCATACCCCGCAAGCAGCCACTAAGGGAGCCCCAACTTTGGACCATCTACCTCTCCTCCCTCCCACGCTGCTGCGTTTGAATCTCTGTACGGGATACCAAACTGTGTCGAACATCGTGCCTGCTGGGATCTCCCAAAGAAAACTCGTGCCCTGTACATAGTTGATTTTTTTACGTGTCTATCTGCTCACTCTTGACATTTCCTTCGACCTTGAAGCAAAGCTGTAACAAGGGTGAGGCAAATGAGTCATGTACCATGGGGAACAAAGCCGAGGGAAAATATATAAATAGAGGCATATACTACATAGAGCAGAATATATATATATATATATATATGTAGAACAGGAAAGATATAAAATAGGCATTAACTATCTCCAGCACACCCTGGAATTAGTATGGGAAACAAATGTGGTTTTATATATATATATTTTTTTCAATTTTCCCTTTATTTTATTTCAATAACAAATTTACACTTAAGTTTCCCAAGGTTACGTGATTCATGTGGTCTCCCTCCCCTGATTTCATATTTTATATCTTGGCCTCAAGTGCAAAATTAGCTAGTTTTGAGGTGCTGACTTCAAGAGCGGGGGGTCAGACATTTCTGAAAAAAACGTTCAGGGGATGAGGCTAAGTGGGTCAGGGAGCGAGCAGAGAGCCCCGAAAAATAGGAGTGAGGAGATGGCCTGAGCAGCTTTGGGGGAGGAGAGCCGATGGAGGTCTCTCAGCTGGCAGGGGAAGAGAGAAGGCATGTCCAAGGCCAGCAGAACAACACAATAAATCAAAACCCAGCTTTGGGCCGTCTGGGTGAGCGTAGCTTAAACTCAGGTCGGCCAGCTGAGACTCTCAATCCCACACCAACGCCTTTAGCATAACAAAGCTACCCAGTCCAAAACCGAAACCCAAGGCAGGGACCAAGCTTCTGGACTTCAGGAAGCTGCAGCTTTGGTGTTTTCTTCAATTATTTTTCCAGGAGCCTGTCTGCGTAGCACTGTGTTATTCCCAATCTTTTGCCTCTTTTAAAAAAAATAACAATAATTCCTGAATCTTTGCCTCTGCCCTTTATTGTCAGCCTCCTTTTTTTTTTTAATTCTTTCTCTCTGTTTCCTTAGAACTGCTTCTGTCTTCTGTCTGTCAACCACTTGATACCTTGAACAACCACAGAGAAGATATCAGTTTGATTCAGCCTCTACTGATGAGAAACTAAACCTCCTGAGGACAAAAGATGGTACAAACAGTTCTCAAAAAGTGGAAACTAAAGGGATTTGAGGAGATGAAGTGAGTTATTGATTACAAAGTGAGAGCTAGAAGATTCTCTCTATATTTCAAAGCCAGTGGCTCCAGAACCCTGTGGGAGTTCAGGATGATGGCTTAAGGGGCTCACGTGAAAATTCTTTAATGGCACCTTAAGCATTAAATAATTGCCCAGTTATGTTACAAATACATTGTTCCTCTGTGACAACAAGCACGTACCTGTTTAAAGCATTATGGGTTGTTTTTTTTAGCAATTCCAAACCACCAAGATCTTCCTTGGTGATCTTTGTTGTAATTGTAAGCACTTAATGGATAAATGTAAAATGTAATGGATGAATGTAGAAGAATATTATGAATAAATCTACCCTGGAGGTTTACAAAACATTGTTTTTTGGTTGAAAGGTGTTCAAGGCCCCCCAAAATTTAGGACTCACTCATCTAGCACAAACTCTTATTTTATAAATGAGGAAACTGAGGCCCTGGAAGAGGAAGTGATCCCTTACATTCCCATAAGTGGATAAATAGCAAAGGCAGGATTTGAGCCCAGGTCATCTGGCTATTATAAATCCAACTAGAGAGGGACTTTAGAAACTTCCTTTTGATGTTCTTCCTTCAATTACTCTCTCGGAATTAGAAGTCAGTGCCAATAACATAGCATTCATGCATTCCCTCAAAAATATTTTCTGAGCACCTACTATGTACAAAACTTTGTACTGTGAACACAGGGATCCAAAAAAAGAGATTATTCTAGAACCTGGGGAATTTATAATAATAATTATTATTATAAAATATCATCTGAATGTAGTGTTTTGAGTTTTACAAAATATTTTTTCTCCAAACAACCCTAGGAGATAGGGAAAAGTCAATCACTTTGCTTACATTTTCAAATCAGGAAAACAGGGCTTAGGAAAAATTAGTAACTCATTCAGTCACACAGATAGGTAAGTATGAGAGCCAAGATTCAAACCCAGATTTTTGCAACTTCAAGTTTATTTTTTGTTTTGTTTTGTTTTGTTTTGTACTGAATAGTGGGAAGAAAATCTGAGAGGAAAAGCAAGGCACAATTCTCAACTCAGACATTTATTTACTAACCATATGCCTTTCAGACCCTCAGTTCCCTCATCTCTAAAATGGAAATAATAATCACTTTACAACCTACCTGACAGAATTCTTTTGAGGGAAAAAAAATAAAATGCCAAGGAAATGAACCCATTATTTAGGCTAGATGGATGAGTTGATTTAGTCATCAAGGAATAATAATTGACTGCCCACTGTGTGTCCAGATTTGTGCTAAACCCTGGTTTAGCATTCTATAGCTAGGAAGGACTTATTCACCAGAGTCCTTGGAAATATATTTCCCTTCCTTCTTTCTTTGCCTTCCTCCCCTCTTGGCAGAGGTGGGGAACTATGGATATACTGTCAGACATGATTGATGCGTTGCTTAGTTTCAGTTAACTGCTTTTCCCCCTTTCTTTTTTCTCCTTTTTTATTCTTTGTTATAGGGATGGCCCTCTGGGTTAGGAGGGAGAAGGAATTGAGTGGGAGATAAAGGTAATATAAAAACAAAGCACATTTTTTAAAAGAAAATATATTGCCCCCCTCCTTTATAAAACTGTTAAGAGGACAGGATTAACAACCATGTTTCAGGCAGAAGATATTATAACAGATCTTTAAGTAGAAAGTTATGTTTGATCAATAGTAGAATCAGTGTAATAAACCATGTTAAAATGAGAGTCTGCTAACAGCTTCCAGACAGTTCAGCTCAAGGGCCACCTCTCATGCCAGCTCTTTGCTGCTCTTCACCTCCTCCCCCAAGTTGGTAGTTCTCTACTCATGCTGAAATTCCTTTGCACTTATCTGGATGTGTATATGTTGTCCCTCACCCCACCACCACTACCACCCCTGATGAATACAAGATCCTGGAGGTCAGAGGCTGTTTTCTTTTTTGTTTTTCTATCCCTAGCACCTAGCACAGTTCCAACTACATAGTGATGACAATAGACAGCATTTTTATAAATTTTAAGTTATGCAAAGCACTTTATAAATATGACCTCATTTTATATTTATTACAACTCCAGACAGCAGGTGCTATGATTATTGCCATTTAATAGATAAGGAAACCAAAACAGATTGTGCTTAAGTGACTTGCCCAGAGTCACTCAGTTAGAAGGTATCCAAGGATGAATTTGAAATAAGACCTTCTGGGTCCTGCACCACCGGGACACCTAGTAGGTACTTAATAAATGTTTGTTTAATTGATTTGAAATGAATTGGATTGGACAGAAATCGAACTGAAATAGTGAACTTGACCCTCTTTCAATTAAGTCCTGTCAGTTCCAAGATTTGCAACCAGAGAGTAAGAGCCCTCTATGGGGAAGGTGAACCTTTTGGAGGAAGATAATGGAATTGTAAACTTCTGGAGTCATTACTTCCATGCAGTCTTTCCTGCTCCCCTTCTTGGAAATAATCCCATCTTCATCTGACCCCATTGCACATTTTGCTCTTTTTATGGTCTTAATTCTAATATTTATTTGTGTATATGGTTTATCTCCTTCTAGTAGATAGTATGCTCCAATCTGAAAGGAAACATTCTTATTCTTCTTTGTACCTCTCCTAGTACCCAGGAAAAGGCATGGGACATAATAAATGCTTAAGAGTTTCTTGAAGGAATGAATGAATGAAATTGATATGAAAGTAAAGGGAAAACTCTATGGAGAGCCCTTAGGCAAATAGTATGTGATATTTTGTCTTCCTCATTCATTGGCTTCACAAATATTGAGTAGCTACTATGTGTTAATTGTTGCAGATCAATCAATAAGCATTTATTAACCACCTACTGTGGGCCCTGCCCTAGGCTTTTGTAGTTACAAAAAGAGGCAAAAGACAATCCCTCCCCAAAAAGAGCTTACAATTGGCAGAAAGAGCCCCAGACTTGAAAGTTAAGTTCCAAATGTCAGAATGACAAAATGTGAAAACTAGAATAGAAATAAAAAATAAAAAATATAAAACTAGAATAGATTTTAGAAGCCATGCAGTTAACACATGAGAAAACTGTAACCCAGAGAAGTGGTTTTCCCAACATCATAGCCCATGTAAGCAGCAAAGGTGGGAGATGAACCCGAGTCTCCCAATTCTTAGTCAAGGAAAGCTCTTCCCACTGTGTTACCTAGACTGGCTGCTACTGGGGAAAACGATGATGGAAGGTAGAGGCAGAAGCTTTAATTGAGGAGTCATGGAGCCAGAGGGAGAAGGAAATATGATTACTGGAAAGAACTACAGAAGTTAGGGTCATGAGCTAGAGAAGGAAAGGGCTTCTGGATTTGGAATAACAGGACCCATGTTCTAGCTCTGACTCTGCTACCTGCCTCCTGTGGGATTAGGGGAAATTTACTTAATAATTTTAAATGATCACTTGACCTCTGTTTTCTCAACGATAAAATGGGAGAGATGGACAAGATGATTCCCATGTCCTTTGCAGATATAAATCCTCTGATGCAGTCCTCAGTTAACAAGTAGAAAGTTGGTATGTTTGTGATTCAGTCCATTTTCTGAGTCAGCCACAACATTGCATCTCTAGATTCTAGGCATTTTCTCTTGCCCTCTCTCATGCCTCCAGTGTTCTTCCTTTACTCCATCTACTGACTTTAAGTCCCAGTTAAAATCCCACCTTCGACAGGAAGCTTCTCTCACTCCCTCTTACTTCCAGTGCCTTCCCTCTGTTATCTCCTGTTTATCCTGTGTATAGCTTGATATATGTGCATGTATTTTTTTGAATATTGTCTCTCTTATTCATTGCAAGCTCCTTCAGGGCAGGGACTATCTAGTGATTCTTTTGGAATCCCAGCATTTAACCCTGTGTCTGACACATAGTAGGCACCTAATAAATGTTTATTGATTGATGGACTAGAAGTCCTACTAAGCTGAATCATAAAGTATCTGAAAGAAAATAATATGTAACAAGGCTCAAGTCCATTACACAATGATATGAAGTACTATGTAGTTAAGGTATAATATATAATAAGGTAGGAGCCAGATTTGCAAGGACTTTATTTTAAACTTGTTATAGAGATGTGTATATATATATATATATATATGCATATATATGCCCTTATCAGTCATTTTCAGGCATATCTGATTCTTCAAAACCCTATTTGGCAAATGGCAAAAATTGTTTTTACATGAAATTGAGAAAAATGAAATATATAAAGATTTTAAAATTTCAAAAATTTCCATTTTCAGCATCTACTGAGATAATCATATAATTTCTGTCGGTTTTGTTATTAATAAGTGCCTATTGTTTTCCTGATAATGAATGATTCTTGAATTCCTGATATAAATCCCATCTAGCAAAACAAAAAACAAAAAAACCCTATTTGGGGTTTTCTTGACAAAGATACTGCAGTGGTTTGCCATTTCCTTCTCTAGTTCATTTTTCAAATGAGAAAACTGAGGCAGAGTTAACTGATTTGCCCAGGGTCACATAGTTAGTCAGTGTGTGAGGCCAGATTTGAACTCAAGAAGGAGAATCTTCCTGACTCCAGGGTCTGGCACTCTATCCTCTGTGCCACCTACCTGTCCATCTATATTTGTATGTACACATAATTAATAACAATAATAAATAGCTAGCATATATATGGTGTATACTATGTGCCAAACACTTTCTGAATATTCTATCATTTGATCCTCCCAATCTTGGGAGATAGGCGTTACTATTTTACAATTGAGGAAAATGAGACAGAGGCCAAGTGACTTGCCCAAGGTCACATAAAGACAAAGTATCTGACATCAAATCTGAATTCAGGTCTTCTTGATTACGGGATCAATATTCTATCCCCTAAGCCACTTAGCTTATCTCCTTTAGTAGGAGGTAATCCTTGAGAACAGACCCCCATTCCTAATTTTTGGGTTTTTATCCCTAGGAACTAGCACTGTACCTGATACATAGTAGGTATCTATTAAATGTTGATTGATTGGTTAATAATTGGTTGATTTAAATGGCAAATGAGGAGGGGAGGTTTAAGTTTATTGAATACTATTGCCTTTTCTCACATGTTTATTATAAGGAAAGTGGATGATTTAAAGCACTCTGGGAATGGTAACTACTAGAAAAGCTCAGAGAACAGTAGCATAGCATGGACTAGAGTGGTTAGGAAAGGCTTCTTGAAAGAAGAGAGGAGGAGATTCCTGGCAGTCTTATGGTTAACCCAGAGGCCTCCCTCACCACTTCTGCTCCCCAATCCTGGGCCACTTGAGCTAGAAAGTCTGTTTCTCTGTTTTAGAAATTCAGTTGTCTCAGAAATTTATAATTTGGGGATTTTTCGTCTTTCTTTCCCACCCTCCCCTTCTTTTTGTCCCCCAAGGGATGAAGTGAGTACCACAGATGAATGTGGCATGGAACAAAGAACATATGCTCCACGTGCATTTAAATAGCATTTATCTTACTTTTCACTGACGTCGTTGTGAAATATGGTCTTTTTGCTTTCAAATTTTAAGGATGAACAGATGGCAAAAGCTGAGATTTGGGCATAATGTCCATCAAACTAGCCTGTACTGCAAGGGCCTCTTATTTTTATTGGAGGCATTTGCTGCAGTGGGATCTGGACTCTAAGAAAAGCCACTCAGGACAGAAAGTTTGTAACCAACCATAAAAGTAGAACTGGGCATCTCAGGCCATTCACAGAAGCACCAGGATGCATCTCTGTAAATGGCCAGAATCAGTGAGAAGGAGCAGAGGAATCCTTGGGATAAATTCATTCCATGGGGAAAACGACAAGGGTCCATTGCTCTGCCTAAGTCTGATTGGGATAAGAAAGAGAAAGATGGGAAAACTAAAAACTGCTGTGCATCTCTGTGACTACTGGCCAGAACTCCAACCAGACATCCTCTAGTCCAGTGATTCCCAAAGTGGGCGCCACCGCCCCCTGGTGGGTGCTGCAGTTTTCCAGAGGAGCAGTGACGGCCACAGGTGCATTTATCTTTCCTATTAATTGCTATTAAAATTTTAAAAAATTAATTTCCAGGGGGCTAAGTAATATTTTTTCTGGAAAGGGGGCGGTAGGCCAAAAAAGTTTGGGAACCACTGCTCTAGTCTCTCTATCGTGCTATCCTCAAGGGCCACTTACTTGGTGAATATTAGTAATAATGACCAATGTTTGCAGAGCACTTTATATAAGGTGTCCTAAAAATCTTGGTGCAGTTTTAAGGTTTATAAAAAGGAAGTATAGGGGCAGCTGGGTAGCTCAGTGGAGTGAGAGTCAGGCCTAGAGACAGGAGGTCCTAGGTTCAAACCCAGCCTCAGCCACTTCCCAGCTGTGTGACCCTGGGCAAGTCACTTGACCCCCATTGCCCACCCTTACCAATCTTCCACCTATGAGACAATACACCGAAGTACAAGGGTTTAAAAAAAAAAAAAGGAAGTATAATGTTTGTGATACCCAATACACTTTACCTCCTTTGAGTCTCACATCAACCCTGTAAATTAGGTACTACGAGTATTATTATTAGTTATTATCTCTATTTTATGTATATGGAAACTGAGGCTCCGAGGTCACATAGCTAATAAGCATTGAAGGCAGGATTTGAATCTAGGAATTCTTGATGCCAAATCCAGTCCTCTTTTTATTTACTCAATGTAAATGTAACCTTGATTTACCTCTCTTCTAAACAGATTCCTGATTCTAAAGATTCGGTAGCCATTTGGGGAACTGAGAGATGCTATAGCTTAAGGTATACCTTAAGAGCTGGGATTTCTTTATTGTTTGTTTTTTGTTTATGGGACTTTGTTTTTTGCCTTGGTTTGCAGTTCCCAGTGCTAAATCACACAGTGTATTAGTTTTAGGGCCAGGACAAACATTTAGGTGTTTTGACTCCTAATCTAGAGATTATTCCCTTCATTCCCTATTCCCAAAGCCCCATAAGTGAATATAAACTGGATGAAAAGATTTGGACCTAAAAGATAGAGGAAAACTTTTTTTTAATTTAATTATAAGTTTATTTCTTCTACCTATAGATAACTAATATAACTATAAATGCATATACACCTGTAGGAAGTTCTTTCCCTAGAGGGATGTCCTCTGCCAACTCAGACACACACCCTCTGTGCAACATGAGGTCTTAGAGAGTTTCCAGGGGCAACGGGAGGTTAAACTACTTGTCCTAGTCTCTTAGTCAGTCTGAGCCAGAGTTGGGACTTGAAACCAGATCATCCCTACTCAAAAGCTGCCTCCTTTCTGAACCACACTGCACCTCTAAACCTAGAATATATGCATAAGATAAAAGGGAAACCTGCCTAACGGGGACCATATATATTTAACTATCAATGCCTATTCCACTTCAACTTAACTATGACTAACAGTTAAGTCAACAAACATTTATTAAGGTAAGCAATAGGGATAAAAGGGAAGAACAGCCCCTGCCCTTATGGAGCTCCCTATCTAATGGAGGAGATGACATGCAAACAACAGACTACAAACCAGATATAGGCAGCATATTCTAGAGAGATTTTCAGGAAAGAACTAATATTAAGGAAGCCCAAGAAAGACTACTTGCAGGAAAGGAAATTTTAGCTGAAGAAAGACAGGGTGGCCAGGAGGTAGAGTTGAGAAGGAAGAGAATTCCCATCATAGAGGGCAATCAGTGAAATTTCAGTCGTGAAATGGAGTGATTTATGTGAGAAACAGCAAGGAGGCCAGAATCACTGGATCATAAAGTGTGTGGAGGAGAGGAAAGTGCAAGAAGACTGAAAGGCAGGAAGGAGGCAGATGGCAAAGGACTTGAAAAGCCCAACAGAAGCTTTATTATTATTATTATTATTATTATTTTATTATTATTATTTTATTATTATTATTATTATATCCTGCAGGCAATAGGGAGCCACTGGTATTTAATGAATAGGATAATTCCAGGGTGGGATATACCATTTAGGATAAGCATTTTGATAGCTGAGTAAAGGATTAACTGGATTAGTGAGAAACTTGAAGCAGGGAAGCCAACCAGCAAGCCAGATAAGGGCCAATAGCACAGCAAGAGCAGTATCAGAAAAAAAAAAATGAAAAGAAAAGAAAAAAAAAAGGTGGTGGGGGGGGAGCATATACTGCTCATGCAAAGTTAGAATCAACAGGACTTGTCAACAGATTGTACATACAGGTTGAGAAAGAATGGGGAGATTAATAACATCTAAGTTGAAAGCTTGAATGATTGAGNGAGAGAGAGAGAGAGAGAGAGAGAGAGAGAGAGAGAGAGATTCATAAGAGATTTGAGGATGAAATGGATGAAGCTTTTTTGGAAGAAGCTTTTTTTTTTAAAGCTACAGTGTTGAGTAAGAGAGTGAGTTAATTAAAAAGGTATGAAAACAGTAAAAGCTCAACTAAAATTATATATGTAATATTAATTTGTAGTGAATTCAGTCAATATGTTTTCATGGTTTTCTCCAGCTCTGTTGAGCAGAATCTGAATAGAAGCAAAGCTGATGGCTCAGCAATGCAAAATCAACAGTAAGGGAAAATACTCAAAAGAAAAGGATAGCGTAGAATTCAACTGATTCACCAAGGAGCCAGGGTGGAGAAGGGAGGAGAGTATAGCACTATGGGAGTGATGGGTCTAGAAAAAAACTGAAAGGTGGAAGAACTGGAGGTCACAGTGAGAATAAGGTAAAAGGATGAAAAGCAGAGGGAGAGATGGAATGACAACAGTTTATGATCAGATGAAGGAATTTCAGAATTCATGAACACAAGTGATGTCAAGTTCAAGGTTATGTTTATCTCTGTGAATTACTGAGGGAAAGTGTAGAAGCAAGTCATGAGAAATGAGGAAGGTGAAGAACTGGGAAATTAGGATGTTAGACTTATGACCATGTTGAACTTTCCTACAGAAAAACAACACTGAAGTCTCTCATATAAGAACAAGAATTGAGGAGGAAAGGAAGAGTCAGGAACTGAACTTAATGAGGAAAGAGCATCCTGGAGATCAGTAGGTAACAGTTACTAGAAATCTGATTGTGTGATAAATTTAGACTGAAAAAACCTCAAAGGAGGAGAGGTTACTAAGTGATGGTGCTAGATGGAAAGTGTGGAAGTACCATTGGGGAACAACCAGTGAAGCAGAAGGTCTGAAAGTGCAACCAGGACTAGAAATGATGACCAGGGAAGCAACGTCATCAATAAAGAGTCAGCTCTCAGGGAGTGAAAGATAATGAAGAGATGAAAAAAGTGGAAAAGTTCAACAAAAATCTGACTTATTAACTATTGAGCAGGCATCCCAGAGATCCCAGTGGAAAGAGGGTAGATGTTGGGTGGGACATTGAGGGAGGTCTTGGCTGAGGAGGAACAGGAACAAAATATCAGATAGTGCTGGGCAGGGATTAGGATTTGTATAGTGACAGGATCATTAGGATGGAGAGGGTTTGATGGGGGATGACTATGCTAATCTTTGAGGAATGAGTTGAGGCAGATTATCATTATCTCCAGATGGCCAGGCAGCCTTAGAATTAGGGTTTGTGGAGATGGGGCAGGAGGGAGCATGAGCTGGAAGTGCAGGCAGCCACTCACCAGTCTCTGAGTCAGCCTCATGGTAGAGTCATCCCAAACTCAAGCAGCAATATGGAAGTTATGAACACTTGAGGGAAGCAGTGTGGAAGCCACGAGGAAACAGGTGTTGGGTTATACAATGATATCAATAATAGCTGTTATTTATATGATGTTGGAGAAGGAAACGGCAAATGACTCCAATATCTTTGCCAAGAAAATCTCAAATGGGGTCACAAAGAGTCGGACATGACTGAAATGACTGAACAACAACATATAATATTGTAACGGTTCACAGAACACTATACTTACATTGGTCCATTTGATCCTCACAATAACCTAAATACTACCAATCTTATGATCCTCATTTTATATATGGAGAAATTGAGGCTCAGAGAGGCAAGTGTGGCCCATTACAAATAACTTGAATTCAAAATCTTAAAAAAAATGTTTAAATCCTGCTCTCAACACCTTGCCTCTGGACCCTTCATCCCTCTGAGCCTCCTCCAACTAAAACATTGCAGGGTCAGACCAGATGAACACGAAGCCTACCCTCTTCACCCCTACCTACAAATGAAGAAGCTATTTGCAGACCACTTAAACTATAGACTCAAGTTTGCAGAATGATTTGTTTTGGGATTCTAGTTTCTTCCTCTTCCTGACAGAGGGGAGCTGGCTTAGTGGAATGATCACAGGCTCCATGGGCTGATAAATGAAAAGACTTTTCACATCTCTGCTCTGGCCAGATGGTCATCAGCAGCATTTGGAGAGAGGCCAGCAGGGCAGAGGAATACACAGGAGCAGAGCCAGCCGGCTTTTGGACAGGTCTTAAAACCCTTCCTCTGCCCTGCTTCAGGTAGCATTCTCTAGGGAGACCCTTTCTGGGGGACAGACTGAGGGAGGGTCGATTTGCAACCAACCCAATCCTGGTCAAGGTGCACACAGGATATGGATACAGAGAACAGCAGACATTTCCATGAAAAGAATCCCCGTTCTCTTTGGACCTTGAAAGCAGACAGGGCTAATTATCTGTAAGAGATCCAGTAGAGCCTTTTAGGTCCTGAAATCTCAGGTGACCTCCCTGAATGACAACCTTCAGAGTGAGTGGAGTGTTAAAGCCAGAACAAAAATGGTTTGCCTATGTGGGTGCTACCAGACTTTCAGACCCTTGCAAAGTAAAAACATTTCAATAAAAACCAGCAGACACTGGCCAGATCAATTGGCTTTTAAGGAGAATATAAAGTTGTCCAGGTCCTGTTGTAATGATGCCATCACATCTTTGCAGTACTTTCAACCCTTCAAAGCCCTGCCATGTAAGTTATATTATTTCATCTTCCCCAAATCCCTGAGAGACAGGCAAGTAGACAGGAAGGATTACCCCCCATTTTTGAGATACGGTGACTGAAAGCCTGAGAGGGGAGTGATTTGCCTATTCAAGCAGCTAATTAGAAATAGAACTTAATGCTCTTTTTTAAAATTTCTATTTAAGAAATAAAGTGAGGCCACAGACACGAAAGGGCTTTAAAAAGATCAAATGTAAAGGGCGCTATACAAATGCCATTTGGTCATTGCCTTGATCCTATGTGGTTCTGACCACTGAGAGAAAAGTCTTGGTAACATTTGGAGGAGCTGAGGCCAACGATTCCCAGGAAGTATCCTGCCCTGCTTTGAGCAAGGCAAAGAAGGGGGCCGGAGGGAGGGAGGAGACATTTTCTTAGTGTGCGTCACCACTGCCCAAAATAGAACTCACACTACCCTAGCCTGGGTAAGTGGCATTGGCACCTAGGGAGACAATTCAAGAATAGTTTTATTTTTAAGGGTGTTTCATAATTGAGCACTTAGAACCAAAAGAGAAAACTGCCCCAGCAGCCAATAATTCTGATTATTGAGTAAGGCTGGCATGACACATGAAATACATAAATATTTAATGAATAAGTGAATGAATACCTAAAACCTACTATCAAATGAGCACTGCACTAGACACAATTTGAGGTGGAGAGAGGAGATGGTGTGATGGAAAAGATGTTGACCTTAGAATCAAAGAGCTCTTGGTTTTTTGACTGACTCTTGACTTTGACTATGTGAACATAGACAAAATATTTCATTTCTCTTGACCTCAGATTCCTTAAAGCAGTGATGGCAAACCTATGGCATGGGTGCCAAAGATGGCTCTCTGTGGGCATGTAGCACCCTCCTCCCACCCAGATTTCATTCCTTATAGGTATTTAGACAGATAGAAAGATAGATAGATGGATGGATGGATGGAGAAAGAGGAGAGAGGGAGAGAGAGAGACACACAGAAACACAGACAGAGAGAGAAATGTAAGCTCCTTGAGGGAAGAAGTTCTTTCATTTTTGTCTTTTAATCTTTAGTGCTTGGCACATTAAGAAAAATTCCAATTGATTTGTCCATAAAGTGGAAGAACAATAAAATTTAAGTTACCTTCCTTAGGGAGGCAAAGTCATGTAGTTGCAAAGTGCTGAATAGATGAGCCCAGGGCCACCTGGGTTCAAATCCTGCCACAGATAATCACTCTTTCATGATAAGCAAGTCATATAAGTCTTTCACATTCTCAATATCCCTATCTATGGAGATGCTAATAACTATATTATCTCCCTCAGAGTGTGATTGCAATATTGTCTTGCTTTTCTACTTGTATCATCATAATTTTATATAGTGCTTTGTATATAACAGGGGCTGAATAAATATGCCTCTTCATTCATTCATTCAAGTCAGATCATGTATGAAAAGTCCTTAACAGACTTTGAAGCACTATATATATAAACATATATAATATATATATATTTGAGAGGTCTGTGAGATATTTTGTGAAGTTTAAAAAGACGTATGAGCTATTTCTATTATTGTAGAAAGATATAACAAATTACTGAATAAATATGCTTCTTAATTCATTCGTTCAAATCAGATCATGTATGAAAAGTCCTTAACAGACTTTGAAGTACTATATATACATTTGAGGGGTTTGTGAGATGTTTTGTGAAGCTTAAAAAGACGTATGAGCTATTTGTATTATTGTAGAAATATATAACAAATATATAACAAATAAAAAAACAAAATAGAAATATATATATAACAAATATATCTTTGCCAAGAAAATCACATGGACAGTAAGATCCACGGACATGTCAGTCCAAGGACAAGATGGACATGAATGAATAACAACAAATTTCTATTATCGTAATAGATTTTCCATTATTATAATGATTCCTACCCTTGGGGAATTTCCAAATTAGTTGGACATAGAAGACAGCCACAAGAAACAAAACTATATGACAGGCTATATACCTAAAGGTCAGATATTAGTATACTCTACTAATTAGTAGACAACATGTTCAGAGGAGAGAGCAGAGATTACTTCAGGATAGGATAATTGGTGAAGACTTCCTAGAGGAAAGAGCATGTGAATTCAACCTTGAAAACCAGATAGAACTTAGAGATAACAGGCAATAGTGGGAAAGGCAGGGACTTGGGTTTCACTTCTTCCTCTATCGCTTTATATTGCTGTCACCTTGTATGTCATTTCATTTCTCCAGGTCTCATTGTTCTTCTCATTTAAATGAAGGGAGTAGATTCAAAAGTGCATAGGTAGGGATGAATGAGTATGGAGAGAGGAGCTAGCAAGGGAACCTGATTAGAGTTTTAGACAATGTTGGGTATCCAACAGCCATTTAGTAAATATTTGTTGAATGAATAAATGAACAATCCCTTTATTAAGTGAGATTGCGAGGTCAGGATATAGACAGATCTCTCTACAGACCAAATCTAATTAGAGGAAATAAAAAAGGAATCAATATAAAGTACTACACAGGATTCTGGAAGAACAAAAGGTCAAGAATATCAAGGGAATTAATGAAAAAAAAATATAAAGAAAAGTGGCCTAGCAGTACTAGATATAAAACTGTACTATAAAGCAGTAATAACCAAAACATTCCAGTACTGGCTAAGAAATAGAATGGTGGATCAATGGAATAAATTAGAAACACAATATACAGGGATAAATGACCTTAGCAATCTAGTGTTATAAGCCCAAAGATCCCAGATTTTAGGATAAGAACTCACTTTTTTGGTCAAATCTGCTGGGAAAACTGGAAAACAGTACAGCAGAGACTAGGTGTAGACTCATACCCTATACCAGCGTTGGCAAAAGTTTTCAAGTTTGGGTGCCCAAATTGCAACTTCAAGTTGCCTGTGAACCCCCTGCATTACCCCAGAGAGGGAAAAAGGAAGTGCTTGCTTTGGGTGGCTGGACAGAGGGGTGAGGCGTGCAAAACAATGTCCTCAGGTGCTGGGAAAAGGGGGAACATAGCAGCTCTGCAGACAAGCCACACCTTCTCCAACACTGCCCTATACCAAAATGAAGTCAAAATGCATATATGATTTAGACATAAAGAACAATACCATAAGCAAATTACAGGAAAATAAAATAGTTTATTAAGCAGATCTATGGAGAAGGGAAGAATTTATGACCAAACGAGAGAGAGAGAGAAAGAGAGAGAGAGAGAGAGAGAGAGAGAGAGAGAGAGAGAGAGAGAGAGCATTACAAGATATAAAATGAAAATTTTAAGTATATTAAATTAAAAAGGTTTTGTACAAACAAAACCAATGGAACCAATATTAGAAGGGAAACAACAAAATGAAGGGGTAAATTTATAGCAAATTTCTCAGATAAAGGTCTAACTTCTCAAATTTATAAAGAATTAAGTCAAATGTATAAGAATAAAAATCTTGGGGGCAGCTGAGTAGCTCAGTGGATTGAGAGCCAGGCTTAGAGACAGGAGGTCATAGGTTCAAATCTGGCCTCAGACACTTACAATTGTGTGACCCTGGGCAAGCCACTTGACCCCCATTGCCTACCCTTACCACTCTTCTGCCTTGGAGCCAATACACAGTATTGACTCCAAGATGGAAGGTAAGGGTTTAAAAAAAAAGAATAAAAATCATTCCCCAATTGATAAATGGTCAAAGGATATGAACAAGCAGTTTCAAAGGAAGAAATCAAAGCTATCAATAATCATATGAGAAAGTGTTAAAGGTACCACCTCACACCTATCAGATTGGCCAATATGAAAGTAAAGGAAAATGAAGGGGATATGCCAAAACCAGGACAAATAGCTTACCATCACTGGGGGCGGGGGAGGAGAAGGAAAGGAGGAAGGAAGACAATTTGGAAAAACATGTTGAAAATTGTTATTTCATGTAATTGGGAAAATCAAAAAAAACTTTTATAAAACACAAATTCAAAAGTGTAAGTTGGTGGAGATGTGACTAGATAATAGTTCATCTCAACCCATAAAATATTTATTAAACACCTACTATATGTAAGATACTGTGCAAGGATCTATTATGAAGATCTGAGTTTGTTGGGGAACTGTATATTCAATATGTGATATGACAGCCAAAAGAAGTAGTGAGATCCTAGACAGCATTGGGAAAGAACATAGAGTTCAAAACAAGGGAGATGCTAATCACTCAGTCACTCACTCAATTAATCACTCAACACATTGCCTGGATAAGACCTGGTTCTGGGACAACTTTTTAGAAAGAATATTGACAACCTGAGGAGTGTCCAGAGGAAGGTAATCAGCTTAAGGAAGGGACTGAAAACTATATAATCAGGTAAAGAAACTCGGATCATTTAACCTGTAAAAGAGAAAGCATTTAAGGACTTGCATTTATTGTCTTCAAGTATATGAAGGACAGTCATGTGGTAAAGGATTTGTTCTGCTTGGCCCTAAATGGAAAAAATAGGAGCAAGGAGGGTGTGAGGCTCAGAAAGTGTCCGAGAGGCAGATTTCAGTCTGACATAAAAAAAAAAACTTTTAAACAATTAGATCTGTACAAAAAGCTTTATTAGAAGGCATTGGATTAACACTGACTAGAGGCACCCAGCCTAGTCTGTGGTTCAAAGGTTAAAGAAAGGCTTCTTGACTAGATACTAGTTGGACTAGGCAACCTCTGAAGTCTCTTTTAACTCTGAAAATTCTGTGAATCTCTGTTATCAAAGAAGCCTTTAAGATAAAGGAATTGGCCAACCACAGAACCTCACCAACTCCTAATAGAACCTCCCTGGCCATGGTAACCAAACAAACATAAAAGACTGTCCATGACACTTTCTAGAACTTCTAGAATCTGACTCTTCCAAGAAAGGGTTTGAGGATGTCCCAAATTTCTGCACTATATTGGGTTATATTTCAATGATATCCCAATATACTCAGCAGAGTTGTAATGAAGCAAAAGGGTAATAAAATGAAAGGAGAGCCAGATTTCATGCCAAAAGCTTGGTGTCCAAATCCTGGCTAGCTGTGGGACCATGAGTCAATCATTCAATCCCCAGACCTAATTCCCTCACCACTAAAATGGAGAAAACTATAACTCTACTACCCCACCTATATACTGGGGCTTCAACTTTCAAGTACCATAGAAAAACAAATTGTTATTATACACAATCCTATAAAATAATATAGAATTCCTCAAAGCAAGTAATTATAATGCTCATAACACTTACCCAAATATTCCATTGTTTGGCATATGCCCTGAGATGGTATGGGACAACAAAATATTCAAAGCAGCACTTTTTGTGGTAGCAAAGAACTAGAACCTAAGTAGGTACCCATCAACGGAGGAATGGCTAAATGAGTTGTAGTAAGTAAACATATTAAGCTACTACTATGCAGTAAGACATGATCACTATGATAAATAAATAAAAGCTCTGAAAAACTCAGATGAACTGTTGCAAAATGAAGAAATAAGAAGAAAACAATGCATAAAATGATGAAAGTAAGTCATTTCCATGTAGGTGGAAAGAATAACAAGAATACAAAGGATTCTTCAATTGAAAAATGGTCAAAGACTCTGAACAGGCAATTCTCAGAGGAAGAAATTGAAACTAGCTATAGAAAAAAAATGCTCCAAATCACTATTGGTTAGAGAAAAGCAACTTAAAATAACTCTGAGGTACCACCTCACACCTATCAGATTGACTAACATGACCAAAAAGGGAAATGATAAATTTTGGAGAGGATGCAAGAAAATTGGGGCATTAATACACTGTTAGTGGCACTGTGAATGGATACCATTCTGGAGAAGATTATGAAATCATGCTCAAAGGGTCATAAAACTATGCATATGCCCTTTGACCCAGAAATACCACTGCTGGGTCTGTATATCAAAGAGATCAGAGATAAAGGAAAATTATCTACCTTACCTAAATATTTTAGCAGCTCTTTTTGTAGTGGCAAAAAATTGAAAACTAAGGAGTTGTCCATCACTTGGGGAATAGATGAATGAGTTGTGGGATATGGTTGTAATGGAATACTATTGCACTGTAAGAAACGATGAAAAGAAGGAGTTCAGAAAAACCTGGAAAGACTTATATTAACTGATGCAAAGTGAGGTGAGCAGAACTAGCATAACAATGTATAAAGTAACAGCAATATTGTACAGTGATCAATTGTGAAGGACTTAACTATATTGAGCAAAGCAAGGTCCCAAGATATCCACAAGGCACGTATGATGAAAAAAATATTCTCCACAGCCAAAGAAGGAACTGTTGGAATTTGATTAAAAATCAAAGCATGTTATCTTCCACTTTATTTCCTTCATGAGTTTTTTTTTATTGTATTGTGGTATGTGTCTTCTGTCATGGTATAAGCAATATGGGAATATGGATTGCATGAAAACACTGGTATAACCTATATTAGGATATTTACCATTTGGGGTATGAGGGATAAAGAAGGGAGGGAAAAAATCTGAATCCTAAAATGTCAGAAAACAATTGTCAAAAATTATTTCTACATGTAACATTAAAAAATAAACTAAATAAGCTAAGTAATTAAATTTTTGACAAATAAGTCATTATAAAAAGAAAAGAATAACAACAAACTATTGAAACTAAATTATGTGAAATTATAATGATCAAAGTTGGCCCCAGATAAGAGATATGAGAAGGAGACTCATTTTATTCTTTGTAAAGTGGGAAACTATGGGTATATTTTTCAATGTGAGTTTGATTTACTAAACATTTCCCATTTAACCCTCCTTTTTTATTCTTTGTTATTTGGGAGAGAAGAATACAACTGGAAACTGTAGGTGATGCAAAAATAAAAGCCATAATTCTTAAAAATTATTGTCATGATGAAAACAAGATTTGGCCAGTAACCCAAATATAAGGAGAGCTGGTAGGTGGCTTTACTCTCAGTTTTAATTCAGTAATATTGATTTTCAAATATTTAGTGGGAGTTAAGTCCTCAACAAACAATGCCCAATAATAACCACTGCATTTCATTCTGCAATCAATGTTCTTGGCCAGAAAGAATGCTAATTGCCAAGAGCAATCTTCCTTTCTTTATTTCTTAACCATTGCAGTACCACTGATTAAATACAAATAAAGGGTGTCCCAAAAGTCATAATGCCTTTTTAAATGGTTAAAGCCTAAAATTGCATTAAGAGAGTTTTGAGACACCCTGTTATAAATGAGTGAAGAAGGTAGGGCAATGGAACTCAGGAGCATGTATAGTAGTAGAGAAGAGGTGAAAAGAAGTTGGAATTTTGGCTTAGATGGCTAATGATAGTTCAGAACGCTAATATGATGGAAAGAGCACTGGATTAGAAGTTAGAAGACCTGGAATCTAAACCTGGCTCTGCCACCTACTTGATCCCTCTGTGTTATTGAACAAATCACAATCTCTCTGGTCTTCTGTTCCCACCTTTGTAAAATGAAAGAGTTGGACCATTTGGTCTCTAAAGTGCTTTCTAACTGTACCAGTCCAAGTCTGAGATTTCAAACAGCTGAGTATAATGTGGCATCTAGCCCTTGGGCAGAGAGATGCTAGCTGGTGATTAGAGCAATCACTGAGACAAAGGAGGGGGAATCCCTTCCTAAGAAGAGTCTGAATTGGTAGCTGAGCAAGTGAAGCCAAAGGTCTGAGGGTTCCTTCAGTACCAGAATCTCCCCTGAGAATCGGCATCTAAGGAGTCAACTTGGAAATCAGAAATGGTACCAGAATGGACCCTGAAATCAAGTCAGTACCAGATCAGAAGGTAGGATATAGAGCAGTGATTCCCAAAGTGGGTGCCACCGCCCCCTGGTGGGTGCTGCAGCGATCCAGGAGAGCAGTGATGGCCACACTTTTTTTGTAATACATTCTATTCTGAGTTCAATAAATAGTTTCATAATTTCCAAGGGGCACTAATATTTTTTCTGGAAAGGGGGCGGTAGGCCAAAAAAGTTTGGGAACCACTGATATAGAGCTTTAGGAAGAGATGATAGTTTGTGTGACTCAACCTGGCTTCTCAGCACTTCATTCTTGCCCCTGCTAAGCCTTGATGGGTTGGAGTCACAGAATAGATCTATTGTGCCACCTGACTCTCTTATGAGAGGACTGAGACAATATCCATTTCCTAAGTTCTAAACTGTTATCTGCTTTTAAACACAGTTATATACCAGTTCTCCATCAAAAATATAATTTCAGGGGGCAGCTGGGTAGCTCAGTGGATTGAGAGCCAGGCCTAGAGACAGGAGGTCCTAGGTTCAAACCCGGCCTCAGCCACTTCCCAGCTGTGTGACCCTGGGCAAGTCATTTGACCCCCATTGCCCACCCTTACCA
>NC_058131.1:324784619-324797733 GCF_016433145.1 Gracilinanus agilis | reverse complement strand
ATATATATATATATATATATATATATATATATATGTAATTTCATTGGGAAATGGCTAAACAAATTGTGGTACTTTAATATAATGGAATATTATTGTGTTATAAGAAATAATATGACAAATTCAGAGAACCAAGGTAAGACTTACAAAAACAGATACAACAAAGTAAGCAGAACCAAGAAAATATATACGCTATAGCTACAACAAGGGAAATGGAGTAAACAACAGAAAAAAAAGAAACTGACTATTGTAATCATAAGGGCCAAGTTTAGCCTTAAAAGAGTAGGTAAGTGGGTAGCTGAGTGGATTGAGATCCAAGCCTAGAGACAGGAGGTCCTGGGTTCAAATCTGAGATCAAACACTTCCTAGCTGGGTGGTTCTAGACAAGTCACTTAACCTCCACTGCCTAGCTCTTACCACTCTTCTGCATTGAAACCGACACACAATATTGATTCTAAGACAAAAGTTAAGGGTTTTTATAAAATAAAGAAAAAGAAAATATGAGAAAATCAATTCTCTCTTTTCTTTGCAAAAATGGAGGATAATAGGTATGGAACACTGTATATACTTTCAGACAGTTGATGTATTGATTAAATTTTTTGTACATCTTTTTTTTCTTCTTTAAAAAAAATTCTTTGTTATAAGGGTAGGGGAGGAAAGAGAAGTGCATTCAGAAATTAAGGTCAGATGCACCCATTGCCTAACCCTTACCACTCTTCTGCCTTAAAAACAATACACAATATTGATTCTAAGATAGTAAGGGTTTAAAAAAAAGAAATTAAGGTGATATAAAATAAAAAACATCAACTTATAAACATATAATATACATTTTTATATGTATGGAAAAATAAATGATAGATAGATAGATAGATAGATAGATAGATAGATAGATAGATGGATAGATAGATGGATGGATAAATTAGATAGATTTGGGAGCATCCTTGTGAAGACACATTTTCATATCTCATTATGACTATCATTGTTTATGTTTCTAATACTTCCTATTTTCAGTCCCTGATTCTTCTATTTTTTTCTATTTCTTATTGTAAGGAAATTGTCACCACCCTGGTACAGGCCTTTATCACTTCATGCCTAGACTATTACAGTAGACGTTTGGTTGGTCCCTTTTCTCCCCTCCACTCTATCCTCAACTCACTTTTCATATTAGTATTCTTAATATGTGCTGAAGTGGCCATGCCCACAATAGAATATAATGGACTTCCTTACTAGCAGCAATGCAAGGATCCAGGACAATTCTGAGGGACTTATGAGAAAGATGCTATTCACATCCAGAGAAAGAACTGTGGGAGCAGAAACACAGAAAAAAACATATAATTGATCACATGGGTTGGTGGGGATATGATTGGGAATGTAGACTCTAAACGATTACTCTAATGCAAATATTAATAATATAGAAATAAGTCTGGATCAATGACACATGAAAAATCCAGTGGACTTGCTCATTGGTTACAGGAGAGTGGTGGGAGGAGGCGAGGGAAAGAACATGAATCATGTAACCATGGGAAAATATTCTAAACTAGTTAATTAAATAAACAAATTTTTAAAAAAAGAAGTGGCCATGCCATCTTACTATTAAAGCAACTCTAGTGTCCCCCATCATCTCCAGGATCAACTATAAAATTTTCTGGTTGGCATTCAAAGCCCTTCATACCCAGCCTCCCCTCTGGAACTCTCCAATCTTCTTACCCTTTGTTTATCCACATTTATTTTTCAATCCAGTGACACTTCCCCCTTGCCATTTCTTGAAGAAAACACTCTATCTCTTGGCTCTGGACATTTGATCCTGCTGTCCCTTATAGATAGAATGCTCTCGTCTTCCTTATTCCTGAGTTGTGGCTTCCTTCATGATAGTAGATGCTTAATAAATGCTTATGAACTAACTGAAGAGAGAGAAGCAAAGCCCTCTTAACCAGTGCCCAGTCCTTCACAAGCTTCTCTATACTTTAATAGGAACGAGTTCCAGATTCACTGAGGAGGCAGACTGCCCTCAGCCATCAGATGCTGCAGAAACTAGGAAGCTAGGAAAGAAGTTGCTCTGTGTCTTGGCCTACAATGGAGATGGCAGCAAAGGGAGCTGAGCAAAAGACTGCCAGGTCTGCTCTTCTCTCGTGTGGTACCTCTGATTTTTGTCTCTGAGCTCCTCTTCCCCTCTTCTCAAAGACTGCTCCCAGGGCATGGGGCCATCCAGGACAATGAGTGTATGTGGCAGTGAGTAGCAGCTTTGTGATACTAGCCAAACTTCTAACTGAATGTCAAGAGCTGGGCCAATCACTCATGCTATTCCAGTATCCTGGTCAACAAAAAACATGGGGCAGAGCAAGAGCTCTTCACCTGGGTTCTAAATAATATTTTTTTTAATATGCTGATAACTCTTTTTCAATGCAGTTGGTTTCCTTTGTAATCCTATGTATTTTACATAGGATTACATTATTTTTTTAAACCCTTATCTTCCATCTTAGAATCAATACTGTATATTGGTTCCAAGGCAGAGGAGTGGTAAGGGCTAAGAAATGAAGGTTAAGTGACTTGCCCAGGGTCACCCAGCTAGGAAGAGTCTGACACCAGATTTGACCCAAGACCTTCCATCTCTAGGCTTGGCTTTCAATCCACTGAGCCACCCAGCTGAATACACTGAATTTTAAAATATTATTCTGAGAAGAACTTCAAAGTCTTCATTACACACACACACACACACACACACACACACACACACACACACAAATGATTAAGAACCCCTTCTATAAAGGGAAGACTTGAGTTCAAATCTCAGCCCTGTCAATTATCCTTGGGTATGCCACTTCCTGTCTTTGGAACACAGCTTCCTCAAAAGCAGCTTAGACTAGATAATGGCTAAGGTCCCTCTCAGCTCCAAATCCTGATGCCCTATTAGAGAGTTAAGGAAATTTCTTAGAAAAGGCTCTTTGTTCAGCAGAGACTATCTCCAACTTCTGAGTTTTGTCTCTCTGCATCTGTTCTGGATGGCTTGGGTTAAATCTTCATGTTATCTCTTCCAATTCAACACCCAACCCCACCTCCTGTATGAATAACTTGGAACCCTTGGATCTCACATCGTACTTTATTTTGCATATTTTTTAATATTTAATGTTTAAATATTTTCTATGTTTCTATGATTCATTTTCTTTCCTCCCCTCTTCCTTCCCCCATCCCAGAACTGACAATCTATTCCCCTGGGTTGTACAAATGTTGTCACTTAATACCTATTTCCATATTATTTATTGCATATCTTCTTAATGAAATTATCATTTAATACTGCATTTTGTGCCTATTTATGTGAATTTACTCCTGCTATACCTCAATGTCTTCTCTCCCCACCATGATCCCCATGAGGGCAGAGACTCTGTTTTATCTAAGAATCACATCTCCTCCAGCTCCTAGCACAGTCATATATATTTGTTGCATTTGTATTTAACGTGATTGTTTTCTTCCCCTTGCCAAGATGGTAGTTCTGACATTCCACCAGATCCCCTGACCAACATGTAATAGATGCTCTTTCTGGCTCCCAGACATATGTCTGCTTTGGCCTTTCTCACAAATGTAAACTATCCCAATATATTAAGTACTAAAGTAAAATCCTGAGGGGAAAAAGTACATGACTCTTAAAAACCGATTTCATGAATTTTAAAGAAATCCAGAAACTAATTCATCACCTATGTTGCCTGCTCTTCATAGATGTGAAGAAATCATTTTTGGTGTGGTAATCTGAAGATTCATCAAAGGAACAGGAGAAATGTAAGAAGGAATGCTAAGCCAGTAACCTTCACCCAACATCATAGAACTTAGTTGTGCTATAAACCTCAATAAGACTTTTAGAAATATAAGGTTAGTCTTCTGGTTAGTTTTCATTCTGATGTGTTGGCAAATTTACTACATACAGTAACCACTTATTGAGAGAGCATTTGCTACTAAATGGTGGGGTATGAAGAGGAGACACTAATCACTTCTCCTGCTTCCCAAAACTAGCCACTCAAACCAGAATACCATTGTAGTCCTCCAGTGAGTTTCTACTTGCCATTAACCTATCTTCTCCTAAAATGCAAAGATAGGTTATTGATATTATGAAGCCTCTAGTCCCTTCTTAGGAGCCAAATATTATAGAGTCATAATTTTTAGTTAAAAAGAACTTCAGGGGCAGCTGGGTAGCTCAGTGGAGTGAGAGTCAGGCCTAGAGACAGGAGGTCCTAGGTTCAAATCTGGCCTCAGCCACTTCCCAGCTGTGTGACCCTGGGCAAGTCACTTGACCCCCATTGCCCACCCTTACCAATCTTCCACCTATGAGACAATACACCAAAGTTCAAGGGTTAAAAAAAAAAGAACTTCAGAAGTCATTTGCTTCAATGTTCTAATTTTACAGATAAGGAGACTGAAGCCCTTAGAGTTTAACTAAGAGTTCAAAGAAGTTACACAGGTAGCAAGTAGAATCTTAGTCCTCTGACTCCAAATCCAGTGCTCTTTCCAAAACCCTCGTGTCAAATGACTCAAGATATTCATACCCCTCCAAAAAAATCACTTTAGTAAATCCCTTTCTATCCCCCTTTCCTTCAAAAGCTAGACATATACCCATTCAGAACTTCTAGGAGTGAATAAGGTTTCACAAAAGCAAGTGATAATAGGACATCAAAATCCTACAAAGGTTAGAAATCGATGGACAAGGGCAATAAGGCCACAGAATCTCTCAGACAGATAAACTCAAAGTAAACATGCATCTAAGAGCTTAACTCTTCAATGAAAGGTACATCCACATTCTTTCCTCCCACTAGTAGATTAACCAAAGCCGTGAAGTTAAACTCCTTAGGACAGAAGGTTGAGTCATAATCACATTTTCTGCACAGATGCACTCCTGGTTTAACAACAGATGCTATCTTAAGGGCAAAAGTTTGGAAAGTGGCAATCATTTTTCTTCATCCACACCACCACCACCCCTCACTTTTATCCTCTTTGGAACTCAGAAATAGCCTGTTTTTATCCTCTTGCCCTCTCCTTGCCAACCCTGCCCTTTTTCATTAGCCACATATTGAACTGGAGCCAATATAGTTTAATTTATATCATATCCTTGTCATCAATCAATAAATAAATATTCAAATTAAGGGGCAGTGCATCAATATAAGGGTGGCTATTCAATCTCCAAGTAACACCTCCTGATCTATTACTAATGAATGTTGTCAGGTAAGGCCTGAATGACTATTAGTGGAAGATAATTAGAAGATATAATGTGATAGAGTAGAAAGAACAGTGGTTTTCAAATCTGAGCACCTGTATTCAGACTCTGCCTCTCTCACAGTCATTTAGCCTCTCAGTTCCTCAGTTTCCTCTTCTATAAATGATAAGGTGTTAAACTCAATGACCTCTAGTAACAGCTTGTATCTTTAGAACTATAATCTTAAGATCTCATACCTTGTGTGGATTTATATTTAAAATGGCACCTTGGCCAAGCCAATGCAGAAATTCAGATGTTCACTACTATGGTTCAGCCCAATGGAGGGAGCCAATGAGTGTAAAAGTCCTTCAGGGGGCAGCTGGGTAGCTCAGTGGAGTGAGAGTCAGGCCTAGAGACAGGGGGTCCTAGGTTCAAACCCGGCCTCAGCCACTTCCCAGCTGTGTGACCCTGGGCAAGTCACTTGACCCCCATTGCCCACCCTTACCAATCTTCCACCTATGAGACAATGCACCGAAGTACAAGGGTTTAAAAAAAATTTAAAAAAAAAAAAAGTCCTTCAGGTCAGTCCTCCCTAGTATTAAGCACCTATTATGTCTTCTGAATATAGTAGATACTTAACCAGTATTGAAATTATTTTACAAGAAGCACTGACCACAGAATGGCCATGTTCAGAGACTTCTAGTATGGGGTTGAAAATTGTTTGTATGACTTTGGAGATGTCCAATATAATACAATTCAATGAACATTTATTTGTAATTAATTAGTTAAAGGAATAATTAGTTAAAAGGGTAAAAAAAAACCTAATCCCTGCTCTTAATGAGCATACTATATAAAAGGAAGAGGCAACATACAAAAGGAGGAAGGAAAAGAGAAGGGGAATGGGACACTGGGAGGTACTTACTAGGCAAGCAGGCATCTTATTCCATAGAGATGAAACCAGGCAGTGCAGTAATACAAAGTGGAGTGAACTGTCCTCTGTGAAGGAAGGCATTGGGAGGTGTTTGGTACTTCCAGACCTCTGAAAAGAGAGTAGAGAAGGCTGAGGAATGTGGAGTCAACCAAATCTTGAGTCAGAGGCATGATGGTGAGTTTAGAAATGATGGGCTCACACTAGGAAGGGCACCTTGTTTGGTGGAGCTGAGACAAGGCAAGGTGGCAAATGCAAAGTGCAGTCATGTCATGTCTCTGAGCTCTTGCTTCCTCATCTGGAAAGTCGGCAAAATAAAGCCTTCACTAGACTTGACTTTATAGCAAATGTGTAAGAGCAGCTAGGGTCACCATAGAACAGAGCTAGACGGGACTTTAGGGTCTCTCTGGTTAAATCCACTCTTTTTACAGATGAAGAAACTTGGGCTCAAAAATGGGTAATAACCAACCAAGGTTATACAACCAGTCAGTGGTGAATTCAGTACCAAATCACAGGTTTTCTAGCTGGCCTCCCAACTGCTCTAATCCTGGAGTATATGAGGAAGAAAGAGAGTAGAGGAGGGGAAACAGTGATAGTGTAAAAGAAGTGTACAAGAACCTGCATCCTAAAAGGAAATCTTGGTGAACCCAACAATCATTTATTTATGAAATGCCCACCACGTGTCAAACACTATGCTAAATGATGGAATTCAAAGAAAAAAAGTGAAATAATTCCTGCCCTCAAGGAGCTTATATTCTCTCAAAAAAGATAACATATCCATATAAAAATATGTTAATATACAAATATATGTATACATATGCATATATATTTAATACAAATTTATCTGGTAAGGAAAGGTACTGGCAAATGGGGAATCAAGAAAGCCTTTATACTTAAGCTGAGCCTTAAAGGAAACTAGGGAACCTAAAAAGTGGAAATATGTCCCCCAAGAATGTCTAAGTTAAAAGTGCCATTGTTTACAAAAAGTGCCATTGTTTACAAAAGCAGTCATAGTCGTACTCTTTATGACAATAAGGAAGTGGAAATAAAGTAGGTGCTCGTCATTTGGAGAATGATGAAAACTAAATTGGGGTATGTGCATAAAATGAAATATAATAGAAAGAGGAATGCAGAGAAACATATAAAGCATATATGAACTGGTGTAGAATGTACTAAACTGGAATCAAATAAGCACAAATAAGAATAGTACATATGATAGACACACAAGGTAAGTAAAAGAACCCTTAAATAAAGTCAAACTCAACCAATGGTAATCAGAGAAAGAAGATAATGAAAAATACCTCACTTACTATGGCAGAGAGGTGGAAGACCACCAGAGCACAATGCTGCATATACAGTCAGATGTGGTCACCGTATTGGGCACTTTTAATTTGTTTTCTTGTTCCAAGGAAGGGTTCATTCTGGAGATTCCCCATCCCCCAGAAATAAAACCTTGATGCCAAAACTTTGATAAAAGGCTTCAATAAAATGTTTTCAAACAAAAATAGAAGTTAATTTTATTCCCTTAGCCATAGATGGCATAACAAGGAGCAAAGGATGGAAGTGCAAAGACATAAAATAAGGCTTACTATAAGAGGGAAAATTAACAATGATTTTTCAACTAAGAGAGGAATTATTAAAGGAAAAATAAAAGCAGGCAGCTGTCTGAGAAAAAGAAAAATGTTCTCTCTCACCTTTCTCTTCTCTCAGTTGGGTTTTTATGGAGATCTCTCTATAGGAGAACTTGGAACACCAAAGAAGTGACTTCTGTAGGAACAACAGTAGAAGTAGGGAACATGAGAGGTATGACAAGCTGCAGTGTTTACTAGAGTGGGCAAGCATATGGGACTCATTACTCCTTGAAATTTTACAGGCTGAAAACATAAATAGGTTCATGAGGGGTTTCGATAAATTTATGGATGCTGAATCCATAATGGGCTACTGAAGGAGAAATTTAGGGTGTTGAGGGCATGTCCTTAACCAATGGGAATGATATCACAGAGGGCAATCATATTGTCCTAGAAGCTGCCCATGAAAACCATGGGGGAGGTTGACGGTAGAAAGAGAAGGAGAGGGAATGGGAGAGGGAGAAGGGAGACAGACAGACAGACAGACAGACAGAGAGACAGACACAGAGAAACATAGAGACAGACACAGACAAAGAGAGGCAGAGAGAGGGAGAGAGGGAGGGAGGCAAAGGGAAAGAGGGAGGGAGGGAAAGGGAAGGAGAGAGACAAAGAGAGAAAGAGAGACAGAGAGAGAGAGAGAGAGAGAGAGAGAGAGAGAGAGAGAGAGAGAGAGAGAAGGAGGGAGAGGGACGAAGTGAGAGAGGGAGAGAGAGAGAGAGAGAAAGAAGAGTAAAGTACTGTACTGAACATAAGGCCAGCTGTCAGCAAGAAAGCAAGGCTTCCCTCTGGTACATTCTCCTATTCTTTTCATTCTCCTGTTTTCTTTTGGCTCCAGATCCCTGACTTCTTTCCCTATACTGCAAAGTCTCCTTCTCATCTGACAATTAATTCCTCCTAAAAATGAAACAACACAAAAACAAAAACTAGCTGAGAATGAGGATTATGTTCTTTCCTCCCATAAAGAATTCTCAAAAGCCTCAAAGCCTTCAAGAATAAAATTATTACTATTATTATTCATTATTATTGTTGTTGTTCACTCATTTCAGTGGTGTCTAATTCCTCATGACCCCATTTAGGATTTTCTTGGCAATGATATTAAAATCATTTGCAATTTTCTTCTCCAGCTCATTTTACAGATGAGAAAACTGAGGCAAACAGAGTTATATGACTTGTCCACAGTGTCACACAGCTAGGAAGGGTCTGAGGCCAGATTTAACAGTTCTTCCAGACTTCAGGTCCCACACTCTATCCACTGTGTCCTCTACCTACAATAATAATAATAATAATAATAATAATAATAATAATAATAATAATAGCAGCATTTATATAGCACTTTGAAGATTATAAAACACTTCAGGTGAATCTCATTTAATCCTCACTACATCGCTATGAGGTAGATGCTAGTATTGTGCCTATTTTGCAGATGAATGATCATCTAGTGGTGGAGTTTTAGCCATTGGGATAGATGATAAGAAAGCTAAATGGAGAAAAAAAACCCTCCTCAAAACCCTTTTAAGGACACCCAATGTACAATTGCCTATTTCTATGTCCAGCCCTGGCTTGATGGCCCACGAGTGTGACTCGGGATGGCATTTCTGATATTCTCTGGGAGGAGCAGAAAGAATTATGGATGAGTAAGAGGGAAAGAAGTAGTGACATTGATAAATGTGGGTAAAGCCAACATGCTGGTATAATTATTGCAGACAGGAAGATTTTGGAAATTTTGACAAGACTGCCTTGCAGTTATATGAATTCTCTGCGTAATGATCCCATAATGCCTGTCTTCCAGCCAACCTTGATTATTCACTATTCCTTTTAACCAGAATCTTCCCATATCTTTAGACAAATCCAAGATATTTGTAGTGCAAAATGCAGGAGGAGGGCGACAAAATGGAATGTTTGGACCTAAGCTCCCATTCTACAAATGCACAAACATACATACGTATACACACACATATACTCACACACATACTAGTTTTATGTGACCCACCACTATTTCTGGAGTCTCATTAGCATAAAATTCCTTCCTACTGCTCTGGAGAGATGAAGAATCCATTGAAAACCTAGTTAATGGAGATCTAGTTAACCAAAGTTTGTCCATGCATAAATACATTCTAATTCTCCATGTCATCCATGCCAGGAGTCCGACATTTATACAGCCCACGCACTCCAACTCAATTAGAAGTGTTTTAAGGGAAGTTAAGTAGACACACGTAAGCTAGTTCACAATGTCCCTAACCAAGGATTCTTCCTGCTCTCGACTCCCATGGAGCTAAATATATTTCATTAGTGAATTCCAGCTGCATAGCTTTCCAGTGTCAAGGTTGCCCACATGTCACCCTTTTCTTTTTCCAAGCACTCCTCACCTGCACGCCACATCATACATCTTTTATCACCACCTTCACGCCTTTATAAAATATTGATTCCTTCTTACAAATGAATCGACAAAGGAAGCCCCACCCTGGCATGGAGTCCCATATAATGATTACTTCTTATACTTGTTGACACTCGGAATTTGGGGCTTGTTATAGATACTGAAATCTGGCTAGGAGAATGGCAATTCCATTCCCAAGTGTTGCCAAGAAAATGAATTTGATATCTTGTTTACTAATGAGGAAAAAAAAAAAGAGGAGACTATGAGAAGGGGAGTGGGGAGGAAAGGAAGGGTAAGAGGAAATAGAAAGGTCAGAAGGAAGAACAAGCACCAGGATGAGTTGATGGAGGGACGAAGTGGAAGCCCTGATCATCAGACAAGTTCGTTGTTAAATTTAATGGGCTGGAGGTGTTGATTGCGAGTTCCATAAAATGAGCTATTAATTTGTTGTTCTAACAGGGTAGATGCAAATTGATTTGAAAACTCGTCCTCTCTGAGTACACTGTATATAGGCCTTTCCAATCAAGCTGGCTTCCTGCTGATGGCAAATTAGATGGCCTTGCTGCAGTCCTAAAATTGTAGACTCGCTGCGTCCCAGAGTGGGAAGGGACTTCACAGTTCAGCCAGTTCAGCCTTTGCCAATGTCCCTAAGAAATCACTATCTGCTTTCTGCCTGTAGATCTCCTGAGACTTTGAATTAAGTACTTAATGAGCTAGTCCATTCAGCTGTTGGATAGCTCTGATATTAGAAGGATTTTCCTTGCATTGAGTCCAAATTTGTTTCTTGGTCATTTTTTCCATATTGAGCTTCATTTGTGTATGTATATGCATGTAGATCTGTCTGTGTGTCTGTGTGTCTGTGTGTCTGTGTTTTCCTCTAGACCCACAAAGAATGTCTGCTCCATCTTCTATGGGACAACACTGTAGATATTTGAAGGTAGTGAACATGTTCTTCTTCCATATCCCTTCACCTATGGCTCTTTTCTTCCTCTGAACTAACCGTGCCTATTTCCTTTCACACATCTCACTCTCTCTGGATATGTTTCAGTTAATTAACACTCCTCTTAAGATGTTACTCAGAACTGAAACAATACCACAGATATCACAATAGTCTAAAATCAGAAAGTAGGGGGCAGCTGGGTTGCTCAGTGGATTGAGAGCCAGGCCTAGAGACAGGAGGTCCTAGTTTCAAATGTGGCCTCAGACACATCCTAGCTGTGTGACCCTGGTCAAGTCACGTCACCCCCATTGCCTACCCTTATCACTCTTCTGCTTTGGAGCCAATACACAGTATGGACTCCAAGACAGAAGGTAAGGGTTTTAAAAAAATAAATAAATAAATATAAACAAACAAACAAATGAAAGAATGAATGGATGAATGGATGAATAAATAAGTAAATGAGCAAATAAATAAATAAATAAGCAAATGAATTAATTAATCAATTAATTAGTTAATTGATTGATTGATTAAATCAGAAAGTACACAGTAGCAGTGACCAGGCTTTGAATTCAGATGTTCTGAATCCTATTTCTATATACATTTCCCTATACTATGCTGCCTTCTCTTACAGCAAAACAAATACCATGAAATTTAGTAAATGAGTAGCACATTTGAAATCTGTGATACAATAGAACTCAAAGTAGATAAATGTCCTAGAGCAGTGATGGACAAACTTTTTAAAGAGGGGGCCAAAGGAAAGGAAATGCTCATCTGTCAGTCTGTTTCTAAGGCAACTCTTTTGAAGTTTCATTGTATTATATCTTACTCATTGTATTCATCAGATTAGGAATAATGTCCCACAGTCCCATAGAACATTTCAGGGCCCCAACCCAATCTGGTCCATAGGCTGTAGTTTGCCCATTGTTGTCCTAGAGTATATATGAAGACCTACCTTTAGCAGAATTTAAATTAACTCCTTCTTTAAAGAGATCTCAAAAAAAAAAAAAAAAAGAAATACCATATTGACTTTTCCAAGAGATTGGAGCTATCCCTTAACCCAGAATCCATGAGCATCAAGCAAGTGATTACTAGAAGCAATGGAATATAGAACCAAGGCAGAGATTTTCCTGCTTCATGAAGGGATTAATTGTTCAGAGAACATTTATTCATTCATTAAATAAACATTCAAATACCTCCTATATGCATAACCATTTAAAATTCTTGAAGGGAACCAAGAAAAATAAGACCTAGTTTCTGCTTCTATAGAAGTTATAAACTACAGAAAGATTTAGAAATAGATAAACATCTAAAACCTTAGTAGATGGGGGCAACTGGGTAGCTCAGTGGATTTAGAGGCAGGCCTAAAGATGGGAGGTCGTAGGTTCAAATCTGGCCTCAGACACTTCCTAGCTGTGTGATTCTGGGCAAGTCACTTAACCCGCATTGCCTACCCTTACCACTCTTCTGCCTTAGAAGTGTAATTAGAATCTGTTACACTAAAAACTACAATCCCCAGCAAAACTACAATTCCCAGAACCCCACTCACTTCCTGTTGTTACATGCTGACATAGACAGGATATAAATTGAGTGGAGGTCTATCTCTGCCTCTTTCCTTCCTGTCGAAGCTTTGGTGGAGCAGGTAGAAAAAACGTAGTCACATGATTCTATTTTGTTAGATAATAAAACTTGTAAAAAATAATACTTAAAGTACTATACATTAATTTAAATCCTACAGAACCAACACATAGTATTGATTCTTAGGTGGAATGTAAGGATTTTTTAAAATAAAAAATAATAAAGCCTTAGTAGACCAGCATCATCTCACATTCTTGCTTCTTTTTTGCTGTCATTTCTCAATGTTTCATATCCCACTCACTTCTCAATACCTTATGATCTAATCTGACTTTTGATCCCACCACTCAGTTGAAGTTGTCCTCTCAAAGTACGACAGTGATCTCTTTACTACTTCTTCTTTCTTCTCTTCTCCTCCTCCTCCTCCTCCTCCTCCTCCTCCTCCTCCTCCTCCTCCTCCTCCTTCTCCTCCTCCTTCTCCTCCTCCTCCTCCTCCTCC
>NC_058131.1:324767346-324784304 GCF_016433145.1 Gracilinanus agilis | reverse complement strand
GATATAGGGACAAAGAGGAAGAAAGAGGGGGGAGAGAAAGACAGAGAGAGTGAAAGACAGAGATGGGGGAAAGCAAGGCAGAGGGGAGGGGAGGGGAGGAAGAGAAAAAGAAAGAAGTTCTTGCCTTCAAGGAGCTAATACTCTACTGGATAGGTAGTGAAGTCTATGCTCAGTTATGCCCTGTGCCTTGGCTCTAAAGAGGGATCCTTGGGGAATCACAAGCTCCTGACTAACAGCATCCCTGGACATCTCAGCAGTCATGCCCACACACCATACTACAAGGTGGAAAACCCATATCAGCATTTACACGCTCCTCAGAGCTTTCCCTAGTGGCCACTGCCCCACTCTCTCATATACCACACTATAATTCACAAAAGGATTAGACCAATCTGACCAATACAGACCTGGCTTAAATCCCTACTTCCCTACTAAACATGAGTAAAAGACCTTAGAGTCAGCTCCAGTGCCCAGGTGAGGCTGAGCTCATCATCCTCAGAACCGGTTGGGGGCTAGTTGACAAAGTCAGGAGCAAAACATAGGCTAGGCAGACCCCAAGTTTCTTGTATCCTATGTACAATAACATTCCTGTTTTGCCTGGCCCTTTGCTGGACTTCATTCATTCCCCCAAATACTTTAGCTTTGGCCTGTAGCTAGAAAATGGATAACTTGATGAGGCATCTGCTCTAGGGGCTTTCTTATAAATGAAGCAGCTGGATGTCACTGTGGATTGAGTACTAGATTTATAGTTAGGAAGAACTGAGTTCAAATTCTGCCTTATTAAGTAGGCACTTTACTGTGTGACCCTGTGCAATTCATGTCTTTCAACCTGTTTCCTTAACTGTAAAGAAGGGATAATAATAGTAATAGTCCCTACCTGGCAGGGTTGTTGTGCAAATCAATATGTGAAGGCATTAGATAAAAGCTTACTAATATTATTATCATTCATACTCCTTCTGAGGATCTCCAAACATGGTCTCCAATTTATCCCATACATCTCTCCAATCCCTGAGTGAGAAGATAGGCTTTAGGTGACCTTGATAAGAGTCCCAGGCCCTTGACTTAGAGTCCTGCTCTCTCCACCAATGCTCATTGTCCCAGCTAAGCACATCTAGACAGAATTTGGAGGCTGTACAGGATTCTTATTATCCCTGAGACAGCTTCATTTTTCTTCCCCAAGTGGGAGCAGGGCCACCTGCCCCTTGATCAGCACCAGATAAAGGAGAAAAGAAATCTTTCTGGCTGCTGGTGAGTTCTGGGCTGTGAGTAATACATTTACAGGGTGATCGGGGACACATAATAGCAAGAATGTGACAGGAAATATTTTGCACATTTAAGGGAAATCTGATAACATACAAAAGTCAGAGCCAGAGTCCTAGAAATTCGTTGGCTGCCTCTAGGTCTCTCCCAGAACCTATTCTTCATGGTTTGGCCATTTGGGCCATATGGCACCCACCTTTACCAGGGAAAGAAGAAAGGACAGGAGGTGGCCAGTGAATGGTGACACTCAGTTTCCCTAAAAACAAAGACAATGAAATCAGTTATAGGTTAGAGAGAACACTACACACCCCGTAGACTTGGAAAATCACAGAACGCTAAAGATGGAAGAAATAATAGAACACAGAGCTCAGAAGATCATGGACTTTAGAAATCACCTAACCCCACTAGAAGGGAAGCTCTTTGAGAACAGGGATTGTCCCACTTTTATTTTTGTACCCTAGCTCCCAGCCCAGGGGCTGAAACAATAGCAGATACTTGATAAATGCTTGGACAGAACACAGTAGCACATGCCTATAATCCCTACCCTGGGGGAAGGCTGAAGCTGGTGCATCACTTGTTCTAAGCTGAAGACCAGCTAAAACCAAGAGGATATATTAAGTCCAGCACTAGGTGAATTCCCAGGAATGGAGAAGCCTAAGCTGGCAGGTTAAAAAAAATAAGAAAGGTAAAATTTCAGCACTGGGATCAGCCAGGACTAGCGGAAGCACTTCCAGCTTCAGTAATATAGAGAAATCCAGTCCCAGAAGAAAAAAATAAAGCCCACTGATTCATTGCTAAACTGAATCCCTCATTTTATAGAAAAGAAAGCTGAAATGAAGATAAGAAAAATGACTTTTCCAAAGTCACATAATAAGCTAGGCTAAGCTATCTAGGATGCTGCTTTCCAGTCCAGGGCTATGACCATGCTGCCTCTCCTCATGTCCCAACCATAGTGGACACATAGCACTGGAGTGATCCTTTACTGTTTACAGCAGAAATCTTTCCTGAAATCTTTCAAGGACTGGAAGTGTTGGGAGGCACACAATTATGTCACTTGTCATTATGGAGTTCTCTGAGTAGACTCCATATTTTCAGAGCTTTCCCTCTAATTGATCAGAGAGAACATCCCCAAGCTCTTTTCTTTACTAGATTTACTAAAGGACGCATGCTTCCAAAAGCAGACAAATAAGCTTCAAATTAGAAGCAGTGTTTGCACCATATTAGCTGCACTGTTTATCATTCTGGTGGCCCAAATCCAGGTTTTAAGAAACACTATATGATAGCCTTTCAGTTGACTGGAAACAAATATCATAAATGTGGATCATTAGAATGTTTCACTCATTAAAAGAGAAAATTGGATTGCATTTTGGTGATGGACCTCCCAAAATTTATGTAAAAAGCTTCTGAGCATTTAATCACAAAAAAATGCTCAAAAAACTTCATAACTTCTCCATATGCCTACAATGTGAAATTCAAACTATTTAGTCTGCATTCAAACCCCTCACAATCTCACTCCCACTTTATCCAACTCTGTGTCCCATTTTCCATTCCCCTCTGCCTCTTTGTCTCTCCTTTATTCCTCATACATATTCCTATTTTTCTGGCCTCTGTACATTTACCTAGTTTTCTACTCTAAAAAGCCTCCTCCCTTCTCTCTCTATCTCTGCCTATCTCTCTCATCCTCCCTCTCTCCCACCCCCCACAAAATCCTTCAGAAGACAAATCTTAGTCTACTTAACAAAATTTTAAAATCTCAGAGCAGTAAGAGAACTCACAGCTCATCTTCTCCAGCTTACACCTGAATAGGAATCCCCTCTACAAAATTTCTGACAAATAGTTATCCTTTTTAGGGATGCCTAGCCTGACCAACCCAGCCTCACTCTGAAGTCTTCTTCTGAACTCCTCTGGTACCACCTTGGCACTGGTGTCTCTGCCCCCCAGCTGGCTACATATATAAAACACGCTCCTCTCCCTCAGGGATTTATATCCATTTCTCCTTTTCTGGCCTGATTCCAGTTCAATCTAAAGGATCCAGGATCAGCCCAGCAAAGGAATTCAGCAGCATAAAACTTTAATGATTTTCATGAAGCCAAAATTGCTTTCACTGGATTGGGGGGGGGGCAGGGAACGAGGAGAAGAGGGAGACAAAAAAAAATATATAGGGGAAATGCCACAGGAGACTAACAACGAATTGTCTGTGTTTTGCTGTGAACATTGCAAATGTCATCCCATTCTGCCCAGGAGGTGCCTTTTGTAAATTACTGAACTTTTCAGAAGCCTGGGAGAAAGAGTGGGGGAGTCAATGAGCTGGCTCGTTCTGTGATTCAGGTTCTATCCCCTAATACCAGGCTGTATAGTAGAGGGACAGGCAGTTCCATAAAGAAGGTCATCAGCAACTAACACAAAATATCTTGTTTCACTGACAGTTTATTCCATTAACCAGCTCCCCTGAAGAGACCTCAGCTTCCCGTGGGAGAAGACTTCCCAAAGACTATGTGTGTTGGGTTTGGGGGTTGTCTACTCTGTTTGGGTTCAGATTTCTTTTTATATATTCCTGGTTCTATTTTTTTTTATTTTGATCTCTTTGAAAAAAAAAAAAGGACAACATAATATATTACATGAAAGCAGAAGAACATTTTTTTTCTAATTAAAATGTATGCTCCTTTAGTGCAGGAACTGTTTCCCCTCTGTCCCTTGTATCTACAACTCCTAGAAGAGTACACGGTACACATAGTAGGTCCTTTATAAATGCTTGCTGATTGATTAGTTGATCAGAATTGTTAGGGATCTCAGAGGTGACAGACCTGCACTTGGGTCCCAGATTTTGTAAATTGTGTGACCAGGGACAACTCATTTGTAGCTTTGAAGCTCTGTGGCTTCTCTTTCTTCTTATGTAAAATGGGACTGATTATAACTTCTGTTGAAAAATAATGATGATGATGAAATTGTTATGATTTGTTAATAACAAGTTTTGTTTTGATTGATATTCTATTGTATATGCCTGTCTGTGATTGTGCGGGTGTATGTGTGTGTAAGAGAAACATGCAGCATGCCTCCCAAAAGTTTGCATAAATGTAAATTTACAGAGGTCCCTTGAATAGAAGCCATAGATGTAAGTGGTATTTTCTTTGAAAAAGAAATAAGAATAACTTTAAATAACAGAATAAGTATGAAAGAGAAAATCTTAAAAAATGGAGAAATAGATAATTTACAGAAAAAAGTCCAGAGAACTGAAAACAAAACTAAGCAATGGTTCTTTGAAAAGACTAATGAAAGTGATAAACTTTTAGCCAATCTGATTTTTAAGAAAAAATCAAATGAACAAAATGAAAATGAGCAAACTAAAATAATATAGAAGAAATAAAAGGAATTACTAGAATAATAAGGAAGAACTAGAATGTAGTTATAGTCTAGTAAAATTGGGAATGCAAAAGAAATAGAGATATAAAGATATGGTACCTAAATTAAAAGTATACCAGGTAGACATCTTAAATAAATCAATCTCAGAAAAAGATACTAAGCTAACTGTAAGGGAACTGCCAAAGAAAAAGAGCTCTAGTTAAGACAGATTGATGGGAGAATTCTGTAAAACTTTTAAAGAACAACTAATGCCTATACTACACAAATTATTCCCAGTGAGAAAGAAAATCGCCTACTAAACACTTTTTTATGAGACAAATATAATCCTAATGTCTAAAGGGGGGAAGGATAAAGCAAAGAAAGAGAACTGTGTACATCAACATTATCAATGAGTGCTAATTCGAAATTTTTAATAAAACACTAGAAAAAGACTAGAGCAATTTATCCAAAAATTATTCACTACAATCAAGTCAAATTTATAATGGATATGTAAAGTTGTTTCAACATTAGGAAAATAATATAATCTTACCAAAAACAAAGACACTTAAAACTACATAACATATGTAGAAAAAAAGACTTTTGATAAAGTACAACATTCATTTAGACTAAAATCCTTATAAAGCATATGCATAAAAGAATATTTTTGTCCCATATTAAAAAGTATCCATATAAAACCAAAAGTCATGATCACATGTAACTGGAAAATGCTGGAAGTTTTCCAGATAATTACAAAAGTAGAACGGGTATATTCTCTTCACTGTTATTTGGCTTTGTTCTGGAAATGTTAATTATAACACTATTATAAGAGAAAGACATTCAAGATATAAAAAATAAGTAAACCGGAAATAAAACTATCTTTACTTCCTGATGACAAGGTATTTTACTTCAAAAATTCTAGGGAATCATCACATAAAATAATCAAAACAATTAATAGCGTAAGCCAAATGACAGTACAAAATAAAACCATAAAAAATTAGTATTTCAAGATAGCAATAACAAAATGCAGAAGGAAATAATAGAAAGGGAGATCCTTTCTCTAAAATAACTACAAAATGCATAAAGTTTCTGGGAGCCAACTTGCCAAACACATTCAGCACCTGTAGAGAACCAATTATAAAATGTGCCTTAAAGAAATAAAAGACAACTTGAATAACTAGAAGCATATTCAAGGTCTCCAGCTAGACCATGTCAATATAATAAAAATTATAATGCTACCGAAGATAATATATACTGCTCCGCCATTCAAATTATCAATCAAATATTTTACAGAGCTATACAAAGTGATAATAAATTTATTTGAAAAAGACAAAAAAATCTAGAATATCATAACTAATAAAAAAAGTAGGAAGGGCAGCTGGGTAGCTCAGTGGAATGAGAATCAGGCCTAGAGACAGGAGGTCCTAGGTTCAAACCCGGCCTCAGCCACTTCCCAGCTGTGTGACCCTGGGCAAGTCACTTGACCCCCATTGCCCACCCTTACCACTCTTCCACCTATGAGACAATACACCGAAATTAAGGGTTTAAAAAAAAAAAAGTAGGAACAAGTGGAAATAGTACCATGTCTAGATTTCAGACTACACAACTAAATCACAAAATGGTAAACATCGAAACCATTTGGTACTGGTTAAAAAATAGAAAAATTGATTAGTGAATCAGACCAGACAAAGACAGATCAGAAAAAATTAAACTGAATAACCCATTGTACTTATTCCTTATTCTCACTGTGATTTCCAATCCTTCCAGGATTCTCCCATGCCATCATACTGGTTCTAATTTCACTCTCCTTTTTTCCCAACTCTCAACACTATAGTTAATCAGTCCAACTCTGACAATGTCCTCTACTCTCAAATCCCTTGCTACCGTGTCCCATGGATGCCTTGCCAAATCCCAACCTTGTATTATTCCCAATCTCCGCCTCCTCTGTTCCTACTCAAATACTGCATCCCTTATGAATTTATGTCAGCTAATCTGAACTGAGCCTTCACCATAGCAAGATAATCCTGTTACTTATCACTAATTGGCTTTCTTCACTGCCGTTCCAAACCTCTTCTCCCTTTAAACCTCCCATATTACCCACCCCTTCTACCCTCTCAATTGAGATCTTTACTGCATATTTTACTGAGAAAAACAACAACCATTTACTGTCTGTATGACTCTGGGAAAAAACACTTAGCCTCTATTTGCCTCAGTTTCCTCATCTATAAAGTAGGGATAATAACAGCACCTGCCTCTCAGGGGTTTTTTAAGGATCAAATGAGATAATAATCAAATGAGATAATAATTACAGTGCCTGGCACATATTAAGCACTATATAAAGCTATTATTATTATTACTGAACTTTCTCTACTCCCCTTTATATCACCAAACTCTTTGATATTATTCCCTATTCTTTCCTCATTTATTCCACTCTCTAATGAAGAAATAACTCTTACCCTGACCAAAACCAACCCATCTATATGTATTCTAGATTTCACTCTTTCCTATCTTCTCTGAAGATTGTCCATGTAATCATCTCCTCTCTGTTATCTTCAATCTCTACGTTCTAATTCCTTTCCTTCTGTCTGCACATATGCTTCAGTCTTCCCCATCCTAACAAAACCCTCTCCAGACCTTCATACACTACAGCTATCATTCTATAATCCTCCTCCCTTTCACATACAAACTTTTAGAAAAAAAATTCTTTAATCATTACCTTTACTTCCTCTCCCCTCTCAAATGAGATAATATCTGTAAAGTACTTAACATGATGCCTGGCACATTTAGTTTTTGTTCAGTCATTTTCAGATATATGTGTGACTATATATTGTGACCTAATTTGGAATTCTCTTGCCATTTCCTTCTCCAGCTCACTTTACTGATGAGGAAACTGAGGCAAACAGAATTAAGTGACCTGCCCATAGTTACACAGCTAATAAATGGCTAAGGCCATATTTGAACTCAAGAAGATGAGTCTTTCTGACTCCAGGTCTGGCACTCTATCCTCTGTGCTTTATACTGTCCTTTCCTGGCTCAAAGTAGTGCTGAATAAATGCTTATTTCCCCACCCTCTCTTACTTCTCAACTCTATGTATTCTGGTTTCCAGTCTTATCACACAAGTGAATCTGATCTTTCCAAGAGTATCAAGGATCCCCTAATTGCCAAAACAATGCCTACTTTGCCTGGTTGTTGTGATTATTAAATGAGAAAATATTTGGCAAGAGACTTAGCACAATTCCTGGCACATAGCAGGTACTACATAAATGTTTACCTCCTTTCTCTGCCCCCTTTTTTCAGTCCTCAACCTTCTTACAACATTTATCATATCACCTCTCCTCTCTGGGTTTTTGTTTATTTTTGTTTGTTTGTTGTGGCATGCTCTCTTCAAGCTCTCCTCCTACCTATTGAAGTGTCCCTCAGCCTCTTTTGTTCACTCATCAGCCATCACCAACAGCCTGTGACAGTGTTAGATCATCTTTGGAAAAACACAAATGTCTTCAATTATCTGAGAGTTCTGATGGAAAGGAAAAATGCATTCATTTAATCTATAAACATTTATGATGTATGTAACTGTGTGCAGGCTATACCAGGGCAATGGTTATAATAATGAGGAAAAGGTAAAGTATTTCTTGTCCTCGGTGAACTTATATTTTAATGGAGATGTCAAATACCTATAAGATATCTATAAATGCTTATAGGTATAAACAGGATATACAAGGCATATGCAAGATATGGATGACATATGCAAGATAGACAAGGTATATATAAGATATATGTTCAAGATATACAAGGTATATGCAAGATATGCAAGTGTACGATTGTAATTTTGAGCAGTAAATGAGATTGGTGAACCCCAAGTCTGTTAGTGATGACTCTTCCCAGGCACAGAGAGCAAGAAGGCTACTCTCAGCCTGAGACTCTTAGAAATGCAACTGACTGCTAGCTTTTAGAAACAACAGGTTTCTAACAGATGACAACTGGTATTGGCTAATCCCTATGCTTATAATTATCTATCTTTCCCAGAACCCCACTGACCTTGCAAAAGATCTCTTAGATCTACCACAGAGTTGGAGCTACACTATCTCCCTCTCTGCCTAAACTTCCCACCTTCCTGTCTACCTGACCTAGTCTGAGCCCATCCAAATAGTCTTTGTTGAAAGTCAGAGCTAGCTTGTTGGATCAGGAAGTTGGTGCCAGGAGTGACCAAGTCACCACAGTCTGTAGGCTGAGCCTACTGAGGTAACTAAGAAGTTCAGATCAGTTCCACTGGTAATGTCTTCTTGAGAGTTCAATAGATGTCAAGTCGATGTCTGGGATCAATCAGGGACAACAGGAACCAAAGCAGAGGACTGGGGTAGACCTCACACTGGATCAGGAGAGAGCTAAGTTCAGAAGCTGGGCACTTCTTCCACAACCTCCTCACTCTCCCCAACTGCCCGACCAGCACCTCAGAAGCCTGCCTGAGAATTCTGAGCTTCTCTCTTACTCATTCTCTTCTCTGTAAGCAGCACATTTCTGCATTCTCACTCTGACCCTTTAGTTTACCCAAATTCCTCCCTTTCACAGGATATACAAGATATATGAAAGATATGGAAGATATATAAGATATATGTGAATATATTCACAAGATATTCAAGATATATGCAAGATATACAAGGTATATGGAAGATACATGAAAGATATACAAGGTATATGGAAGATACATGAAAGATATACAAGGTATATGGAAGATACATGAAAGATATACAAGGTATAAACAAGATATGCAAGGTGTAAACAAGTATGCAAGGTATATACAAGTTATTACAAGGTATAATGCAATATATCTATAAAATAGATGCAGGGAAACCTTAGAAGGGAAGTCATTACCAGCTGGGGAAAGGAAGAGAGAGAAGACGAGGGAAAGGGACAGGTCTCCTGAACAAGCTAGCACTTAAAGCTAAATCTTGAAAGAAGCCAAAGGTTATAAGAAGCAGAAGTGAGTAAAGACAGCCTTCCAGGCTGAGATAGGAAATCAGACATCTTGTGTGAGGAATTACAAGTATGTTCGTCTGGCTAGAACAAGGAGTATGCAGAGCCAACTTTATATCATGAAGCTCCAGACACACTGCAGGGTAGAGTGAAGCATCCATATGATGGAGAGGAAATTATTGATTTGGGCTTCACAGAGTCTGAGTTTGAAGCCTGGCTCTATTGTTTATTGGGTCCCTTGGTAGTAGAGAGGACCTAGAGTCAGGAAGATCTGTGTTCAAATCTGACCTTAGGCACTTAATAGCTGTGCTCTCCTAGGCAAGTCACTCAATTTCTTTGATTGTAAAATGAGGATAATAATAAGAGCAGCTACCTCCCAAAGTTTTTGGGAGGATCTCATATGATATTTTAAAAATGTTTTTCAAACCTTAAAATACTGTTATTGTTATTATTATTTCTTACATCCTTAAGCAAATCAGTTGGCCTTTCTAGGCCTCAGTTTTTTCATCTGTATAATGGAGGATTTAGAATAAATGACCTCTACACTCCTTTCTAACTTTAATTTTGTGAACTAAGGCCAAGCATCAGAAATTATAGGAAGATAGATTCTACATCCATGTAAGAAAAAGCTTCCTGATAATTATAACAGAAAATTTATGGTATGACACCTTAAGGAATATTTATAAATGCTTTCCTAACAACCCTTTGAAATAGATACCAAAAACATTATTATCTCCATTTTTCAGATGCAGAAACTGAGACATGGAGACACAGAGCAAATAAACAAATAAGCCAGATTTCAAATCCAGGTTTTCTGATTACAGGTCAAGTGCTCAAGCACCTAACTGAAGAAAGATAGATGGATTCGTATAGGATATAGAGACTGTCAGTCCAATTTAAGAAGAAAAATACATATTAAAATATTGAATAAGAGGAAAGCGAAGGGAAAGAGCCTTGAGTTTGACTGTGGACGTATCTTTTCAGAAAGAAGTGGCAGTTGACAGAAACTAAGAAGTTGAGTGCCCATAAGCAGGGGAAAGGCCACTCAAAGAATTTCTGTGAGCAGAGCCCATGGGACATAGGCTAGGATGATGGGTAAGGTGCCTTTCAGGAGAGCAGTCTCCAACTAAGGCTAAGAGGATAAATAGACCTGGGCAGAAAAGGGAACCTTGACTGTCTAAGGATTTACATTGCTGAGAGAGGAGAGAGCTTAGTCTAGAGTCTAGAAGACCCTTGGGGTAGAAGCCAGGTGAATTAGTAAAAAAGGCTGGAAATGTGGATCGCCTGGAAGAAACCATTAACCTTTGGCCATTCAGCCTCTGCTGGACTCAATTGAGTAATGGGAGCTTGAGTATTTATAACTTACTTCAAATATATGCGCTTATAAATATGTGTGTATGTTAAGTATATATAATGTGTGTGCATGTATCTGCATATATATACATACGTGTGTACTTATGTAAATCTATTACATCTAGATATCCATATATGTGTATATACTTTATACCTTGACATTATCAGAAAAATTCAGAGGTAGAAGGGACCTTAAAAATAAAATCTAGTTTAATGCTTTTAATGGGGAAGCAAAGGCTCAGAGAAGTAAAGAAATTTCCCAAAAGTCAAACAGCGAGCTAGCTGTAGAACTTTATCTATAACCTGAGGCTCCAACCTCCCAGTGCTCTTGCTCCCACATTACCCCACCTCCCCTCTTAGGGAGGCACTTCCATGTTTCCTTCAGCTTCTCTTCTTTGTTGACTATTTCAATTTGGAGGTGTCCTAAACAGCCCAGCAGCTACTCATCCCCCATGACTTAGTCCTGTTGCCGGGGGTCACTCAGCCAATCAGTCTATAATGATGCTTTCCCTTCCTTCCCCTTGCTGTTGGCTTTTGTGTTTGATGGTCTTTGCTCCCACAAATGAAGCTACTGGGTGCATGTTGGGGGGAGAAGGGGAAGAGGAGATTTACCTGCCTTCTTATCAAATCCTAGATTAACCCACGCTAGAGATAGATCAGGCCAAATGCAGTTCATGAAGGGGCGAAGGCTAAATACTGGGGAGATCTGTATTCCATAAACGCCATGCAGCATAATCTCAGCACGGTGCTTAATGTTATAAAGTGTGCTAATAAGTCTAGGTCACCTGCCTGGGGAAGGCAGATAAGGACTTGAAAATTATGCATATTAGTATGTGTAATCTACCACCAAATATTGTTGACTCGAAGCCCTAGATATTTTAATTCACTCCCCCGCTGCTTCCTTTCTGACTACATGGTTAATTCAGGAGACATAAATCGGAAAGCAATAATTACTAGAGCTATTATTTGGGTTTGATCTGCAGCCTTCTACATCAGAGAAGGGGGGGTTGTAAATGAAGTTGTTCCCTGCCTCCTAAGTCACCCACACTGCCCAACTTGACAAACTTTGGGGTAATGGAAGGTGCTGGACCCTAGATTCTTATCTTTGTTCTCCCACCGGCTATCTGAGTGACTGAACTTGTCTCTTAGGCTAAGAGGATTTAGAGCTAAAAAAAGACTTAGAAATTATCTAGTTCAAACCTTCTCATTTTACAGATGAAGATACTGAGGCTGAAAGGAAATGATGCTCCAAAAATTGAGTCATCCAAGGTCATATCCACCTGACACAGATAGAATTAGGAACAGGGTCACCCAATGTCCACTTCATTGCTCCTAAAAATCACACGTTAAGTATAGCTCAGAACAAATTGCTTACCATCTCTGAGGACTGGGAGGGAAGAGAGGAATGGAGGGGGTTTAGATCTTATAATATTGGAAAATGTATGTTAAAAAATTATTATTATATGTAATTTAGAAAATAAAATATATTTAAATTAAAACAAATAAATAAATAAAAACAAAAATCAAATCAAATCACTTTAAAAGGAAGCAACAACTTTGAGATCTGCTAGTCCATCTCCACATTCTATAGAAAAAGACATTAAGACCCAGAGAGCAAAATCCAGGTAGTGAAAGCAGGACAGCACATTGCCTCTTAAAACAAAGTTATTTTTCTCCTCCTGCAAAAACAAAGAAGTAAACAACAGCAAAAACAAAAACTTTCCCCTTTTCCCAACTCCTTTTTCTCTTGCTTTCACCATCATTCTTCCAGTCACCTAAACTTATACTCTCAAAACCATCTTTGTCTTTTGCTGATCACTCAGTTCTGACATCCAATCAGTAGCCAAGTCATAGCAATTCTACCTCCAAGATACCTCTCAGTGCCATTCCCTCCTTTCCATTCCCACTGCACCTACCTTAGTTAATACTTTCATCTCTTCTCCCCCTGAGAGAGACTCCTAACTGGGCTCTCTGTCCTTTATTCCTTTGTTGTTGCTATTCAGTCATTTCAGTTATGTCCAACTCTCTGTGACCCCACTTGGGGTTTTCTTGACAAAGATACTGGAGTGGTTTGCCATTTCCTTCTCCAGCTTATTTTACAGGTGAGAAAACTGAGACAAACAGGGTTGTGACTTGCCCAAAGTCACACAGCTAATAAATGTCTAAGGCCAGATTTGAACTCGGGAAGACAAGTCTGCTTGACTCTAGATATCCCCCTTCTAATACCTAACATCTTTTCCTTTCGTTTTTATTAGCTACCTTACAGAAAAGTTGTGAGGATCAAATGAGATGATGAATTTAAAGCACTTTTTTTCAATAAGGGTTAGATAAATATGAGCAATGTTATTATTTTCCAGAGGTTCCTTGAAGAAAATCTCCCAAAATAGAAGGAACATGCCCTGGGGTTCAGACATGATGAGCTTGAGTCACAAATATGTTTCTCAATTCCACCAAGGACATGCTATATGACTTTCTGCATGTCATTTACCTACTCTCTAGGTTTTATGTTAAATAAAAAAGGGATGCAGGAGCTCTATAAATACCTCTTAGATCAAATGCTATCAAGACCTCAATTTCCTAGACCCACTTTAATCTCCTGCTCCAATAGGGAATGAATGAATGAAAAGCAGGGTCCTTAAGGTCAAGGTAGGGTATAGAAGTGGAGGGAGGAGATCCATGCCCCAAAGACCTGGCAATTTCCCACATTATATATAGGCTCTGAGACAGAAGTTTTTAACATGCTTTCCATAAATTCGGGTATTTCTTAGATTAGATAGATAGATAGATAGATAGACTGACAGACAGAAAGACAGAAAGTCAGACAGACAGATAGACAGGCAGATAGACAGACAGGCAGACAGATACATAGATACATGGATGGATGGATGGATGGATGGATGGATGGATGGATGGATGGATGGATGGATACATAGNGATGGATGGATGGATGGATGGATGGATGGATGGATGGATGGATGGATACATAGATAAGTGTAATTCAGTATTTCCTCTGTAATCTTATGTATTTTTATGTACTTAATTGTAATCCTATGTATTTTATCAAAGATTAAAAATACTATTCTGAGTTGTCCACAGGCCTCACAAAACTGCCAAAAAAGTTCAAGAACCCCTGCTTTGAAGACTTTCTCTTGCCTCTATGTGAAGAAGATACTTGGAGGAAGTGAGTAGAAGACACTATCCTGGTGGATTACAGGCCCCTATAAAAGCAGGTCAACTCCTTTAGGGCAGGGAAACACCAACCAAAATAGAAGGCTGCTCAACTATTCCATAATATAATTGATCTTGTCACTGACTTCCGAAATATGTCAATCAAGACCCAAGGCTTTGGTCTTTTAGTACCTGATTCCTGACCTGATCATCTGGGAATGCTATGGGAGATCCCCAGCCTGTTATGCCCAAGCAAATAGTAAAAGGAGAAAGATCAGAGAGTATAATAGAGTAATTCCAGGAAAAGAGGCCTGAGACATTCACAGTTTGATAATTTTACTACACTTTCATTTAAACTACCTGCCAGGGTAGTTGGCCTTCAGAACTACTCCAGGATATCTCTGAAGTGACAAAAACAACACTATGCAGAATCTAGCAATTCCTAAGACCCCACATGATAAAAGGTGGAAATCTATGTTAAAGCTGTGTGTTGTCCTTTGCAGGCTGTGTGTTGCCCTGTCCAAACATTCATAGAATTAAATAGGTCCCAATTAGTCTAACCCTCCCCACTACTGCCTTCCCTTCTTCTTCCTTCTTTCTCCTCTTCCTCCTCCCCATCTTTTTGCTTCCTTTTTTCTTCCTCTTTCTCATTTTTCATCCTTATCTCCCTTCATACTATCTTCTCCTTCATACTCTCTTCCTTCATTTCTCTTCCCCTTTCTCTTTTTCTTTCTGCCCTTTCACCTCCTCATTGCTACATTTGCTTTCCTCATTCCCAACTTTGTTTCCTTCTCATCTCTTCATTTGTCCTTCTCTCTTCTTCCCCTCCTTTTTCTCTCTGCCCTCCTTCCTTTTTTGCCCATAATGTCTTCCTTTCTCATCCCATCCCTGTCCTCCCTCTTTTTCCTCTCCCATCCTGTGCTAAGGTCATAATGGTTTATCTTTATTCTTCCAAAAAAGAGAGTATCATGTTAGGTGGCCCCTCTAGAAAGAATGCCTTAAATCCTGTGAGTTGACTCCTTAATGTTGGGAATTTTAGGCTCTAACTCGGAACCAAAGGACAGTATGGAAGAATGGCCAGAGAGGTGGCCTCCAAAACAGAAAAATCTGTGTTCAATATTGTCTCTGACACCTGCTGGCTATATGACCCTGGGCAAGTTACTCAACCTCTTGGTGCCCCAGGCCTTCCTTCTCCCTTCTAATATTCTAAACTGCAGAATAGCTAGCAAAATAAATTGGTAAAGGGAGTTGATTAAATTATAGGTCTGACCTTAAAAAAATAAGGTCAGCAAACCATACTATATTTTGCTTCCTTCACTTTTTTTATTTGAGTTCTCTTCCATAAAATGATGTATATGGGAAAATGTTTTATATTATTATACATGCAAAATCTATATCAAATTGTTTACCATCTCAGGGAGAGGGAAGGGAAAAGAGGGAGGGAGAGAATTTAGCTCAAAATAATTTTTAAACATTAAATATTGTTTTATGTATATTTGAGGAAAAATAAAATATTTTCAAAGTAAAATAAAATAAGGTCAGGGCCAGTGTGGGAGATGTTTTTAACCATTGGAGCTGCTCACATCTTATCAGGTAAGAAATTACCTGTCCTGCTCAGATGCCATCACTTCTATCTTTCATACTGGTGTGTTAGAGAGAGGTTTCAAATCTTTCAAACTTGGAAGTTTATTGCCCTCTTCTGTGTCCCCAATTGAGCCCAGTTCCTAGTTCTTTGGCTCAGCCCCAAATGGAACCTTCCACGACTTCTCTCTGGGTTTCACGGAAAAGACCCATAGGTCAATTTTCAATCCAGAATAGAACTGTCTATGAAAGTATCCCATCATCATTGAACAAAAATAGCTACTTTAAATGTCTAAAGAGCTGTCACATGGATGAGGGAGTAGATGTGGATGTGGGAGTGAGCAAAGCACATAATTTCCAAGTAATGTCAGAAAGAACTTTCTACCAATCAGAGCCACCCAGAAATGAGGTGCCCATCCCTGGGAGAGCTAAAGTAGAGGCCAGATGGTCACTTGTTAGGAGTGCTGTAGAAGGAATTCCTGCCTCATATAGAGGATGAGATAGGAGATTTACTAAATGGTCCCTCATCCCTCCAATCTCTTCCAACACGAAGATCTCAAGCTCATCACCCTATCCCAAGTAGCCCATGTCTAGATCAACTGCTGAATGACACCCATTAAGCCATTCTTTTTTTTTAACCCTTACATTTTGTCTTAGAATCAACAATAAGTTTCAGTTCTAAGGCAGAAGAGCTGTAAAGGCTAATTAATTAGGGTTAAGTGACATCCAGGCTCATATAGCTAGAAAGTGTCTGAGGCTAAATTTGAACCCAGGAACTCCAGACTCCAGGTCTGGAGCTATCTAGCTATGTTATCTAGCTGCCCCCACAGGAAACCATTCTAACTATTGCCCATGAAATATGGAGTGTTCTGGATAGAGTAATGGACTCAGAGTCAGAAATTCTGTCCCTCCTACTGACAAACTGAAAGATCACCACTCTGTAATGGATAAAACAGGCTCAGACACATTGCTCTAGGTTCAAATTCAAACTCTAATAGTAATTAGCCCTGGGACTTTATTCAATTCGCATAATCTCACACTGAGCCTCAGTTTCCTTACCTGTAAAAGCAGGAAATAATACCTGAGAGGTACCAAATTCTCACAAGTATTATGAAACCAATTGAGATAATATACATCAAACCTATATAAAAGTCAACTAATATCATTGTGTAAATTCAGGAAATTCCTTTACCCTCTGTGGACATCAGTTTTCTCATTTGAGGAAGGAAGGAAGGAAGGAAGGAAGGAAGGAAGGAAGGAAGGAAGGAAGGAAGGAAGGAAGGAAGGAAGG
>NC_058131.1:324717067-324767015 GCF_016433145.1 Gracilinanus agilis | reverse complement strand
AGGAAGGAAGGAAGGAAGGAAGGAAGGAAGGAAGGAAGGAAAGAAAGAAGGAAGGAAGGAAGGAAGGAAGGAAGGAATAGAGAGGGAGGGAGGAAGAAAGGAAGGAAGGAAGAAAGGAAGGGAGGGAGAGGAGGGGAGGGATGGAGCAAATGAAAGCGTTAACTCCTTTGAATTATTTTGGTGTTGGCCATTATTATCAGCAAAAAATCCAAAGATATGTAATTTTTAAAAAGGAGACTTCTTAAACTTAAATCAACATTCCAATTTTTTTTACTCACTATTTTCCTCCTCAAAATAAAGCTTATCACTCAATCGAGAACTAGATCTTAATATATTTTTATCCCTAGTATGATATTTAGCCGGCAATAGTTAAATAAAAGATTTATTGAATGAATATAAAGAAAACCCCTAAGGGAAAGGTGCTAGAAATAGCTCTGAGAATCTAAACCTTTCTTACCTCAGGTCCATTTTGTCCCACAGAGGAGTTGGGAAAGTATGAATGTAGGTAATGGCTTATAGGATACAGTCTGTCCCCTGGCCTTTAGTCCTAGCTTTTAGGGGAGAGTACAGGCCCCAGAAGCAAGGGAATGAGGACACTGGGGAGGGTGTGAGCACCGAGAGCCAAACAGCTGAGTGTGCAGTTTTCCCCCAGTAGCCGACCAGGGCGCAGCATTCCTACACCTCTCACTTTGTCCCCAGAATGCTCCAATTTCTCCCAGTGGAGTTGGAAATCTTATTTTTAAATCTTTCTTTTGACACTTACACAGCATGACTTGAACTGATAAACAAAACCTTCTGGTGCTGTTCCATGGGCCTCAGCTAAAGCTTGGGGCACACTATGGGAAAAACAGTTCAAGAGAGAGGAATTTAACATCTAGCATTTCCTGTGACAACTGAGTTAACAGCATAAATAGGTCAGTTTACAGGTAAATTGTCCTCAGACCCAAAGTGTCAGAGTCCTTGAATACTGCCTGAAACCCTGTTAGCCTGCTTTTTGTAGCTTCTCAGTCTTTCATCTCAAGCTATTTGTGGTGATTTCATTCAATTCAATTCAGTTCAACAAACGTTTACTCTAGAAACAGCCATGGTACAGGAGAAAAGTCCGCCTCTAAAGTCAACTCGATATCCCTGAGATGCCCCCAGACCAAAATTTGCTTCCTAGCCACCCCCTATCCTGAACATTCTCTCTCCCTATTTGAAGAGTGCTGGCTCTCTAGCAGGAAGACCTGGGTTCGAACACTTTCTTAGACAATTGCTCTCCCTGCAAGTGAGGGGGAGTCACTTGAGCTCCCAAGGCTTCTGTTTCCTCATCTGAAAAACAAGAAGACTGATTTAGAAGCCTCTGAGAGCCATTCTAGCCCCAGATCTAAGAGCCAGCTTATAGCCTCAGAGCTCAGTACAGTGCCTTTGTATACAGTGCATGCTTAATAAATGTTTTTTTCATTCATTCACTCCCTGACCTTGGAATCTGGAGGCTCTAGCTCCACCATTTACTAGCCATGAGCAAGTTACTCCTCTTTAGCTTCAGTCCCTTCATCCATTAAAAATAAAATATAAAAATAAAAACAATCCTCACAGGATTGTTGTAAAGAATTTGGAAAACTTACTACCTTGGGGACCAGCCAATCCACTGTGGAATCATAGTATTTTGAGCTAGAAATGACTTTAGGATTCACTCTAAGCCCCTAGGAAATGACTTGCCCAAGACCAGAGACAGTAGATAAACAGCTGGGATTCAAACACAAGTCCTTAGGAGGTTTTTCCTTAGAACTACTTCCCTGTAAATTTCCTTACTGGTCCCAGTTATACCCTCCAGAAAGTCACAGAATAAGTCTCCACTTGCGTACAACCAGGAAACAGTCTTCAACTCAGAAAAGGAAAATGGAGCTGACTGCTAAAGGGTCCCTTCATCTGTGGCAGACACACACTAGCTGTGTGACCCTGAACAAGTCCTTTAACCCTGTTTGCCTCAGGTCCTCACCTGTAAAATGAGGAAGAGAAGGAAACGGCAAACCACTCCAGCATCTTCGCAAAGAGTTAGTAGGACATGATTGAAATAACTGAACAACTACGTCTTTGGAAGAAAGCATAGCCGTACTCAAGTGCCTGAAGGGCTTGAGTTGGGCCTGCCCCTAATGTGTGCACTAGACCCTGAGAAACCAGGGCCACCCCTGAAAAGGGGAAGAAGAGGCTGATCCATGAAGGATATCCTCTGCGCTTCACCAGGCTTCTACAGGTCCTGACAGGGTCAGGGTTTAAAAGGAACAGAAAATTTCAGGGTTCAGCATTTTTGTATTTGATAATGGCCTTTAAAAGAGTTTGGTTTATTATTGAACATACTCTCCCCTTCACCCTCTCATTCTTTGTTATTTCACTATAACATTACTAAAGTAGTAAAATACCTCCCGGCCCCAAGTATTCAGCAGCAAGATTGCATTCCTGACTGATATTGATCCAAGGTCACTTTAAACAACTCTATTACATTGCGTCACTCTTCTGATTTGCTTAAACAATCTGTAATGCCCAAAGCTGGGTCAATCGCTGAGACATAAAGCAGGGGGGAAAGTTCTAGAGGTTCCCCCACCCCAAGAAGTAAATAACCACAGGCTGAGTTGGTCCCAGTGGGAACTGGGAAGAACTCTCCAGGAAAGCAATGCCTACTTAATTACTAGTGGGGGTGGAAGAAGAAAGCAGGGTGGGCAGAATAAATAATGACTTATGAGAGACAATAAGCCATGGGGCTTTTAGTAACCAGCCGCCCAGACTCAGACTTTGAGTACTTTCTTTATAGCTGTTTTCTTTTATTGGGAGCACGGTAATCACCTGGTCCCACTGCACACTCCAAGAACACGAGGAGATCAATGAGAGGGGAGCCATTAGTGTTACTCAAGAGGGGCTCCACCAACGAGCCCCATCTGAAAAATGTGGGCAGAGAGGTCTACTCAGAGAGCCTCAAGGTCTGCATCTAAATTGGCTGTGGGCCCTCAGTCTCTACCTACCTCTCTACCCCACCCACAAAAGTCCAGAGATAAAGATCTCTCCTGGACACATTTTTCTCATTTCCCGTTATCTGAAGGCACCGTCCGACCCTCCGAGAGTTCCTGCTGGACCTTGGCAATTAGATCTGATAAATAACGATGAGAACTGTTCAACTCCTTTATCCTTCTCTGGTATGGAGCAGAAGTTTTTACCAGTAGTAGTTCTGGGCTTCAAGTCCAGCTAATAATAAATACAGTAATACTGTCTTCCATTTGTTAATAGTTCACAGCCACTATTGGAATCAGAGTATCATAGACATGGAAGTGATGTTGATCATCATCTAGCCTGCCCTCCCACGCAGTACAGAAATTCCCTAAGGTGTCCCTGGCTGAAGGTCTTTCAGTATCAGCTTGAATACAGGGTCCTCTTGTAGGATTTAGGGGTTACAGGGACTCTCAGATCTTGGTTCTCCTTTGATCTCGTTCCTACATTTTCCAGATGAGAAAACTAAGGTCCAGAGAAAGAGAGCAACTCTCCCTAATATCAAGCAGCCGATAAGAGCCAACGTGGGACGTCAAACCTGAGCTTTCTGATTCTAAATCCAGGGAACCTTCCGCTCTGCCACGATCAGCTCTCAGCTCCAGAATGAGTGCATGACTTTTCCTGGCACTAGCCCTGCTTCCATGAAGGAGAGGTTTTCGTGTCAGAGCAGAGATCTAAAGGTCTTAAAAGGGAACAACCATGAGGTCTCTTTCTCTGGGAAAGACGAGGTTCTTGTCCAATCCAGTGGCCTCCATTTGCCACTGAGGACCAAGTCATCAATAGATAAAAGTATGGCATAGTGAAAAAAGAAATGAATTTAGTCTGGGTTCGAGGTACCAGCTTGGTCATCAATAGCTGTGTGACTCCAGGCAAGTCATTTCACTTTTCTGGGACTAATTTCTCTTCTTTAAAATTAAAGAATTGGCCAGTGAAATTGTGCTTTGGCTAAGGGGGGGGTTAAGGAGGTTTGGGGTAGAGGGAAAGAACATGAAATATATAACTAGGGGGAAATATTCAAAATAAAAATTGAAAAAGTAAAATAAAATAATAAAATAAAATGAAAGGGTTGGATTAAATGGTCACATGTCACTCTATGATCCCTTGAACCAGAAATGAGTACAAATCTGGCCTGAAATATTTATTGGCTATGCAATACCTTAGCATTCTGAGGCTGTTTCCTAATCTATAAAATGAGAGTTTTAAATGTCCCTTACCTCACAGGACTGGGAGGGCTAAATGAAATGTATGTAAAGTCCTTTGCAAACCTTCTAGCACCATGTACTATATAAATGTGAGCTGCAGCATCCCAGGCTTGAGTTTGGAAGAATTCTTATGGTGGGATGCATTGACCTGTCTCATTGGAGCACCTCACATTTCTGTAATGCTTTTAAGATTTAAGGAAGTGTTCTCCTCGTGATTACCCAGAAAGATAGATAATGCAAGCCACAGCGTCCCCATCTTACAGATGAGAAAACTGATGCCCAGGCAGGGAAAGCAATTTCCTCAGGGTTGCAAAGCTTAAAAAGCCTATACACAACCTCACATCTCCTGACTCTTAAGATGAGGGCTCTTTCCATTAGGCCTGCTCCGCTTCAGCAGCTGTAAAGGTCATTCCCCTGGCATGAGTTGGGGTATGCATGCCCAGCTGGTAAAATGCCAAGATTATTAAATTCCCTTTCTGCTGCCTCCTGTTCCAGGTGAATGCAATCTAACTTCTATTGTATACAAGCACATTTTTTTCCCTTTCACATTTTCAAATGTGCCAAGGTTAAGAGACAAAGTAGGAGGTGAAAAACACATCCCTAGCCATCATGGTCACCATTGTGCTGAAATGAATTAAAAACATGGAAAAGGAATGCCAGGTGGGTAGGGCTGTAAAAGACTGGATCCCTACCTACTCCCTCTCTTCTCCTCCCTCCTTTTGCTGTCAATCCCCATGGATCCTGTGAACCTTGAAACACGAATGGTGGGAGATGGGTGTCTTTCCAGTTGGGGTCCTATAGAAGCTCTTTCTATAGCAGTTGGACAGGGATTATGGGTTTGGGGTCATTAGGCTCAGACCCAGCTCTACCACTGGGGCAGGGGCAACACTTCAATCCTCAGAGACTCCCTTGATCACAAATCTCAGAGCCAGAATGCAAGTCTATTCCAACAATCCCTTAACAGAAATCCCCTCCAGGGTCCCGCTTGAAGACTTCTAATGAGGAGAACCCACTACTTCCCACTTTCAAGTAATTTCAATTGTCAAAAATGTTTGTGTGTGTGTGTGTGTGTGTTTCTAAAATCAGATCAAAATCTTCCTCTGCAACTCGCACCTTATTGGCCCTAAATTTTTGCCCAGGACAAAAAGTAATTCCACAAATGTTGAAAGATAGCTCTCAGGTCCTCCCCTAGCCCAATCCCCTCTCCCATATCAATTTCCTCATATAAATATAATGATGATGATGATGATGATGATGATGATGATGATGATGATTGTATTACTTACCTTATTAATAGAAGTATTAAAGGAAAACTCATAAACTATAAAGGTCTTTAGAAATTGGAGATCTGAATTATTACAGTCAGAAGTGCCAAATTCACCACTGTGAGAAGTCATATGCAATATTAATAGGTTCCAAAAGGGTTTAGGTGTTCACAGAAAAGAGTAACAGAGTGAATCATTAAAAGAAACTGTGGAATTTTGGTGACTATTTGACATGATACCAGGAGGTTATCACTTTCTCCAGTCAGCTGTCCTTTGGTGCTCTGATTAAGCCCCAATTTTCTCCACTCAAATTTATCATCTTTTAAGCTGCTTCCAGACCTTCCTCTGATTAAGTTAACAATGAAAGTTATAAGATTAGCATTAAATGTTAGAGGAGCCTTGGGATATAGTCCATTGGACCTGGAAAAAGCCATCAAAAATAGAATGGTATCAGTAAATATCATCTAAATAAATTAAAAACAATGAAATGGAAAAAATTAAAGACTCCAACCCTCTCCTTTTGCTTGTGATCAAACTGTGACTCAGAGAGAGAGGACTTGATTTACCCAAGGTCACACAATCAGAAAGGGGTAGTCACAACTTGAATCCAGGTCCTCTGACTCTGGCTTCAATGATCCATGCTAAAAATGGTTGTGTTGTGCTACATCAATCAATACTTTACCATTTATAAGGCAAGCTCCTCTACAAAGGCTATTGGTTTTCACTTTTTCTAAAATTTAAATACCATGCCCCAGAGAAAAGCTTGAGTGCTTTGGTGCTAGTCTAAAAAGGACCAGGTTTCCTAGACCTTCAAATTCCATTCTGGACTCTTGGGTTACATAATATACACCAGGAGATAGTAGCTGAGTTTGGAGTCCAGTGACCTGGGTTCAAATTTCCTGATATACTGCTTCCTATCTGTGACATTACCTTTTTACATTTGCTTTTAGCAAATCAGTTTATTTCTTTGGGCTCCATTTTTATCTATAAAATAAGAGAGTTGACATAGGTGACCATCCAGTTCTAAATCTATTATTCTATTATCTGTTTTCTTCCATTAGCTGGGAAAGAAAGACTATGGCAATATAAATACCATTTGCCAACATTTCTCCATCATCAAGTCTTTGCCAAATAAGTCGAATGTGTCTCCTTCACCCACTCTGCCACCTGGTCCCCCAACTTAGATCTTTGTCCTTAGAAGGTAGAGCTTGTGCTATATCCATTTTGCATCAAATGCTCATGTTTAGTCATTGAACATTAAGCATGGCCAATCCCTGAAATTTTTTAATAATAATAACAATAACAGTGATATGTATGGCCCAGTATGCTGGTAAAAAAATTATGCCTGCTCCAAAAAAAAGGAATATATGACACATTTTTTAAGTTTAATCTATATTATTAACATTTTTTCATTGTTTTCTTAAGTCTAGACAATCGATGAAATAATAAGTCAGGCCCTCTTTTATAGCTTTTGTTGATTTCTGAAGTGTAAAAGCTCACACTGAAAATTTGACAGTTTTATAGGGGGTTTGAGTTGACTCCGGTACACCTTTGCATGTGCATAGATTTTATGGTTAGAAAATACTTTCTCCAAAGTTGTCTTTTCTGATAATAACTCTTTTCTGACAATAACTCCCTTGGCCCCTTGTTTTATAGCCAAGGAGTCTTAAAAAGGTTAAGAGACTAAAGTAACTTAAAAGTTAAGAAAGCTAGTTTAGATGTCCAAATCAGAACTAAAACCTATCATCTGGCTTCTGATCCACTTTACTGTCCCCTTCACCAGTGGTATGGAACTCAAGTAAAAATAGAGGGAAGTCACTAAGCCATATATAAGGATCCTTGCTGGCTGAATAGTGACTCAGAAAACCAAATACTATCATCTGTTTTATTGGATTTTATTTCTTTTTTAAGAGGCAGATAGGTGACACAATGAATGGAGTGTTGAGTCTGGAGTAAGGAAGACATCTTTCTGGGTTCAAATCTGGCCTCAGATACTTACTGGCTTTGTGACCCTGGGCAAGTCACTTAACCCAGTTGACCTCAGTTTCCTCACCTGTAAAAATGAACCAGAGAAGAAAATGGCAAACTGCTCCAAGATCTTTGCCTAGAAAATCCAAATAATCAGACACAACTGAAAATTTATTTTTTTAATATTTCTCAATAACATTTTAATCTGATGTAGGCTGCACTTGGACATCTGTGGAATGGGTGGGACATTTGATGACTCTATACTATGACGGGCATCCTTCTTATCCATCCCCGATAATAGCCCAATGCTGCATCCCAGGAGGCATTCTATCGGTATTTCTTGATTGAGTTTTCTATTGGCCCTTTCTCAGAGAGAAGGACCAAAGTTCCCCAGACCCTCTACCCAGGTCTTGGTCTCTTGGGGACAACCTTTGCCTGCCTTGGAATAAGCCACGTTCTCCTACCCTGAACCAGAGTTCTGGATCCTCAGACAAAGAGCGTGAATTTTCTAAATTGAATGCAACTGTGCTTCCTTCCAAGCCAGGGCCATGGTGTCAGGGACTACCTGAAGGCTCAGTTCAGTCACCCCATGCCATTCCCATAAATCTCCCGGAGCCAGCTGGACTTCAGTCTCCGCAGCTTTAGGCAAGGAGGACCTAGGCGCCCTTGCTCATTCAGGGTGGGAGGAAAGAGTGAGGCAGCCTCCCCAAAATCTCCACGTGCCACCCCCCCTCATTCCCCCCCCCCTCTTCCTGCCGGGAAGAGGAGAACTGACCACTCTCAGTTATGACCTATCCTGGCCCCTACCTCCACCAGCACCTGATGTCCAGAGAGGAAAAGGCACGACTAAGAAACTTTCCTATCACTAGCGATATCTGGGGAGCAGTGATGGATTCAGTCAGTAACAAATCTATTCAAAACATCTGTTCAGCGGGGTACTTGGCACCTGGGGAGGGAGGGGACAGAAAAGACTGGTTGTAGGTCCTCAAGAGGTCACTTCAACAAACATTTCTACTGAACTCTTCCTTCAAGTGCCAATTCGGGGTGAAGAGGGAGAGATGCCTAGAACAGTGGGTGCGAAGGAAATGTCAACGTGTGTTACATTTTAGAGTCAGAGGAACTGGATTCTAATCCTGAGTCTGTCATTCCCTTTGTAAACACGAGCAACTCAATCCCTTTCTCTGAACAGTAGCTTCTTCATCTGTAAAATGAGGGAATTGGATTAGACAGCAATAGGCGACTTTCCTTAGCCCATCCTCTTATTCTCTACCTTCATTATCTCACAACAATCCCATGAGGTAGGTAGGGTTACTTCTATTACTTCCAATTCACATAAAGGGAAACTGAGGCTCAGAGAGATTAAGTGACTTGCTCAAAGTCACAGAGGTAGCAAGTTGTCTGAGGAAGGATTCAAGTCAAGCCTTCCTGACTCCAAGTCCAGCACTGAGCTGCTCCGCAGGACTTCTTCCACTCCACATCTGTGATTTTGTGGGCATCTGTGATGCCCAAAAAACTGATAAGGATACAAAGCACAAAGTGCAATAGGAATATGGAGAAAGTGGAGATTATTTTTCCTCTGAAGAATCAGAGAAGGCTTCCAGTTGGATCTCATTGTTGCAAAGCCAAAGGGCAGACTTGTAGAGGAAGAACATTCCAGTTGGAGGGACCCCTTGAAACCAGGGTCAGGGAAATGCAAATCCTTGGGTGTGGTTAGAGTGTTGGTGCCCATACAATGCAGGGAAGGGAGTCTTGGGAGATAAAACTGGAGAGAGGTTATAACAAAGATCAGAGTGGTAGGGCCTTGAATGCCAGGCTGAAGGAGTTGGAATTTTATCTTGTATGTGATGAAGTATCATTGAAGATACTCATGCAGGAGAATGACATGATAAAAGTGGTGCTTTAAAATAATTGCTCGTGGGATATTAAAGGATATTAATTTGAAGGCAGAGGGACTATTCACTTCAAATCAAGCACTTCAAATCACATCCTGCCAGAAAAGGGCATGGTATGCCTTTGGGGAGGAAGCTCCCTTCTGTAAATACCCTGCAAAGCTCAATATTTCACGGTGGAGTAGAGAAAATAGAGTAAAGACATCGCACACTCAAATCGCTATGGAAATAATTTATTATGAGTGAATGAATGATCAAACAAATCAAGGGAGGAAGGGTAGTAGTGGATAGAACAGAATGTTAGGGTTAGAGTCACAAAGACCTGAGTTCAAGCCTAGCCTCAGATATTTACTAGCTGGGTGACCTTGGGCATAGCCACTTACCCTCTGTTTGCCTCAGTTTCCTCATCTGTAAAATGGGAATAACAACAGCACCTACTTTACCAGGTTGTTGTGAGGATCAGATGAAATAATTGTAAAACCCTTAGCATAGTGTCTTGCTCATAGTAACTGCTATATAAAAAATAATTTAAACCTTTATTTTCTGTCTTAGAATCAATACTGTATATTTCCAAGGGAGCAAAGTGATAAGAGTAGGCAATAAGGATTAAGCTCCCTGACCAGGGTCACACAGTTAGAAAGTATCTGAGGTCAGATCTGAACCCAAGACCTCCCATCTCTAGGCTTGGCTTTTACTCACTGAGCCACTAAAATATTTTTTTAAATAATTCTTATTTATAATATTTAAAATTAAATTCATTTAATCATTCATTTAAATTAAAAATCACTTAAATAAAATGCCCTCTATAAATATTAACTATTATTATTATTAGACTTAATTTAACTATTGTTATTATTATTATACAGGTTCAATTTCCTCACCTGTAAAATGGGAATAATAATAGCACCTCTCTCCCAGGGTTATTGTGAGGATCAAATGAGATAACCTAGGGAAAATGTTTTGCAAATTTTAAAGGGCCATATAAATAAATATTATTATTATTAAGTATTAAAAAGTATTTACTAAGTTCTCACTATGTGCCAAATACCATGCTAAGCACATATATTCTAATAAGGAGAGCCAATAAGGGCATAGTGGCAAAGGAGGGGTGTTTGGGTTTGGAAAATTACAGTGGAGCCAACAAGGAGTAGATTGACATGCCCTCTCTGGAAGCAATGACAGAGCTCATGTGATTATGGCTCAATAACCAGAAATGGGTGGGAGGTTCGGGCCAGAAGGGTACGTACAACAGCAAGGCAACTAGTGAGAAGATGGCGGGGAGGGAAGTGAAGCATGGCTGGAGTCAGATGTAGAAGTAGTAGGTGACTGAGGCAACTGCCAATCAGAACAGCAGGGCCCCTCATTTGTTCAATAGGCTGCTTCATGGCCAAGAGTCCTAGAATACTGCAGTCTCCAAAGAATTAAAAGTGAGTAAGAGTCTCCCTCAAAACACAACATTGACATAATGCATTGTAGATCAGAGAAGGCCACGTGCACATCACAAACAGGAAACCCCAGAGGAGAACAGGAATAAAGGGTGTCATCAAACAAAATCATATATGCTCTAAAAAGCTGGGCTTTTAGGTACATGGAAAGCGCCAGAGAGAGACTGATGGAAAACCCAAGAACTCTAACCAATATCCTGACAAATGAAAGCAAGAAAGATCCAGAATTTGAAGGCATGGAAAAGAATTTCAGAAAATGGGAAGGAATGGATGGGGCAACAACCTATAACACTGGGAAAAACAGCTACTTTGATGAGGTCCCAAAGCCAACTTAGCATGCAGTAGGGACATTCCTAAAATGTTTGAAATGAATTACATTTTTTGAAAATAAAATTCCATTTTAAATGAAGTCCTATTTAAAGCTACATACTCTGGCCATTTTAAAAGGATCGTGAGATATTTATAACATTGAGAATCTAGAGAATGGAAGTTGCAGGGAGGTAGACTTTGATCTTTGTCAGGAAAAACGTTTCTAATATTTGAAACTTTCCAGCCATAAACAGGACTCCTCCAAAAGTCAGTGCATTGCCAACATGAAAGGATAACTAACCAGAGGTGGAATGAATATTTGCCAAGGAGGCTGTAGAAATGAATCCTGCATGGGGTAGAAAGCTGAATGGTACAACTTCTAAAATCCCTTCCAACTCTAAGATTCTGAGATTCTAATATAATAATTGTAAGTGCTTATTCTCATTTGATTCTCACAATAACATTGGGATGTAGGTGCTATAACACCACTTAACAGATGAGGAAACTGAGATAAACAGAGGTTAAGTGACTTGTTCAAGGCCATACAGCTAGCCAGATAATGAATTTGGGTCTTCCAGACTCAAAGCACAATACTCTAGCCACTATACCATTTAGCCTAATATCCCATTCGACAAAACCAGTTTTTCCCAAATTGAATCCTAGGACCTTCGGATACAGACCTGGAAAAGACCTTAGAGATCATCTAGCTCAACCTCTGTTGGTTTCTAGATACAGAGATTCAAACTGGGTTTTTTTACTGTGAGATCTATTCATACCTTTTGAAACTCTTGGATCATCCTATGATCCATCTCTTTCTATTCAAGGTATCCACTGGCCTAATGCTTTCCAATCTACACGGAGTCACTGTTCAGAATTGTAGTCAAAATATTAGACCTGAAAAGGACCACAGAGGCCATCTAATACATGAAACACAAATCCTCCCACAATAAACCTAACAATCAGTCAGTCAACCTCTACTTAAACCCATTACAGGGAACTCATTACATCTTGAGGCATCTAATTCCATCATTGAGCAGATATAATTGTTAAGAATTCCTCTCTTATTTTGAGCCAAAATCTGCTTCTCTGTCCCTTTCCCCTCTGGAGTCATTCCAAATACATCTAATAATCCCTCCTTCTCTAGGACAGTCCTTCAAAGAGAAAGTTAATGATCATGTCCCCAGCGACCTCTCCCCCCACCCCCAGCTAAGTCTTTTCTTCTTCAAGATTAATATTTCTAATTCCTTCAAACAATTTTGATTTGACCTGATCTCTGGTCCCCTGACCATCCTGGTGACCTTTTCTCTGGATATGTTCCAGCTTATCAACATACCTTCTAAAGCATGGTAGCCAAAACTAACCGCAATATCCCAAAGAAAATCTAGCAAAGTATTGTGGGTTTCAACAATTTTGAACGCAGACATTTATATTCAGAATAAGATATGAGGCACGAACAATTCCATAAATCTTATATTAATTAAAATATGATTTAAACATACCTGCCTTCTCTTTTCAAAGCAATTTATCTCCCTCCTGTTCCATTTAATACCCTCCTTTATCCATCATAGAACCTGCAATCCAAAGCTAAACTTAGTTCATTCTGGAGAACGGAGTTGGGGCCCTAGCAGAAAGAAAGCCTGTTAAGACAGTGTGTTGCCGTATCTCTTGCAATCTCTCAGGCTGAGAAGGGGCTTTTCAGTTGGGGGAACTGTGATATCTGGATGAAGAGAACAGGGGCACTTGGGAGTCAGGATACCCAGATTCAAATCCTGTCTCAAACATTGTCTTTTTAAAGATCTAAAATAATAAAGTCATAGAACCACATGAGAACATTTTAACCCCACAGAAGTATAAAGAATATTGATGAGATGGACTAAAATTTTGAAGATGTAATCATAATTTTTATTATTAAAGAAACAGAATGGCATTGTGGATAAAGGTCTACCTTTGGAATCAGAATTGGGAAGGCTTGTATGAAATTACACAAATCACTGAATCTCTTAGTACTCCAGGTAATTCTCTAAGATTTTAAGTTACTGGGGAGTTGCCTAGCTGCATCTCCAGAAGTAATACTACTAATAATAAGCAACATTTTTTTAGAAATCCAACTGTGGGACATATAAAGGGGGGAGGGTCCAGGATTGTCGCTGGTAAGATAGCAGGGAATGGAGTTAAGAGAAAGAATAAGAGACCATTTATCCCATGACATAAACGTTAACGTTTGTTAAAAACCGGGCCGTGTGCCGCCGAAAGCAAGGCCTATGGATTTAAGTCTGAACACGACCAGAGCGTGTATAGTTCCGGGAACGTACCCTTAGAGCCAAAGGGAACTCTCAAGAATCTTCACTTTATCGGGAAGGATCCCTATAAGCGAGACTCAGAGGGATTATGTAATCCTTTGTCCTGTGCCATACGGCCGCGTTTTCGAGATCTAGGAGAGGACCTTCATCCACTTCATCACAGCTTCTTCCCACTTCGGTGTTGAAAATGCTTTACCTGATTGGTCTGGGCCTGGGAGATGCTGAGGATATCACTGTAAAAGGACTGGAAATTGTAAAGAAATGTAATCGAGTGTACCTGGACAATTACACCTCAATCTTGTCTGTAGAAAAGGAAAGGCTGGAGCAGTTTTATGGAAGACCATTGATTGTTGCTGACAGACAGACAGTGGAACAAGAAGCAGAACAGATTATAAAAGATGCTGATGTCAGTGATATTGCCTTTCTTGTTGTTGGAGATCCCTTTGGGGCCACAACACACAGTGATCTTATTCTGAGAGCAGTAAAGATGGGGGTCCCATACCGAATTATTCATAATGCTTCCATCTTGAGTGCTGTTGGCTGCTGTGGGTTGCAGTTGTATAATTTTGGAGAAGTAGCATCCATTGTTTTCTGGACAAAGACTTGGAAACCAGAAAGCTTCTTCGACAGAGTGAAGGCAAACAGACAAAATGGCTTGCACACACTGTGCTTACTGGACCTCCAAATAAAGGAACTGTCTTTGGAAAATCTAATAAAGGGAAGAAAGATCTATGAGCCTCCACGATTCATGACTGTGAACCAAGCAGCCCAGCAACTTCTGGAGATTGTTCAAGACCATAGAGCTCGCGGAGAGGAACCAGCTATCACCGAGGAGACAATATGTGTGGGCCTGGCCAGGGTGGGATCTGAGGAGCAGAAAATTGCTGCTGGCACCTTACAGCAGATGGCGACTGTGGACCTGGGCGGCCCTTTGCATTCATTAATTATAACAGGAAACTTGCATCCTCTGGAGGTGGAAATGTTGAAACTCTTTCCTATGCCAGAGGACGGCTCATAAACCCCAAGTGTTAAAAGCTCCTGCCACAGCCTCTGTTTCTACTCTCCTTTATTCAGTGTCAGATATAAATACAAAGATATGCACCTTCAAAAGACAAAATAAAATGGACAAACATTTGGCTTCATCCCATGAACAAAAAAAAAAAAAAAAAGAAATCCAACTGTGGAGATGGAAGGTCCTGGGTTCAAGTTTGGCCTCAAATACTTCCTAGGTGTATGACCTGGGGCAAGTCCCTTAATCCTCAATTACCTAGCCCTTACTGATCTCTTGTTATAGAACCAATGCTCAGTATAGATTCTAAGACAGAAAGTAAGGATCTTAGCAATAATAATAACAAATGACATTTTTATAGTGTTCAAAAATTTGCAACATTCTTTACATATGTCATATCATTTGATCATCACAATTATCCTAAAAGATAGATGCTATTATCCCCATTAATAGATGACAAAACTGAGGCCCAGAGAGATTAATCAATAAATTAAGAAGTATTTCCTTGGAACCAATATACAGTACTGATTCTAAGATGGAAGGTAGGGATTTTTTTAAAAGCACTACATAAGTGCTAGCTATTATTATCTAGATACAAATTATAACTAAACCCATGGAAACAGATTATTTCATCAATGGAGATACTATAGAGCAGTGATTCCCAAAGTGGGCGCCACCGCCCCCTGGTGGGTGCTGCAGTGATCCAGGGGAGCTGTGATGGCCACAGGGGCATTTATCTTTCCTATTAATTGCTATTAAAAATTTTTTTAATTAATTTCCAGGGGGCTAAGTAATATTTTTTCTGGAAAGGGGGCAGTAGGCCAAAAAAGTTTGGGAACCACTGCTATAGAGGGTGAAAAAAAAACACCCAGACCAAACCCCTTGGAAACACTCACAGCTAGAAGGTAGGACCTCTGTGAAAAACCATCAAAAGATACTAAGAAGGAGTAAGTACAAAAGTATGAGAAGAACCAGGAGAGAACCGAGTCATGAAAACCTACAGAGGAAAGAAGAGGGTGATGAAAGTATCAGTGGCTAAAGAGAATTCAAGAATGATGAGGACTGAGAAAATCCATTGACTGACTGCACACGTGGCTAACTTTACACAGATTATTGGTGATTTTGGAGAGGAAGGGCAACCAGTGTTGGAAGGGTGGCCAGAGTGGCTGTGTCAAGGTTTCATTCATTACCAGAAGAAGGAAGGAGTAAGAAAGAAAAGACTAAGATTCCAGAGAAAATAGTGGAAGGGGTGAGTATATCTGGAATAGGATATTTGGGAGGTAGAGTTGAGAGGGATGGGAGTGAGAGAGCAAGCAACTGGGGATTAGGACTAGGTTTGCTACTTCTGTATCAGAGTCACTGAAATGGGGAGAATATGAGAAAGGAGTAATCATGGAGGGATGAGAGTAGGCAGAATATGAATAATAATACAAAGTTATATTGAGAGACTCTTTAGAGCAGTGGTTCCCAAACTTTTTTGGCCTACCTCCCCCTTTCCAGAAAAAATATTACTTAGCCCCTGGAAATTAATTTTTATTTTAATAGCAATTAATAGGAAAGATAAATGCACCTGTGGCCATCACCATCTCCCTGGATCGCTGCAGCACCCACCAGGGGGCGGTGGCGCCCACTTTGGGAATCACTGCTTTAGAGTCTTTATATTGAGAGACTTTTTAGAGTCAGGAGACCCACCTCTCAACAGGAAAAAACCGACAATTTGAGATGGATCAGGTCCTCCAGAGAACAGAAGTCTTTTTTTTTTTTAAGTATTTTTCCATGGTTATGTGATTCATAATCTTTCCCTCTCCTTTTCCCCTCCCTCCTCCCAGAGCCAACAAGCAATTCCACTGGGTTATATATGTATTATGGCTCAATACCTATTTCCATATTATTCATTTTTGTAATAATCTTTTAAAAACCAAAACCCCACATCCAATACCCATATAAACAAGTAGAAAATCAAATGCTTTCCTTTTGCCAATGGAAGTCTTTAGAACAAAGCTTTAGCTGACTTGCACAGGATCATGCATCTAGGCAGGATTCAAACCCAGGTCTTCCTGCCTCTGAGTACACAAGTTGTCTCCAACTCCAAGAATTGATGCAGAGCAAAAGAGTAGAACCAGGAGAACATTGTACAGAGACTGATACATTATGGCACAATCAAATGTAATGGACTTCTCTACTAGCAGCAATGCAATGACACAGGACAATCCAGAGGAACTCATGAGAAAGAACACTATCCACATTCATAGAAAGAACTGTGGAAGCAGAAACACAGAAGAAAAACATATGACTAATTATATAGTTCCACAGGGATATGATTGGGGTTTTGGCATTAAAAGATCACTCTACTGCAAATATGAATAACATGGAAATAGGTTTTGAACAATGATACATGTATAACCCAGAATTGCTTGTCAGCTCTGAGAGAGGGGAGGGAAGAGGGATGGGAAAAATTATGAATCATGTAACCATGGAAAAATATTCTAAATTAAAAAAGGGGGGAAAAAGAAGAAAAAGAAGTCTCCACATTAGGAGTTCCCTGAATTGATGAAATCACAAATTGGCAGTCTCCCCAACCCCACCAAAATAGTAATGCGCATAGCCTCTAAGGAATTTCTGAGCAATTGATATATATTAATGAATCCAGGCTTCTCAACAACTCTATAAAGAAGGTAGTAACACAAGATTTATTCAGAAATTTCACAGATGAAGAAGATGGCCCAGTGCTAAAGTTCTTGTTGATCCCTTCTCTCCAGAACTAACCTGGATGATATTCAGTGTTAAGTTCCAAAGCCTTCCAATACAGTGAACCCTCTAGCTTTATGAGAAATCTAGTGTTGTTTGACTTACAAGGGCGAGCACAATAGGTCGCTAATGCCTCTGTAATTTGGTAACAGATCAATTCATCACAATTACCACTTCTCTGGCAGCAGGTCCCACTCTATTTTATGAGCAGACATATGCTGAGTCTCTCACCCGTACCTTCCTGATCTGCCTGCTGGGGTGAATCAAGGGGGCAAGCATGCCAGAGATGAACTCCTAAACTCACAGCTGAAACTAGGTTGGCACCACTCCCTGGGATTAGGAAGGATGACCCATTGAAGTCCAATCCCTGCCATAGATTCTTCAATATACTGTTACTTTAACAATTGGTGATTTCACAAGGTGGATACTCCAACCATGGAAACCAATCATAACCTCTCCATATCCCATCTAATGCCCAAGAAGAAAAAATAAAAGAAGAAAAAATTTCACCAGGTGGCTAATTCTCTGATGATAAAGACCCTACATTGAAACTGCAGTCAACTTTAAAAGGCTTCTCTCTAGGTGAAGCTAATAATAATATGAATGGCTTACACAGGTAAAGCACTTTTAACATTTCAAAGGTCTTCTCCATATATTATCTACACTAAAGGTAAAGAAGAATTTCCCAGAATGAGAGGGTTATTTGTAAAACACTGGAATGAATGACCCAGAGACTCTCAGAGGATTATAGAGATTCAGAGGTGTAAATTGGATGTTGGATCCTCCAATCCAAGACTTCCTTTAGTTTTCCAAAGGAGAATGTTAATTACTGGGAGAGCTGGGATGCAGATTCCCAGTACAAAGGTCTTTCCCTCATACTCTGCTAACATCTCTCTCTAGGATGTCAGCATTTTATGAAAATAGTCCAAACAAAAAACACTGGTGGCAAGACTCCACATGAGGAAAGAAAAAAGCTCCCAAAGTTTCATCCCTAATTCTAGAAGATGGGAATTCGATTAAATTCAGCTTCCAAAATTTAAGACCCCTATCTCCACTTCTACTCCCCAAAACCACAACACACACACACACACACACACACACACACACACACACACACAATCATCTAGTCTTTATTTAGCAGCTATTAGTAGCAGCTAGGTGGAATAATGGAAAGAATGCTGGCCCTAGAGTCAAGAAGACCTGAGTTCAAATTTGACCCTTGGGCAATTATTAGCTGTGTGACCCTGAGTCAAATCATTTAATCTCTATCTGCCTCATTTTCCTCAACTATAAAATAAAGATAATAATAGAACCTACCTGCAAGGATTGTTGTGAAGCGCCAATAATATTTTTGTAAAATGCTTAGCAGTGTTTGGTACATTATAGGCAATATATAAATGTTAGCTAGTTATTATTATTACTATTATTGTTGTTGTATTCAGCTCCTTCTTTGATATTTTTCTTAAAGTCTCAATAACCCTAATTGGTTTTTTTTTTCTACACATACTAAGAGCCATTGGTATCAGGCTGCCACTCCTAGGAATAGAATTGATGTTTATATAGCATATTATGAAGGACTTTGGATTTGTTGTCTTATTTGACTCTCCCCACAGCACTATGAGGTGACCTATGTAGTATATTAGTCCCATTTTGCAAATAAAACAAACAGGGTTGGGGAAGGGATGGAATAGTCCGAGTAAGGTGACTTGCTCAGTATTAATTAAAGTAGAATTGCTTAAAGATTCAAACTCCAGACTTCTGACCCCAATTCTATCACTCTTGCCATGAGGCTACACTGACTCCTTCTATAAACCCATCTACTCACAAACTTCTCATTGCTAGCTAGCATCCAACTGAATTCTTCAACTCAGATGAATGCTATGATTTTATTTCCAAGGGTATCCCATTGATTATGGAATAAAGATTGCCATGCAGGAATTCATTGCTTCTGCTCTCTGATTACAATGCTATATATAAACAGCAGAGGTAGTGGGCTAGGTGTGTCCTTGAAAGCTTCCCTCCTCCTTGTCCTTTCCATCCTTCTGGATCATCTTTGTGATCTTTGTGATTGTGAGAGTTTCTACCCCTGTTAGATTTTGTTCATTAAATATCCATTCAATCAGTGTGTGTATGTTTATGATGGTGGTGGCGGTGGTGATGGTGATGATAATGGTAGTGGTGGTGATGATGGTGATGATGGTGGTGATGATGGTGATGGTGATGGTAATGGTGGTAATGGTGGTAGTGGTGGCATTAGTGGTGATGGTGATGATAAAAAGAACCCAGTCTTGGAGACAGAAAGATCTGGAATCAAGTCTTTCCTCTGACTCATACTGCATAGCTTACCCAGAACTGTGTTCAAGTTACTTAACCTCTTAATGTCCCAGGCAACTTTCTCAGGTTATAAACTATAGAATAGGTACAAACCTACACCAGAAGAACGAATTTCTTCACTGGAAGTTTTCCTTAGCAATAAAATCACAGATTTAGTTTTTTAAAAAAGGTCAATAAAAATTTAACAATATTTGTTAACATTATTATTAAATTCTTTAAATATTTCTTAATTGTGTATTTAACTTTATTTTTATCAATTTCATTAAACTCAACAATATTTAAGGTATAGTATTTCATAGGCTGGAATACAAAAATAAGAAGTGTATTGTCATATTCCTTGTCCTCAGGGAGATTACAATTTTATAGATGATAGCTCATATTTTATGTGGCTTTCTGATTAGCAGACTCTCTACTTATGTTATCTCTTCATGATATGATAATAATATCTACAATTTATAGATGAGGAGATTAAGAACCAGAGAGTTCGATTAATTTGACCAAGGTCATATGACTTGTATAGCAGAAGACTGAAACTGAGGTCCCTTGAGTTTAAGGCCAGGGAACTCTCCATTACAGCATGTTAGCCCAATCATGATTTTTAAGTTCAATTAAATTACGCAAGGAAGATTTCCCTTCTTTTTCACCCTGAATGTCTAGTGGGCCCTAATCCAAGTCAATTTTCAATGATAGATTGCTCTTGCTAGGACTCACATCCAAGGGCTTGAATCCTAGTTTGTAGAAGAAGCATAGACTCTCTGATTTGAAAAGGACCTCAGAGGTCATCAAATCCTCCTCTGTACCAGAACAGGAATCCTATCTGTGGATGATATGTGGTCTTCTAGCCTCTGCTTAAAAGGTCTCCAGCCATGAGGAAACTACTGGTTCTCAAGGGAGCCTATTTCTCTTCTGGACAGTTCTGATTATTATAAAGGTTTTCCTTATCTGCCTCTGCACAGTCTGTATTATACCAAACAGAACAAGCCTAACCTCTGTCTGACAAGTCAGACAGTCAGTCAAATAGCATTTATTGAGTATCATGTGCCAGTCACACTATCTGTTAAAAACCAGGGATATAAGGCAAAAAAACTTAAATAATCCCTGTTCTCAAGAAACTCACAGCCTAATCTGCAAGAGAACATGAAAACAACTGTGACAAATAAGCTATATACAAGATAAGTTGGGAGTGATCTCAGGGGCAAGACTCTAAGATTGAGAACTTGGAAAAGCTTGTAACAGAAGGGGGGACTTTAGCTGAGATTTGAAGGAAGCCAGGGAAGCCAGGAATCAGAGATGAGGAGGCACAGAGTTCTGGGCATGGATGATAGCCAGGAAAAATACCATTTGAAGACAATGGAAATTTTCAGTTACTTTAAAATTGCTATCATGTCTTCTCTGAGTCTTCTTTATTCCAAGGTAAACATCCCTAATTACAATTTGAAACCGTGTGGTCGAAAGCATGGTATGATGGAAAGATCACTGGCTCTGGACCTAGGTTCAAATGCTTCCTTGACCCTCAACTATGAATAAGGGATTTGAGAAGGTCACCTCTCAAGTCCCTTCCATCTCTGGATCTGTGATATTGTTACTTCACCAGCCTAGATGCATTGCAGTTTGCACATGTCCTTAAAAGTTCTCATACCCAGGGTTCCCATTCAGTTCCAACTAAAATCTAAAATCAGTTTTCCCAAAGAGTTATGTAGTTCTTGAGCTAACCACCTTGATTATACCTCCCCAATAATGGGACTGAGGAAGGCTTCAACATTTGGAGATAAAATGGCTCCATTTCTTTTCAATTATTATCCCACTTCCATATCCCTTTCTTTTTAACCCCTTACCTTCCATCTTAGAATTAATATACTGTGTATTGGTTCTAAGGCAGAAGAGTGGTAAAGGCTAGGCAATGGAGGTTGAGTGGTTTGCCCAGGGTCACACAACTAGGAAGTGTCTCAATCCAGATTTGAACCCAGGTCCTCCTATCTCTAAGCTTGGCTTTCAATCTACTGAGCCATCTAGCTGAGCTGGCCCCACCATCTCCCCATTCTCTCTTTGAATGTACTGTGACTGAATTGGGACATCCTCCCATTTGGTGGGAACTAAGGTCCCAAGGCAAGCAAATGAAGGACTTTCATGATTATTTCCCTCCCCAATCATTCCCACAGATAGGACAGAAATGAAAATTATAGTTGGTAGATACCTCAAAATAATCTTGTTACACACAATCAAAACCACATAAGGGAGCTCAATCCCAGGAGAAATAGCATAGGTTCTAGAGGATATATAACTAATTCCACAACTAATTCTGACCCATATGGTTGATGTTTAGCATACCATTTTCCGGCAGTGTTTGCTTGGACAAATCACTTAGCCTTCATGGTGATGATTTTACAGGTTATCTAGTTCAACCACTCTAAGATCATCACCAGTTCTAGAGCTATGATCCTGTGATTCCTAAAATCCCTCAAAGTTATGGTATTCTGTAATTCCATTATTCTGAAGATCCCTTTGCTTAAGAAGAATGAAATACTAGTAAGTTATATCAATCATCTATCAACAAAAAAATATTTAAGTGTCTCAGATGTACAAAGCTCAAGACAACTTGTGCATATATAAGTAAATACAAAATAAATATGGAGTAGTTTGGTGGGAGGAGGCATTCAAAGTAGGGGGGAATCGGGAAAAATTCCATACATCTTTGTCTACAGAGAAAGTGTCACTTGTGTTGATCTTCAAAGAAAATGTGGGATTCAAAGAGACAGAAGTGAGGTGTGATAGGAGAAACTTATCCATAGACATGGAGATTGCCTATACAAAGGCCTGAGATAGAGTATTTATGAAAGTGAAAAAGCAAGAAAGTCAGTTTGACTACAACACAGAGTATGTGAACTGTGAACGAGACTATTGTATTAAAAGACTGGAAAAGTATGCTGAAGCCCCACCGTGCAGGATTTTATATGCCCAACTGAGAGGTCTATACTTGATTCTAGAGAAAAAATTCTTAGTCTTTTTTGTTCTTGGACCCATATGGCAGTAATGGTGAAGCCTTTGAACTTCTTCTCAAAGTCTTTCAAGTGCCTAAAATAAAATTCATAGGATCACAAGGTAAGCCAATACATCAAATAGTTATAATTTTTTTAAGTTCATAGAACCCAGGCTAAGAACTCCTGTTCTACACAATTACAAAATACTTTTCACACATTTAAAACTAGATCTAAATAATTGGGAAAAAATTAATTGCTCCTGGGTAGAAAGAGCTAATATAATAAAAATCCTACCCAAATTAATCTACTTATTCAATGCCATACCTATCAAACAACCAAAAACTTTTTTATAGAATTAGAAAAAATTATAACAAAGTTCATCTGGAAGAACAAAAGATCAAGAATATCAAGGGAAATGATGAAAAAAATGTGAAGGATGGAGGCCTAGCAGTACCAGTTCTTAAACTGTTCTATAAAGCAGTGATCATCAAAACAATATGGTACTGTCTAAGAGACAGAAGGGTAGATCAGCGGAATAGATTTGGGGTAAATGACCTCAGCAAGCTAATATTTGATAAACCCAAAGACCCCAGCTTTTGGGACAAGAACTCACAATTTGACAAAAAATGCTGGGAAAATTGGAAAACATTATGGAAAGGATTAGGTTTAGATCAGCATCTTATACCCTAATGGGTAAATGACTTAAATATAAAGAGTAAAATCATAAATAAATTAGGTGAACATAGATTAGTATACCTGTCAGATCTATGGGAAAGGAAGGAATTTAAGATCAAGCAAGAGATAGAAAACAGCGCAAAATGTAAAATGAATAACTTTGGTTATATCAAATTGAAAAGGTTTTGCACAAACAAAACCAATGCAACCAAAATTAGAAGGAAAGCAACAAACTGGGAGAACATTTTTATAACAAAACTCTCTGACAAAGGTTTAATTTCCCAAATATATAAGGAATTAAGTCAAATTTACAAAAAAATCAAGCCATTCCCCAATTGACAAAAGTTCAAGGGACAGGAATAGGCAGCTTTCACATGATGAAATCAAAACTATCAATAAACACATGAAAAAGTATTCTAAATCCCTCCTGATTAGAGAAATTCAAACTAAAACACCTCTGAGGTACCACCTTACACCTAGCAGACTTGTCAATATGGCAGCAAAAGAAAGTGATAAATGTTGGAGGGGATGTGGCAAAATTGGGACACTAATATACTGCTGGTGGAGTTGTGAATTGGTCCATTCTGGAGGGTGATTTGGAACTATGCCCAAAGGGCTTTAAAAGAATACCTACCCTTTGACCCAGCCATACCACTGCTGGGTTTGTACCCCAAAGAGACAATAAGGAAAAAGATTTGTACAAAACTATTTATAGCTGTGCTCTTTGTGGTGACAAAAACTTGGAAAATGAGGGGGTGTCCATTGATTGGGGAATGGATGAATAAATTGTGGTATCTAGTGGTGATGGAATATTACTGTACTGAAAGGAATAAAGAACTGGAGGAATTCCATGTGAATTGGAAAGACCTGTAGGAATTGATGCAGAATGAAAGGAGCAGAAACAGGAGAATGTGGTACACAGACTGTGGCACAATCGAATGTAATAGACTTTTCTACCAGCAGCAATGCAATGACCCAGGACAATCCAGAGGAACACATCCAAAGAAAGAACTGTGGGAGCAGAAATGAAGAAGAAAAACATATCATTGATCACATAGTTCCATAGGGATATGATTAGGGTTTTGATGTTAAAGGATTACCCTACTGCAAATATGAATAACATAGAAATAGGTTTTGAACAATGATACATGTATAACCCAGTGGAACTGCTTCTCATCTCTGGGAGGGGAAAGGAAAGAGTGGTTCCTTGGTGGGAAGGGGGATCATGAATCATGTAACCATGAAAAAATATTCTAAAATTTAAAAAGGGGGAGAAAAAAGAATTCCTGTTCTAAAGGGAAGAGGGAACCAATGAAATTTAATAAGCAAGGGAGTAACGTGGTTAGACTTATGTTTAAGAAAAATCACTCTGACAGCTTTGTGGGAACTGGAGAGAACACAAGAGAGACTTTAAGCAGAGAGAACAATCAGACCTACTGCAATAGTCCAAGAGAGAGACTATAAGGGCCTGAACTAGAGAGATAGCTGTGTGAATGGTAAGAATGGGATGAGATAAGAGATGTTGCAGAGATAAAATCAACTAGAATTGGCAAATAAATGGAAGTTTGGGCTGGGGAGCAATGAGGAGTAAAAAATCATGTGTGACTCCAAGATTATAAAATTGGATGACTGGAAAGAATGGTAATATCCTCAAAAGAAACTCAGAAAGTTGGGAAAGAGCTAGGAGAGGGCAGTGAGAAAAGACAGGAGAAATAATGAATTCTATTTTGGATATGTTGAATTTGAGATAACTATAGGACAGTCCACTAGAAAACCTTAATAGACAGTTGACAATCTAGCAAAAATCTGAGGGGTGGTCAGTCAGGAAAGAAGAGACCCAGTCACAATGTATGTATGTAGAATTGTATAGAGAACAAAGGCTGTAGAGAACTCAAGAACAATGGGGACCTGGAAAAAGCCATTGGCTCAGATAATTAAGCAACCACTAGTTACTTTAGAAAGGGCAGTTTCAGTTGAATGAAGAGGATGGAAGCCAGATAGTGAAGGACTGAAGATTGAGAGAAGAGGAAATGAAGCAATACTTGCAGACAGCTTCTTCTAGGAGTTTGTATGTGAAAGGGAGGAGAGGTATTAAGTAGGATCACAGGCATGCAAATTAATCTCATTAGGAAGTACACAGAGGGAATTTTATTTTTAAGCATTTATTGAATACTCAATCATAAAGGACATTATTACTAAAGAAACTAAAACTTAACTAAACCTAATTTTTTTAACGTTTTATCTTAAAAATTTTTAAAGTTTTATCTTAAAACTATAAACTAAAATAAATGAGATTCAAAATACCAAAATGTCTTTGAAACATTAGAGTGTGCCTAAACACATCAGAAATGCCATATACATCAACTATATATAGGATGATAGATTATGGGGTTGTTAAGGTAAAGTCAGGATTTGCTGCTGTTGTTATTTAAATGAGAGAGCCCAGGATGACTGCACCACAGAATGAGTCAGTAGATAGAGACTGAAAATAAAAAAGGGGATGATTGTTGGGTAGAGATGGGAGGGGATTCAATAGAGGGTACAAACAGAGAACTTGGACTTAGTGAGAAGGACCACCTCTTCCTCAGTAAGTTGAACAGTGTTTTCAGATAGTATTTCTCTCCAAAATCTAACCCAAAATGAGGGTTTCTCCTCTGACAGCCTCTTCTTTCATGGCTTTTGTCACTGCCTAATAAGTCTTGTTATTGAACCAACACTTTCACCCAATTCTAAAAGGGAAGGGAGGCTGCTGACTAGGAGAAGGGCAGGAAGCAAGGTCTATGTCTAGCAGATTCTCAGTCCTTTTGTCTTCAACTCCCCCAGGAATTAAATGGGAGGAGAGGCATCCAGGGGAGTTCAAAGATCCCATATATACTTCTTGCCAGACTTGCTTGGAGGCCTTTTATTACAAAATCATTAGGGATCAGAATAAGATTAAGCCTCCTTTTTCAACAAAAGTAAATAGTCTCTTTCATGCCAGCCCCCCCTTCACACACACACACACACACACACACACACACACACACACACACACACAGAGAGCTTCTGGGATGAATAAAGAGAAAGGACTGGACAGGCTGAGTCAGTGAGATAGGGGGAGAAAGATAAGAAGAGAAAGTTCAAGAATAGAGGACCTGCTCAGCAGCTAAGACATTTCCATAGAGAGTATGGTCCTCTTGGATCCCAAAAAGAGTGGGGGGGGGGAATGGAGTCAAAGTGGTTTCTTCACCATGAATATATAACTTCTAACACATAAATAGAAAAACCCCTTCTCCCTACCCTAAACACCCATGCAACCCCTCCTAAAAACTCATATTTCTATGTCACTTTAAGGTTTACAGGACTATTTCCTCACAATGACCCTATAAACACCATTTTACAGAAAGGGAAACTAAGGCTCCGAGAAATTAAGTGATTTACTCATGGACACACAATTAATGTATCAATGCTAGTTCTCAGACTCAAGTCACTTCACTCCAGCTCTGGAATGGTGTCTCATGACTATATCCCTACTCTGCCCACAGTAAGTGAAGGAAAAATACATAGAATGAAGAGATGTGTGGAATGAGATATGAGGGGAACCTTCCTTGCAGGAAGTGGGAATTGAGTTGAATCTTGAATGATGGAAAGACTTTGGATGAATGGGGGGAAATGAGGAGTGTATTAAAAGCAGAGAGATGAACATGAACAAGAACACGGAGGAAAGAATGACCATGACACATTCAAGGATCAGTGAGGAGATTCTTCCTGGAAAGAGCAGAGGCTATTTGTTGGAGAGAAGGTAGAGAAAAGATAAATACTTGAAGAGAAGGTAGAAAAAAGATAAATACTTGGACAGTCAGAATGTAGATTGTCTTGAACACCAAGATTCCTCTCACTGGAATTATTCAAGTCATCAAATCCAGAATCTCTGAGTTTGAAGAGATCCTATTGGCCATCTTGCTTAACTCCTAGCAAATAATCCCTCTAAGCATATCTAACAAGTGAGCATCCAACCTTTGTATAGAACCAGATCTCCAGTAAGGCAGACATTTTGTCAAGAGACAGTCCATTTACCTTCAGGATAATTTCAGTTGTTGAGAGTTTTTCCTTTTGCCACACATAGATTTGCTCCTTTGTCCTTTCTACTCATTGCTCTAAGTTCATGGTGGTGAACCTATGGCATGGGTGCCAGAGAGGGCATACAGAACCTTCTCTGTGGATACAAACACCATTGCCCACCAGAGTTCATTACTAGAAAGGCAGAGGGACTCAGGCCAACCTGCTTCCCTTCCCCTCTCCTTGTGCACCTGAGGACATCCTTCTCTTCGCCCCTGTGTCCAGCAGCCCAATGGAAGCACTTCCTCCCTCCCCTACGAAGTCTCTAAAACATTTGCCATCACTGCTCTAAGTTTTGTCTTCTGGGACCCAGTAGAAGAAAATCTAATCCCCTTTCTACATGACAGCTCTTCAAATACTTACAGACAGCTATGATGTTCTCCCTGTCATTTCTTCTCCAGGCCAAACATGCTCATTTTCTTCAAATAATCCTCATATGGTATGAATTAAAGAACCTTCTCCACAATCCTACTTGCTTTCTTCAGTTTATCAAAGTCTTTTCTAAAAGGTGGTGTACAGAACTGGGCAAAGTCTCCCCCAGCAGACTGTGAGCTCCTTGAGAATAAAAACTGTCTTTTACCTTTCTTTGTATCCTGAGCTCTTTAGCACAGTGCCTGGCACATGACAGGCAGTTAATAAATGCCAACTGACTTGTTGACAATCCTTCAGATGTGGTCTTGACCAGAGTAAATACAACAGGACTATCACTTTCCTAATCTTAGACTCTATACCTCTCTTAATGTACCCCAAGTAGTTTTTTGGGGTTTTTTTGGCTGCCATTAGCTTTTTGGGCTGTTAAGTCATACAGAATTTTCAGTCCACTAAAACCCTATATCTTTTCTAGACAAGTTTTCATCTATTATTTCTCCCATATTATACTTGTAAAGATCACTTTTTAAACTCCAACTTTTATATTTATAATTTTAAATCTTATTTTATTTTTGGATCCTAAGTTTATCAACAATTATGTTAACTATTCCTTCCAATGTTTATGTCATCTGCAATTCTGATCAGCATGTCCTCTTCGTATGTATCTAAGTCATTGATTAAAACATTATGTAGCATAGGCCCAAGTGCAGTTTCCCAGAGCAATCCATTATAAGACCCCTTCCAGATTGACACAAAAATACTGTGGGTCCAACCATTCAACTAGTTCTTAATCTTCCTTATCAAGCTATTACCTATTCACACATCTCTCTCTGTCTCTGTCTCTCTATCTCTGTCTTTATCTCTCACTGTCTCTCTCTTGAAAATTTAGGTAAACTCTATCTGCAGCATTCTCCTTTTCTATCAGTATAGTTTCCTTGTCAAAAAAAAATTAGGTTAGTTGGAGGTAACCTTTTTTGGGGGGAAGTAGATGGTAGGTTAAAAAGAACAATGGCTCTGAAGTCAGGGAAGCTGAGTTTAGGCCCACTACCAATGCATATTATCTACCTTGAACAAGTCTCTAAACTTCATTTTCCTTATCCATAAATTGGGGCATTGGACTATGTGGCTTCTGAGGTACCTTCGAAATTTCTGATGAGATGATTACTGCTTCCTATTCTAATTGTTTACTAACCATCCCTCTAATAACGTCTTCTAAAATCATGCTAAAAATTGAAATCAAGCCCAAGTTCAGTAGCCCAGAATTTATGAGCTCCATTCTCTTCCTTTGTTTTTTAATCAGGATGACATGTGACCTTTCCTAATCTGATGGTACTCCTCCATTTCTTCACAAGCTTTCAAAGATCACTGTAATAACAGCTGCCAGTTCTTTCAGTACCTGAAGATACCGCATAGCAGGATTTGGGACTTGCACTCATCAAGGGCATCTCGGACAACCATTTATCAGGGATATCATAGAGGAGATTCAGGCTTTGTGCAATAATTAGACTTGATGACCTCAGAGGTCTCTTCCAATGCTAAGATTCTATGATTCTATAATATTCCAGCTGCAATTTTCCTCCTCTAAATTCTGATGGCACTCATTGTCTGAATTACACAGTGTAGTTTCTTGATTCTCTTTTCATATTGTTCTTTGATTGCTTCATGGACCTGTTTCATTTCCTAATGAGAATGTAAAAATTGGTCACATTCCTATAGCGCTTTGAAATTTACCTTTCATAATCAATCCCATGAGAGCAGTGGAATAGGCATTATTATTCCCTTTTAATAAGTTGCAGAAACAGTATTGTGGTGATGGCTGGGCTTGGAGTCAGGAAAATCTGTGTTGAACTCTGCACCTCCCAATCCTTGTAAGCCAAATCAATGGTGTTGCTAGACATAGTTCCCATAATAGGAGTTCCCCACACTGACAAAAATCACAGATCCTCTATATAATTATTTACATCAATAAAAAAAGTATAATTGTACAAATAAGGAAGCTGAGGCTCAGAGTAAAAAAAAAGTCTTGCTGTGTAAATGGTCAAATACCAGGTAAATGGTCAAACACCATGTCAGAGCCCAAGAACAAAAGCAAGTAATTCTACTACACCAGAATAATGCATTTCTCATTATATATGATGTTAATCATGATACTGTACCTCAATGGCAGGACTTAAGTCTTAGGAACAGAAAATGAATCACAGAATCAGGAGCTGGAAAGAACCTTAGTGGTCTTGTATCCAACCTTCTCCTTTCACAGGTGGAGAAACTGAGACCCAAAGAGATGAAGTGACTTCTCCAAAGTCACTCAGAAAGTGACCAACCTAGAATCTGAACCCAGGTCTTCTAAATAATAATAATAGTTAGCATTTAAAGTCTGTCAAGACCTTTACAAATATACTCTCAATTGATCCTCACAACAACCATGGGAGGTAGGTGCTGTTATTATCCCCATTTTGCAGATGAGGAAACTGAGGCAAACAAACATTAAGTGACTTGCCCAGAGTCACGTAATGTCTGAGATCACATTTGAATTCAGATCTTCCAAACTCAGGTCCAGTGCTATATCCACTGCCCCAGAGAGTGCATCCAACCCCAGCAATCTTTCCAGTGCCCCATATAGTCTCCCTCTCTTCTCTGGCATCTCTTCTCTCTCTTCTTCCTCTCTGCCAATGGCCTAAAACAGTTCTAGGCACATAGTAGGCACTCCACAAAATCTGGTCCAATCTGTTTGTGTTAATCTTCCATAAAACTGTCAGATTCATCAAACCCCCAGCTGGCAATCTGAAGCCTGCAGTGAAGGATGACTAAGAGCTGTGGCAGGGTATTGAATTAACAGAAGGTTAAAAATTGTCGTAATTCCACCAGAGCGGCACTAACAAAAGACAGCCCCTGACCTGCCATGGGCCCTAACTCCATGCAGCAGTCCAGCTCTCCCTTCGACTAGAGGAGTTAAGAACTTGGCCATTTCTCTGGAAAACTCAAGTCTTTCCCCTCCATAAGAACCTGGAAAGTCTTATCTCCTAGTCCAGCAGGAGTCTGGGGCTCATCTGTGGCCTGCAAGCTCTTTTGTCTCTCTCTTCACCGACACCTCATTGATGGGCAATTTTTCTAAACAGCAGCAAAATTGCAGTGCCTGCTTCTCTGTCAATAAATTCCATTATTTCACAAGGAGCCTGGTAGCCTGGCCAGAAAATGCCAGAGTGATTACCCCCAGGAACTGCAGAACTGCAGGCTGAGAGGGCTCTGCGAATCTATGTGCCGAGTCTGATCTTGGCCCAACAGGAGTACTATAGTCCGAACTCACACAGTTTATTTTGTTTCTGGCAAGCAGGACGGTCCTTCTGGAACAAAGAAAGGAGAGAATGGCTGTAGCCAGCACAGGCTTTATGGTTCTCAGTTGGTTGGGCAAAGGGCAACAACTTCTCCATTGAATCAGATTGGAGTTGGAAGGTTCCTCAGAGCACATTTATTTCAAACTCTACCTTTATAACATCCCCAGTGACACAGCAGGATGAGATATGGTTCAGTAAAATGTAAACTCCTTGCAGGTAGAGATAATATCATTTCTGTCCCTATACCTTTTATGCCTACCTCAATTCCTTCTCTATAGTTACAAAATTGTTGACATGAATTGAATTACAGGAAAAAAAATCCTTATAAAGTGTCCATCCATGAGTCAGGATAATAAAATGTTTAAATAATAATAAAATTATTAATAAATAAAATTAAATAATAATAAATAATAAATTACATATTTATGTAATAAAGCTAACAGCATATATCTCTCACTACAACCTAAACAGGTTGCTGATCCATGGGTTATTATCCTCATTTTATCCTTTTTTTTTTTTAAACTGGGACTCAAAAGGTTTAAGTGACTCTCAAGATTATGTAACTCTGATGTCAGAATCTGGATTTGAGCATGTCTCTTAATTTCAGATCTAGCATTCTGTCTTCTATGCCAAATTGTTCATTCAAGCATCTGTGCCAGTCATTGTGTTAGATTTTGCAGATACCAAAACAAAAATGTCTTCTGCCCTGAAGTGCTCATTCAGCTGGACACAATGATTTTATCTATAGACCCCATAAATGTTGAACCCTTTCCTATTACTTTCTACCTATATGACCTTGATCAAGGGATTAAACTTCTTTCAGATTCATTTTCTGCATTTGCAAAATTGGGCATTTGAAATAAATTATTTCTGAGATTCATTACAGTTCTAAAGAAAAATGTTCCTATGATTCTATGGGGGATCCTTCCTCAACCCTTTTTCCCTTGAAGCTTCCTGAACTGAGAAATGATTTTGTCCCAGAATCTAGAACTCTCATTCAACTGCTCAGTGTCCCTTCTCTTTATTCTCTACTAGCTCCTGAGTCTCCTGGTTCCTGATGATTTGTCCTGATTTTTAACTATTCACCTTCAAAGAATCACAGAATCTAAGAATTAGAAGAGACTTAGAAGTGATCTGGACAAGCTTTTACCAGAAGAATATGGGTGCTGCTAGGAATTGTAATCTAGAAGAAGAGAACCAATGGTGTGGACTCTCACTAGTCTCTCAAAAGAGAGAGTCCCAGCATGAGATTTACCCCATTCCAGCATCTAAATGATTGCAAATGAAGAGAGCCTCTCCCTTGAACTTGAATCATGAACAATTAGAGTCTCTTTTGTATCACTGACTAGTTTAGAGTCATCTGCCTGTATAGAATTTGCCTTTTTCTCTGATTATCAGTTACTGAAAACTGGTGAATTTATCATTTCTCCACTACCTCTCCCTATCCTGCCTCACTACTGTCCTGAGAAACTTGCAAGCTTGTGCTCTCTTTAAATCTCTTTTATTTGCTATCTACTTTTAAATTGTGCTTTAATCTTCAGAAAAAGATAAAATGATTTCCATTGCATTCTGAGTAAGGATTCACTGTAAAGGAATGAACCACTCAATGGGGAAAGACAAAAGGGAAACCATGGACCAATAGCCATAGAGTTAACCTTTAACCTGTATTGGAATTCTCTCAACACAAAGAAGGGCTTTACATGAATTTCATAGAATCACAAATAGAGAGAGCTGGGAGGAACTTCAGAAACTATTTTATCCATCCTTCTCATTTTACAAATGAGAACAGGGCCAGAGAAGACAAGTACCTTGTCATGCATCTGAAGTAGGATTCTAGAGTCAGTACTTCTATCTTCTGGGCCACATTGTCTCGCCCACTATATGCTTCACAGATAAAGGATCATCCAGATTCTCCTTGAACACCTTCACTGACAAAGCTTACCGTCTTTCCAGGAAGCTCATTCTATTATAGGACTATAGCCAATTATTACTTCTCTCTCTTGTTGAACTAAAATCTGTCTCTGTTAACTTCCAACATATATACATATTGGTCCTTTGATCCTTTCCTTTGTCCTTTTGGCATCCATGCCAGTCTGATTCTTGCTTAGAGGGTAGCTGGTTCCTCATTCATTACTTCTAAAATCTCTGCTCTCTTTGTGTTCCCATGACTTGAGCCTCCCTATCTGGTTCCTAATTCATAATTACTCACAATTTCTATTGTTCTTTAAGGTTTATAAAGCACTTAACCCAAAATCTCCCTCTATGGAAAGTCAATCAGTATTATCATGTCCATTTTATAGATGAGGAAGATAAGACTCTGATTTAGTCAGTCACATAGCTGGCTAGGAGACTATAGGAGTAGAACCAAGCTCTAAAGACTCCAAGTGCAATGTTTTGCTTTTTTTTCCCTTCTATCTCCATGATAGTGCTTTAGAGAGGTATAAAGCAAAGTGCTTTATGAAATCTGAGGAGTAAAGCCACTGTCAATGGGGAGAATCTGGGAAGATTTGTGGAAGGGGCAGCCCTTGGGTTAGGTTTTAAAGAATGGGTAAAATTGAAAGATTTCAGAACTCTGATCAATGTAGTGACCAACTGTGATATCAGAGCACTGACAATGAAGTACACGTACCTTCTGCCTCTCAACAAGAGACTGGTAAATTACCTGGTAAAAGTACAAAAGACTGGTAAAAATACAAAACAAGGAGTACTATACTTTTTCAGATATGGCCATTGTGTTGATTTGTTTTCTTAGCTACAGTTTTTTGTTAAAAAGGGAAAGCTCTGTTTGGGCCAAGAAGAAGTCATTGGGAAGTGTTGGGAAAAAGAAAAAAGCATTAGTAAAACATTTTTAAAAGGATGAGAATTAATTCAAGAAATTAAAAAAAAAAAGGTCATTTGGAAGCACTGAGAACAGGAAGAGCAAAGGCAGGGAGACAGAACACAGAAGAAACAGAATAGTGATAAAACCTTAGGCAACATGAGTCTATAAAGTCATTGGTGGCCCAGATTAAAAGTCAATGTTCATTTTCCATTTTTTTCTTTTCTCTTAAAAAAAGTTTACTCATGATCTTTTTGGTTTTGTAGATCAATGTCAATTCCCAATGATGCCTCCCACCTCACCCTGAAGCCCAGTAAAACCTTCTCTTATAATAGCTAAGTGCAGTCAAGCAAAACAAATCAACACTTTGGCCAAGACTGAAAATGTGCATCTCATTAAACACCTATTGTCAGTAGGCTCTATAATCAAGTTAACTCATCAACCAACAATCATTTATTAAGTGTTTACTGTTGTGCTAGGTGTTCAGCATAAATAACAAAAATGAAACATAGTCAGATGCAAAGACAAAAATGAAATCAATCAAACAAACATTTATTAAACATTTACTTTGTGCCAGGCACTGTGCTAAATACTGGGGATACAAAAAGAAGCAAAAGACAATCCCTGCCCTCAAGGAATTAACAATCTAATATGGTAGAAAATATGCAAACAAAATTTATACAAAGCAAGCTAAATATATGATAAATGGGAAATAATTAACAGAATGAAGACACTAGAAATAAGAGTTGGAAAGACTTCCTGAAGAAAATGGAATTTTGAAAGGAACTTAAAGGAAACTAAGGGAATGGGAAATAGAGTGGAGGAGATAAAATATACCAGGTGTGAAGGACAGCCAGAGAAAATCCAGTCAGGCATTAGAATATCTTGTTCTCAGAACAACCAGGAGGCCAATGTTACTGGACTGAATAGTATATGTAGAGAAATAAGTGTAAGACAACTAGAAACATAGGAGGGGGCTAGGTTATGAAAGTTAGGACAAACAGCTTTTTGCATTTGATCCTATAGGTAATTTGATCCTTGAGTTTACTATATTAGGGGGCAGCATGAAACAATCTCTAATATTAAGGAGCTTACATTTTCTTTGAGAGGTATAAGGGTTAAAATAGGGGTTTTGACAAAATAAGAGAGCAGCTTTTAATAATTTAAGTTTTAATGAGAATATAGTAGAATTGTAAATTAATATTATCCCTTTAAGCCAGAGAAAAGAAAACTTCTAGTAGCTTTTAACAATTAACAATTTATTTTAATTAAAATAGAGATAGTAAAAGACTATAGTAAAGGAAGTAAAGAAAGAAAAGAGGAAGAGTCAGGCCTGGAGACGGGAGGTCCTAGGTTCAAACCCAGCCTCAGCCACTTCCCAGCTGTGTGACCCTGGGCAAGTCACTTGACCCCCATTGCCCACCCTTACCAATCTTCCACCTATGAGACAATACACNGATTCACTAATTACCTAACTCCCTAAAATAATAGATAGCTACCACTCACTCCTTCAATCAGTTTTCTATAGCAGCCCAACTGTCAGTAGCCAGTTGACAGCAGATCCTTGCCTATGAGGTTCTCTAGAGATTCCAGAGGCAAAAAGCCCTTTAAAGGCTAAAGCCAAAAGCCCTCTCAGTAAGCTCAGGCCCGCCTTTATATTCCAGCAACTAAATGCCAACCACACTACCAACAACCAACCTCTCCAGGTCCCCCTTTAAATTAAAAAAAGAATAAAGAATTTCTTTTTACAGAGGGAATAGCGTGTATACATTTAAGGAAATACAATCTCTCTCTCTCTCTCTCTCTCTCTCTCTATATATATATATATATATATATATATATATATATATACACACACACACACACACACACACACACACACACACACTAAACATTATTTTCTGGAAGCTGTTTGGGCAGCAGGAAAATATCTCTCATAAGAAGTAGCCATTGCCCTGAATTTCAAAGGCAGCTAGGGATTTTGAAAAGGAGGGTTGAGGAAGGAATTCTACATATAATGGCCAAACTACAACAGTATTTCTCACCAGTCTGCACTCCTCCTAACTTGTCCATCATGCCCCAGAAATCTCTTCAACCTAGAAGATCTTTTCAATGCTTGATTTCATATCTGGGAAGTCCCCTCTGCCCAAGAGGATCCTTCCTTCTGAAGGAGGATTCCTCTCAGAACATCCATTTAAGGAGGTCAACTAGACTAGCTATGTCTTCATTTCTCACCAGGCTAGACCTCTCCCCTCAATCCCTCTGCTTCCTTTAATGTGTTATCTTTCCCTTTAGAATATAAACTCCTTAAGGATAGGGATAGTCTTCCTTTTTGCTTATATTTCCATTCCCAGTGCTTAACACATGATAAATGCATAATCAATGCTTTTTGACTCATTGACTAAAAACCAAAGATGAAATTTTGTTGTTGTCATCATTGTTATTATTTTAATTCAAAAAAGCAAATGTGTCTATCATTGAAACAGCTTCTGAAGAATTTGCTTTCTAAAACAATTTGTATATACTAAGGACAACTTCAGCTAAATAACTAACAAACTTTAATATGTAGATTTATGTCATGAAACAGGGAAAAGGAGTTAGAAAAAGCTTGTCTCAAAAGAGGAACATTAAAGTTTTTAAATGCATAAATAAAACATTAAAAGTGTGATAATATGTGATCTCTTTGGTGTGGAACAATGTATACCTACTTACATCACATTCCCTCCACACCTACTAACTCTAATTATCCACATTGTTTCATGAATGCTCCATAGAGGATCCAATCACATAAGTGAGGGTGAGTTGGTTACTGCCTTGACCAGAGACCAAAAATATTTTTAATCTGTTACATTATTATGATCATTATGTAAATTCTACTAGTTCTGCTTATGCCTCTCTATCAGTTTATACAAGTCTCTCCAAGTTTTCCTAACTTCTTCTTATGTCATTTCTTAAAGAATTATAATATTCTAAAAATGAATTAATTAATTAAGAATTATAACATTCTATTCCATTTATATGTCACAATTTATTCCATTTAGCAAATATGTGCTTTCTTACTTTCTCTCTCTCCCCATTTTTGCTATTACAAAAGTGTTCTTCTAAATATTTTTGTTTATTCAAAACCTTTCCCTATGACTTTGATCTCCTTTGAATATATATCTAGTAGTGATATCACTGGGTCAGTGGGTATGGACTTTGCCCCAAAGTGGCTTTTTCAGTCCATTTCTAAAAACTGTTCATTTTCTAGGTCCATGAACCTTGGAAAAAATAGAGTTATTATCTAAAAGCTGAGCTAACAAATATTATTTTAATTGTGTGTTCATTAACAAAATAATCACCTTCATTCACAGTACTTGAGGTGCTGAAGCCAAGTATGTTAGGCTATTTAGAAGGACTGGGCTTCTCTCTAGAGTCAGGTCTCACACTTTTAAGTGTGGCGTCTCCAAGGCAGCTTTGCAAAAGGAGGTGATAAGTAAGTTGTCATTTAAATAGTACATCATAGTTTTCAAAATTCTTTCTTCCAAACATAGTAAATTCAGGGATTATTATCCCCATTTTTTTTAGGAAATTGAGACCCAAAAAGAGGAACTAAATTGCTCATGGCCATATGGCTAGCAAATGTTGGAGACAGAACAAACACTCAGATCTTCTGTCTTTAAGCCCCATCCCATTCTAATATCCTTCTTCCCTCAGCTTTGTATGAGTATTTTGCTCTCTGTAGCCATCAGTTGAGATTTCCAATGCCTTGCCCTAAAGCCCTCTACATATTGCCTGTACTTTGTAGGTCCATTACCTAACTCATTTGCAGCTTCTTCCTTACATTCCTCATTCAACTATGAGCTTCTCAAGAGCAGACCATCTTTCTTCTCTATTTCTATTACCAAATATTAACATAGTGGCTTGTACATAGTAAATGCTTAATAAATTCTTTGTTCATTCATTTATAAGGGTACCATCTACTAACAAGACCCTTGGCATCAGGACTGGAGGCAGTCCCCCTCCAGAAAGGAAGTCTAATGGGTTTATGATGAATCAGTCTTAGGATTCAAGACCTGGAAGAAACCTCAAGAAGTCATTCATTTTAAACTTGTTTTTATTAAGTGCTTGCTATGTATAAGACCCTGTGCTGAGAGACATACAAAATAAATAAGGCAAAATCACTAACCTTGAGGAGCTTATAATCTAATAGGTCTTTTGGCCCAACACCCTGCCTTTAAAGAAATTCACAGTGAAACACCTGCAACAACCAGTCCCAGTGGTTAAATCTTCCCTTGAAACACTTCACTCCTTTCAAGTCCCCCAGGCAGGTTGACCAAAAATCATCACAGGAAGGAGACTAAGTCAGCTTAGCTCCAATTCATGTTAAGTATTTGAAAAGATCACAGGATCATAGATTCGGGGATATGTAAAGGACCATATGGTCCAGAAATCAGCAAACTATACCCATGGACCAAATCCAACCAAATGGCTTGTTTTTAGATGACTCTTGACCTAAGAATGGTTTGAATCATTTTAAATAAAATTTTATTGTTTTTAAAGAGGAAAAAAATCTTATCTATTTGACTCTATAAAAATAGGTGGAATAATTTGATCCCTAGGCCATAAGTTTGCTGACCTCTAACAACCTCCTTATTTTACAGATGAGGAAACTGAGGCTTGAACATATTAAATGACTTATTCAAGGTCATAAGGCAGTAAGTAGCAAAGCCTAGATTTAATCCTAAATCAACTCACTCCAAACCTGATGCTCTTTCCACTGCACCACACTGCCTGATGGGGACACCACCACAATGTTGATCAATGCCCACAGAGAACAGAAAGTGATGTTCCAGAAAGGATTCCTCCAATGAAGACTGTTGAACCATTTAGAAACATTTGTTGAGATGCCAACCTGTCCTGGCACCTGGAGATGATGATGCTACTGCAGCTGCTGCCAGCAACTCGGCAATGTGCTGACAATTTCATCCGAATCAGCAAAGCCAGCTGGGAGTTCACCCTGGCCTTTCTCTAGCATCTTTGCTGGAACTGTTTTCCTCTCACACTGCTCTCCATAGCAACTGCTCTGCTCCAGTGCCCCTAACCATATCCTATCAGGTTTCCCCAGGACCACTCCAAAGCTCCATCCCAGTTCCCTTTCAATGCATTTTACTACAGATTCCCTTTGAAAATAAATAAGCCATATTTCTCCAGGGACATCGACAACACAGATTCCTAAAGATGATGATGCCACCTCAGATATATTGAAGAATCTTCTTCCTGAATGATATTTGTTTAATTGGTGATGCCATGAACTATAGGATGTCACCAACAATGACTTCTATGAGATGAGTGTAGCGAAACATATCAATGAGGAATTGAATGAGATCAGAAAGAGATGGAGCCAGTCACAAGATAAGGATGAGAAATAAGAGCTGAACAACCCAAGGCTACCTTTGTATTAACAAAATATTCAGGGAATCAGAGGAAAGCCTCCAGCACTTTGGGTAGTGATTACTTAGATTACTTCAATTAGATACCTAGATACTTGGGGTTCACTGAAAAATATGGTAGAGAATCATTAAGGATGAGAAGGCACAGAGAGATCATGTTCTGCATGGGGGAAGAAGGAAGTAATTCACACAGATCATAGCCCCAGAGTCCTCATTCAGGCACTGCTTTAGAGCAGACCAGTTCTCACTTAAACATGAGCTAGATTTATACCTGCATCCTTGATAACACAACATTGAAGCCCCACATTCATTCATTCTAAGTTGTCCAACCTAGAACAGATTGGAGGGTTCCATTGACTATCCTTGGAAAATTTGGAATTTGGCTTTAAAGAGAAAGGATAGGAAAAACAGCCTTGCATTCAAAGCCCTCCACTGCCTGGCTCAAACCCACATCTGTAGGTTTATCTCAGTGTATTCCCTTCCATGTGAACCATTCTTCAGCCAAAATGGACAATCCTCATTTTCCAATTATATATAGATACAGATATGTATGTATATAGCTTCTCTTTCCTACCATTCTACTAGAATTTCCTCCTGTTGACATACTACCCACCCTTTAAGGCTCAGTTCATGGCACCTTCTTCATGAAGTTTCCCCTGATTCCTCACAATTTTAAGTGATATTTCCCTCTTCCCTTAATTTCAGATTTTGTACGTAATTTTTTTGGTACTAAATTAATGTGTATATACTTATTTTTCTGTGCATTATTTTCTGCTTCTAAATGAGTTTAAGATTCTTGAGGTCACAGATTAGATCTTTGTATGTCCTCCAATATGAAGCATGGAGCATTGTATCTAGTAAATTGTTGGATGTGTGAATGAATGAATGAGTGAACCAATGAGTAAATGAATAACTTGGAAAACATGAGCTTACTTATAGCGTTCAGAGCATGACTAACAAGTGAGAAGGATTTTCTCTTTTGTTTTTGGAGTATAAGTTTCAGTGGAAAAATAAGGCACTGAATTGAGGTGTGTGTGGGGGTGGGGAATTGTGAGTGCAAAGCCCCTCAAAAGTAATTAGTCCTATTCATCAAAATGGACAGCTCCAGTTGAGCCAGTGAGAGTCTGTTTTGATTTAACTTGGCCACTTGCATGTTGACTCCTGCTCTTGTTGAGCTTATAAATAGTTTTGACATTCACTGCCTTAGTTAAATAATAAGAAAATGGGTAGAATTGGGGGGGGATGGTTGAGAGGGGGGAGAGAGAGATTTTCTAGCAGGAAAGAAATGTCCTTTAACCAAGCAATCTGGAGCTTAAATGTTCTGGGGGAAAATTTGAATCTGGTAAATTAAGAGAGTGTTCCAGCGATGAAACTGTCTCTCTACAATAAGTCATGTGATGGTAAATCTTCCTTGAGTGACAGCCATATTAACAAACTAGAAATAAGATTGATGTGCGTCAGAGGCCCCTGAATGCAAAATCTAAGGGAAGAGCTTGCCCGGTGGTGATGGGCAAAGTATAAATATGTATCACTTGCTTCTAAAGTGAGTTATGATTACATTTTCCTAGTGGTACCTGAAATCTGCAGGGGTTATTCATCTTATCCCTATATCGGGTGTGACAGATATAGCAACGTGGTCCCACAGAGAAGATACCTGCTTGGCAGATAAATCAGAACCCGTGAAGGAACCTGTTGTTATCAATTTGATCTCGGGGAAAAAAAGGATCCCCATACACAGTCAGTGTTGTCAGTGCCCTGAACAATCTCTCCCTCTTACTGATGTATTTTCAGGTTGAGTGTTCTCTGGCTGCCTGCCTCAGCACAGTACTGAGCTAGTTACACAAGGAAATCTTTAGGTGTCTGGGCAGAGAGTTTGGCAGGGGACACATGTATCCAGTGCCATCCCCCAGGATACCCGGCTCTCCCCCAAAGAGCATACTCATTCACAGGCTCATACTAAAACTACCTCCTGGTCTCATCACAGGAATGGTGCTGGTGGTTCAGAAAATGCCAAGTTCTAGCTTCCCCTCAACTCAATAGGACTGTAATAGCTGCCTGATGGGCCTTGCTGCCTCTTATCTTTCCCATGTCCAATACAGCCTTCATACTGTATTGCATGCCAGTTAATGTTCTTTTTGTAGAGATCGAGTCACCCAGGTGGTATGATAGACAAAGCCTTGAAGTAAATGAACCTAGTTTGAAGCCCCAACTTTGCCATTTCTCCATCATGCCTCCCTTCCCCAGGAAATTCATCCTCCTCCAACCAATTGCCCTTTCTGCCATCCCTATTCCTTCACTTATTTTCAATCTCCTCCTCTCTACTGATGCATTTCCTGATTACAAACTCTATTTCAAAAAAAAAAAACCCTCATTTGATCCTTCCATCTACCTTAGCTATCATCCTATAGTTCTTCTGCCTTTTGTAGGGCAGAAACTCCTTAAAGAAGCCATCTAGGACAGATGCCAGCACTTTCTCTCCCCTCACTCTTTTCTTAAACCCTTCCAATCTTATCATGCCACTGAAATTGCTCTTCCAAAATTATTAATAATCTCTTACTTGGCAAATCCAATGGCCATTTCTCATTTCTCATTCTCCTTGACCTCTCTGAAATTTTTGATATGGTTGAGCACTCTCTCCTCCTTGATACTCTTTTCTCTCTAGATTTTAGGGACACCGTTCTCTCCTGGTTTTCCTCCTCCCTATCTAACTATTCCTTTGCTGTCTGCTACAGATCATGCCTTCTAATGATGTGTTCCTGAGGGTTCAGTCCTGGGTCCTCTTCTCTTCTTCCTCTCTACTACTTCCTTTGGTGATCTAATCAACTCTCATGGATTTAATTACCATCTTTATGCTGATGATTCTTAAATCTACCTTTCCTGCCCCAATCTCTCTCCTGACCCCTAATCTTGAAACTCCAATTGTCTTTCAGACGTCTTGAAGGGGATGTCCAGCAAATACCTTAAAATATAAAACTGAACTCATTGTCTTTCTCTCTAAACCCTGCCTCTTCTCTTATCTTCCCTATTACTGTAGAGGTCAACACGATCTTCACAGTCCTTCTTCCCAGACTTAGGAATCATCCTGAATTCCTCACTCTCTCTCACCTCCCCATATTCCAATTATTGCCACAGCCTGTCTATTTTTACCTTTGCGAACTCTCTCAGATGTGCCCCCTTCTCTTCTATGACACTGCCACCAACTCTTGCACAGACAGACCCTCCCCACCTCCTTGATAATGGCAATAGCCTGCTGGTGGGTTGTCTTGTTGCAAATCTCTTCCTACTCCAGTTCATCCTATATTCAGCCACTCTCCTACCCAATATACTCCAGGAGCTCCCTATTGTCTCTAGGAACAAATACAAAATGCTATTTGGCATTCAAAGTCTTTCATACCCTAGCATCCTCCTACCTTTGATCCAGTGGCACTGGCCTCCTGGTTATTCCACTAACAAGGTCCTCCATTTCTCATCTCTGGGCAGTTTTACTGGATTTCCCTTGTGCCTGGAATGCTCTTTCTCCTTTGCCCTGACTACTGACCTCCTGGGCTTTCTTTTACTCCCATCTAAAGCTCCACCTTCTACAGAAAGCCTTCCCCAACCCTTCCTAATTCTAGTTACCTTTCCTCTGTTGATGTTTTCCTATTTATCATATATTTAGCTTGCTTTGTGTATACTATAGTGCTTCCTCATCCTTGGTTTCACTTTCTTCAGTTATTCCTAGTCATTCTGGAAGTACTGAAAATCAACCCATTGCAGCAGGCTGGATTAGCTTCTGCTTTCACTTTCTCTTTATTTCTACTGCTGTTGGGTTGTTGTTGGGTTTTTGTTTGTTTGTTTTGTTTTGTTGGTAAGGGTTCAAAGAGATGAAAATCTAAGATTAAAATCCCACTTGACCTGGGCCTAAGGATCCAAATATACATAGCAAAAACCTAGCAGACAAAATTTCCTGAGAACTCCAAAAGTTAATTTTCCCCCATCTCATATAATTGACTGGGTTCAAAATAAGTCACCAGGCAACTACCCCAAGAATATCGATCCATTAATCATCCAGTATATATTAAGAGCAATAGAGGGGTAGCTAGGTTGATCAAGTGGATAGAGCACCAGACCTGGAGTCAGAAGGTCCTGGGTTCAAATTTGACCTCAAGCTCTTGCTAGCTATGTGTGTGACTCTGGGCAAGTCACTTAACCCCAGTTGCCCAGCCTTTATCACTCTTCTGCCTTAGAACTGAAATTTAATATGGATTCTAAGATAGATGGTAAGGATTTTTTAAAAATAGTAAAGAAACCAAGGGACTTGCCCTCTAGATGACAGCACCCAAAGCAGAAAGACAAATGGGCCTGAATTCAGATTCTGGCTCTGTTATTTATCATCTTTGAGACTTTGAAAAGTAATAGAACCTCTGTAGGACTGAGTTACTTCATACAAAGAAGGAAAATTATGTCAGAGATCATCTAGTCCAACCTCCTCACTTTACAGATAAGAGAGGTCCAGAAAGGTTAAGTGGTTTTTTTCCAAAGTTACACAGGAAATAATAACTGGGTTTTAAATCCATATCCTATTACTAAAAATCTGGTATTCTTCCCACTACACCAGGCTGCCTTCTCACATCACCTTCCACCTACAAGTCTTGTGAGTTTACAGTCTTAGAGAGACAATGACATAGTAAGAAATTGGATAGGAAAGGTCGCTTTGTAGAGGGAATTCTGGTCAGACAGAGGCAGTTCTCAGAGGCTCAGTTTCTCTCTTAGTAAAGTAGATCTTTCTCCAGAGGTAGATTAGTGGGCCAAGTATATAGTGAGTATAAACCTCCAGGTACTATCATACCCTGTGATTATAGGAAGTGACAAAAGGTTTTATTAATAATCAATTCAATTAAACAACTATTAAGCCTTTAGTATGTAGGATGCTAAAGATACAAAGACAATAATGAAATGATCTTTTCTCTCAAGCACTTACATTCTACTAGGGACATACAACTTGTGCACAGATAATGTAAATAAAAGGTAATATGAAGAGAGAAAGAGCAAGGGCTTCAGGAAAGGCTTTATGGGTTGAGGATAGAAGTCCAGAGAAGTGGTACCTGAGCTGAGACTTTACGAAAAATGAAGATTCTGACAGGCAGAGATAAAGAATACAGAAAATATGTTATAGACATGTGGATAGCTTCTGCAAATGCATGGAGATGGGAGATGGCATATTAAGTTTAGAAAAGAGCTAGTAATTCAGTTTGGTTGGAAGATAGAGTCCATAAGGGACATGGATAGTGATATTGAAATAAGATTGTTAAAAGTAAATAGGAAACAAATTGTGAGTAGTTTTAAATTCCAGATTAAGGAGTTCATATTTTATCTTAGAGACAATTGAGTTTTTGAACAAGGAAACAAGAGGGGCAGGCCTGTGTAGAAGATTATGTTGGGAACAGAAGATGAACTGGAGAAAATATACTAGAATTAGGAAGAGTATTACTCATTGTTCATCCTTTTTTAGTGTAATAAATCTTTGCTTTTTTCCACATTACCAAGCAATACAATTTTTCAATATACCTTTTGTTTTTGAAGAGGACCAGATAATGTCTTGACTTGCTTCTGAATTAGATTTAAATGAGGCAGAGCTGCATAAGGTCGTCAGCCTCACTCTTTCTTCAAGTCATCAAATTCAGGACAATTACAATAATCTAGGCAAGGACTGATGAAGAGCTGAGCCAAGAGAGTGATCACAAGAAAAAGGATGGATATAAAAGATGAGTTGAGATAGAATCAACAGGATTTGTTAGTTGGTTAGAAGAAAGGGTGAAGGAAATGAAAGAGTAAAACATTATTTCAAGGCTTCATATTTGGAGGACGATGAGGATAGGCAAGCCCTCAATTGAAATTAGAAAGTTTAGGGAAGGAATTGGCTTACAACTGGAAGGTGACGCGTTCAACTTTGGAAAATGTGCATTTGAGACACCAATGAGGCATCCAAGTAGTGATGCCCAGAAGTCAGTTGGGACGTGGAATTCAGAAAAGAAGTTAGGACTAGATAGATAAGAAGACTTGGGAGTGTTCTTCTTGAGGCTTTTTACTGACTCCATGAGTATGAGGTCAACATGTAGAGAAAGTGTGAAGAGAAGAGGGCCAGGAGATATTACATTCAAGGAGTTGCTAATGAATAATGATCCAGTAAAGGACAATGAGAAGGAGCAGTCACAAAGATAGAAGAGCCAGGAGAGAGTAGTGTCTCAGAAGCAAAAGGAGAAGAGAGGACACAGGATGAAAGCATTGCCAAAGGGGTCAAAAGTTGATGAAGTAGGATGAGAACTGGGGAAAATTCATTGGATTTAGTAATTAAGAGATCATTAAGGGACAGGGCAGCAAGGTAGCACTACTGATAAAGCACCAGGCCAGGATTCTGGAGGATCTGAGTTCAAATCTGACCCCAGACATGACCTAGCTATGTGACTCTGGGCAAGTCACTTAACTCCTCTTAACTAGTCTTTGCCCTTCTGTCCTAGAGTTATTATTAAGACAGAAAGTAAGATTTTTTTTAAAAGAGAGATAATTGGTAATTTTGGAAAGTGCAGTTTCAGTAGAATGGTGGACGCAGAAGCCAGTTTTCAAAGGTTTGAGAAGTAGGTGGGTGATGAGGAAGTGAATGTAGATGATTCTTGGAGTCTGGCAGGGAAAGGCAGATGGGATATCGGATACTAAATTTAGGAGATACCATGATCAAGTGAAGTGTTTTTTTAAGTATGGCTGTGTTTGTAGACAATAAAAAAGCAAGAAGTCAGAGAAACTGGGAGTTAAAGAAGAATAGGAATGATCAGTGAGTAAATTCCTAGAAATAACAGGAGTGGATGGGTTGAAGGTGAAAAGGAAGGGCTTAACTCTGGCAAAATGAATGGCTACTTCTTCCTCAGGGAGTGAAGAACAAAGAAAGAGGGTGGGTGAAGAGACAGAAGATCTGTGAGGTACGAAGTAGAGTTGAAGGAACTAATAACAGATGGCCTCTCCTCAATAAAACAGGAAACAAAGCATCTATAGAGAGTTTTACCAAGACTTTGAGGATTTGAGAAGAGAGGAGAAAGCATGGAATATTCACTCCTAGAAGAATTATATACAGCACTGAGGACCCAATTAAGATTAGATAAAATAAATCTGTAGTCCCCTCAGGCAGTACCCATATATAACTTTCTCCATGAGGTTTCTACAGATCTGAGAAAAGAAACAAAGAAGGCAGATGATGGGATCACTCAGAGTTAAGGATCAGCATGTGGAAGGATCAGTAAGGTGGAAGATGGTTTGGGGAATCATAGATTTAGAGCTGGAAGGGATCCTAGAGGTCATCTAGGATACTGAATCTCCTCCTTTTATAAATAAGGAAGCCAAGAATAAGAAGGATAAAATGGCTTTCCCAATATTACATGGGTAGTAAGTGGCAGAGTTGGAATTTGAACTCGGGGTTTTCTGACTCCAAATCCAGTATCCATTCCATTGCACCCTACTGCCTCCTAATTGATTAGTTAATTATATTTAATTAATTAAATGAATTAAATTAAAATTAAATTAAAAATTAATTAAATTTAATTAAATGAAAAGAAGAGGAATAAACTGGGAGAAGAGGAAGGAATGGAAGAGCCATGGTGAAGATAAAGACTGGATTTAGCGGGTAGTGCAACAGAAGGGAAATTAGGGAAACGATTGATTGATTGGACCAAAATGATATCGTTATGTCATGGTCAATGTATTTTGTGTCTGACTATGGCTGATGAGACCAATATGAGCTGGAAAAGCCCTACCGAAGGTAGAACACAAACTGCTTGTATGTACATTTGGGGTAGAAATGTCTCTAAAACTGTATGTCTCACAATTCTTTTGAGCTATTACATTTCTGTTTTGCTCATATAGCACTGCACCTTCTTTAATGTAGGTCCACCATGCCGGACAGTCCTGTGCCCATGTCTCCCATGTCTCACCCTTGATACCAAAGTTCTTCAGAGACATTTAGAGTGTTCTTGTCTTGCTTCTTCTGACCTCTGTGAGTACTTGCCTTGTGTGAGTCCTCCATAAAATGGATTTTTAAAGACAAATGTACATTTGGAATTCAAACAACGTGGCCAGTCCATCAGAGTTGCACTTCCACAGTACAGTCTTGAATGCTTAGCAGTTCAGCTTAAGAAAGGACCTTTGTGTTCAGTACCTTATTTGCCAGGTAATCTCCAAAATCTTCCTAAGACAATTCAGATGGAAGCAGTTCAATTTTCTGACACAGCAATGGTAGACTGTCCAATGGTAGACAAGTTTCGCAGGTATATAACAATCAAGATCAAGACAGTGGCTCTGTAGACCTTCAGTTTGGTAAACAGCCTAATACTTCTTATCTCCCACACTTTCTTTCAGATCCTCCCAAACACCAGGCTAGCTCTGGCAATGTTTGTCAACCTCATAATCCATATGTACATCCCTGAAAAGTATACTGCTAAGGTAAGTGAACGGCATTCAGAATTTCTCTATTTTCTCTAACCAATGTTTCCATGTACTAGATAGTACAGTGTCAGCTGGTGGAGAACCTCTGTTTCCTTGGTGTTAATTATCAGGCCAAAATTAGCACAAGTGTCAGAAAATCGATTCATATTTTGTTGCATCTTAGTCTCAGAGGCTGTATTGAGTACACAGTCATCTGCAAACAAAAAGACAACTACCAGAAGAAGAACAGTAGATTATAATCAGAAAGGGCAATTTCAAAGTTCAAGGTCATGGAGGTGGAACAGAATTGTTAAGATTCATGGTATCACTATCCCTGTGGGCTACTGAGCTAGAAAGAGCATGTAGGCCATGATGATTAAATAAGCTGATGATCTGGGAAACAAGGGAGTTGGAATGGACACCAAAGTGAATATTAAGACCTCTTCAGTAAGTGTCAGGATGAAGAGAAAGATTAAGAAAGAGTGAGAATGATCTGTGAACTGGGAGATGACTTCAGGAAAGATCTGGGCAGGCTGTTCTAGAAGGAGTTAATCCTTTTGACTAAATGCAGCAGAGAGAAGATCTAGAAGTAGTAGTGAGGGACAAAAGAGAAAGCTCACTCCTTCCAGCCTTGATCCTCCAGGGAGCATGGGAGGAGCAGCCATCACTGGAGAGGTACCCAGAGAAAGAGGTGTCTTCTAAACACTGTCATGTTTATCTGAACATAAGATTATGGAAAGAGTATGAAAGAGCAAGATAATAAAAACTTCATTAATGTCAAAGAGATTCCAAAGGGTACAAAGGAAGGGGAGGGGAGAAGAGGATAGGGGCATGAGAGAGTTAGGGCTGAGCTAGATGAAGGAGAAAATACTGGAAGAAGTAGCAGGGGGAACTGGTTTTTACCTGAGCAATCTATATCATATCAATTTGGGGAACAAGAGTTGGGAGTTTGCCAAGGATTGTTGTTGTTGTTCAATCATGTCTGACTCTGGTTACCTCATTTGGGTTTTCTTCACAAAGATACTGGAATAGTTGACCATTTCCTTCTTTCAGATGAGTAAACAGAGGCAAACAGGGATAAACAACTTGCCTGGGGCCAAGTGTCTGAGGTCAGATTTAAACTCTGGAAGATAGTCTTCCTAACTCCAGTCTGGCACCCTATCCATTGCACCACCTACCCACCTGGACAATTACCAGTTGATGGGCTTCTCAGCTGATATGGGTAGGGAATTGGAGTTTGTGTAGCAATCTATAAGATAACGTGGTGAAGGAGATCATGAATTCTAGAAAATAAGAGCAGCCATTTCAGTCTTCTGTCTTTCTCAATCACAACCCTTGTAGGAGGGCTGTTGTCCAGTCTAGAAGGGTTTGTAATAATGGTGAATGGGAATGTCATCTCATTAAGGAGGCTTCGAGTCCTAGGCAGTTAATCAGCTCTGCTTTCTTAAGCATCTTTGATGTGCCAGACACTAGAGATACAAAGACAAAGTGCAGTCTTCAAGTTTCTGGGAGTTTTTTAGGGGGAAGCCAGAATGCACTGTACATATATAAGCATAGCATCCTCTTATATTATAAGGTAGATTTGTAAAATAGGGCCAGCATTCATAGTAATTCTGCACTTTGAAGTATAGTCATGAACTGGCTCATGCTTATGGCCTCAAAGAATAAAACTTTCTAATCTTTCACCCTGGCTCCCAGACTTCAAAATCTTGCTGTCTCATTCTAGAAGCTCCCTCAGCACCTGGGGCCTCCTTGTCCTGAAATGCTTCATCACCCCCTGCTGCCTTCTCAACATGAAACTTCCCTACATAAAGCTTGTCTCCTTCTCCATTGGTAAATTCCTCCCAGAGCTTTCTTCATTCCCCTTTCAGCCCTGTACCTAACTTCCAGTCTTCAAGACCAAGCCCCCAGGATCTGGTACCTTTATTCTCCCCTCTCCCACACTCTCCAGCTGCCATTTATAGGTTAAATATAAGTTCCTTGAGGGCAGAGACCATCTTTCCTTTTTGCTTTATTTGTTTCCCCAATCAGGAATTCAGCAAATGAAATACTCTAAAAAGTCCTTCCTTCCCTCCCTTCCTCCCTCCATCCCTTTTTCCTCTCTTCCTCCCTTTTTTCCTTCCTTCCTTCCTTTCTTGCTTCCTTCCTTCTATTTTTCCTCCTTCCATCCTTCCTTCCTTCCTTTCTCCCTCTCTTCCCTCCCTATATCCACTTCCTCCCTACATCCCTTCCCTACCTTCCTTCTTTCTTTCCTTCCTTCTTTCTTTCCTTCTTTCTTTCCTTCCTTCCTTCCTACCTTCCTTCCTTC
>NC_058131.1:324688119-324716735 GCF_016433145.1 Gracilinanus agilis | reverse complement strand
TTCCTTCATCCTCCCTTTCCCTTCTTCCCTTCTCCTCTTCCTCCATCCTCCCTCCTTTACTCCCTCTCTCCCTTTTTCCTTCCTTCCTTCCTTCCTTATTTTTTACTTCCTCCTCTTTCCTTCCTTCCTTCCTTCCTTCCTTCCTCCCTCCCTTCCCTCCCTACATCCCTTCCTTACCTTCCTTCTTTCATTCTTTCCATCCTTCCCTTCCTTTCTTCTTTCCTTCCTTCCTTCCTTCTTTCCTTCCTTTCTTCCTCTCTTTCCCTTCTTCCCTTCTCTCTCTTCCTTCACCCCTCCTTCCCTTCCTCCCTCCCTTTCCCTATGAAACTCCCATTTTACCCTCATACCCAAAATAAAGAACACCAGCAACATAAGGACTAAGCAATGACAGATGTTTATGAGAAATAATATTAAATCTGGAAAATGCATTCATTAACAGAATTTTTTAAAACACCCACACAATTAAATAGAAGTGATGACAGAGGTGGGATAGGGACTGCCTTTTCTTCTCTTCTGCTTTATCTCTCTTAGAGCTCCTACTATCAGAGAGCACACATGATTTTAAAAAAATCAGTCCCCTACCTCCAAGTTTGTCTGTTTTGAAGTCACCTCTCATGGTTTTAAAAAAAGGAAAATACAGATGTGAGAGGTATCAGCTGTTGCCAATGGACTACTGCTACCTATTTTCCAAACTAAAGAAGTTCTGGAAAAACTATAAATCCCAGGATCATTTGAAGGCAGCCAACCCCTTGTCAGAGGTTATTACATATATATCTACAATATAAATACAAAGTGATTGGGAAGAAAGTGCCAAGGTGGGGAGACAGAAGTGGGTGGGGGATCAAGAAAGCTTTTATGGAGAAGGTGTCTCTAGAGCTAGCCTAATGGAAATTATTGGAAGTGGGGAGCAAGTTCTAAGGTTGAGGGATAGATAATCCATTAAAAAAGCATGAAAACAATAAATGGAGTTTCACATATGAAGAATAAGAAAGTTATATTGGACCATATTGTATGTGAAGGAGAATAATATATAATAAAGCTGGAGAGACAGAGAGGAGACATTAAACACCTAACAGAAGAGTTTCTATTTGCTTCTAGAAGGGTAGTAGATGGTCACTAGAATTTACTGATAATCAAACTATAAATATTAAGTCAAGAAAAATGCATTTTATTTGGACAGTTCAAAGGACTCAAAAGCCAGATCCCACTTATGTACTGGGTACTAAGAGGCCTGTCACACTTGAGTTACACAGGGTTTATAAAAGGAAAATCCACAAAGATTTGAATAAGGCATGCAAAGTGATGATAACCTTTCAGTAACAGATGGTAAGATATGGGGAAAGTACAAAGGATAGACTAACAATGTTTTTTTTGAAAAGTGCATAGTTAGGTACAAGGAGAAAGTGTGCAGCAAGAGGCTAGAGGGAAAAGAAAGAGTAATCCACCAACATATTCTGAGTGAACTAAAACTCTGAGAGTCCCTGAAAGAACAGAATATTAGGGGTACAAAAACAAGTTTCACATTACCATGTAGATGACATGGTCAGTGCTTTAGGAAAACTCCATTAAAACTCCATTTTGGGAGCTGTGTGGAAGACAGATTATATTGGCAAGACTTGAGACAGGGAGACCAATTAGAAAGTTATTGCAATTATCCAGGTAAGAGTTAAAAAGTCCTTGAACTAGGTTGTGTGGGTAGAGAAAGCGTGCGTATACAAGAAATGCTAGAAAGGTAGAAACAATAACATTTGGCAACTTATTGGATGTATGTAATGAATGGAAATGAGAAGTCCCCAGTGATACTGAAATTTCAAACCTGGGTGACTAGAAATATGGCGGTGCCCTCAAGAGTCAGAGGGAATTTCATAAGAGGCAGAGATTTAGAGGGGCAAAGATAATGAGTTCTATTTTGAATATATTGAATTTGAAATGCCTATAGGATATCTAGTTTAAAATGTTCAACAAGCAGTTTGATGATGAGGGACCAGAACTCAAGAGACAGACAAGAGCTGGAAATATTGATTTGGGAAACATCCACAAAGAGATGATAATCATCACTCTGTCATAATCCCTTGAAGTAAACTAGAGCCCTGACTACAAGTAGGACAGTGATGTCAGGGATGGCATAGACATTGCTTTTTTCTCTAGAAGATTGATTTTGAAGATGGTAATTAATTTTGTGTGTGTGTGTGTGTGTGTGTGTGTGTGTAAATAGACAGATAGATAATAGATAGATAGATAGATAGATAGATCTCCAAGTATTAAATCTGAAAAATGTATGCTTTAATAGAATTTTTATTACCTGCAGATTGAGGCCCTTGGGGCCAAACTAAACTCTCATGTAGCATAGCTTTATGACCTTTTCCTAGAAGGACAGGGAATGAGGCTCATTCAGACATTATTTCACTTGTTGTTTTGGGCTCCTTGTAACAAATATGCCCTCTCAGACTACATCTGATGTGTTTTGTGTTGATTTCTTGGCACAAATTTTAGGGAAGACATGGAGAAACTGTAAAAAAAAATCCAGAGAAGAGTAGCCAAGATGGTGAATGGTATTGAATTCATGCCATATAAAGGTAGGTTGAAGGAATTAGGAATATTTTCATGAGAGAAGAGAAAATTCAGGGTAGTTGTGATTATTCTTTTTCATATGTAAGAAGAATTAGATTTGTTCTACTTGGTTCTAAAGACAGAGAAATCGGAGCAATGAATAGACATTTCAGAGAAGTTGATTTCATCTCCATGTAAGAAAACCTTTGTAGCAATCAAAGTTGCCCAAAAGTAAAGTAGGTTCTCTCAGGACTAGGTAGCAAGTTCTTACAAGTAGAGGTTGAATGACCACTTCCTGGGTATGTTGGAGGGGATTCATGTCAGATAAAAATTGAACTTGAGTGTTGAAGTCCCTTTCTACTTGAGGACTTTTGATAAGACATTTAGTTTAATTGCAAAGTGCTCTAAAGCTAATGCTGGCTTTGGACATAACCATTTTAATTCCCAGTTGTGGGAGGCCTAGCTCATGAATCTGAGTATTAACCATTCTTCTATCTACTCACCTAATATGTAAATCAAAGACCTTAGCCAGCAGTATCAGCTACTAGAGATTCCACTGGGAAAATACATTGTTATTCTCTTTACTGTCCTTCCCTCAAAAAACATTTACTTGGCGCCAGTAATGTTGAAACGTCAGGCTGCCTGGCTCCAATGTGTATAATAATTGCTGACGAAGAAACTTTAGTAAAAAAAAAAATAGATTTTGGCGAGAGAAAACCCCTACGAGGGCTCCGTTAGGGAGAGTAGGGGGTGACCCAGAGCATCAGGACATGAAGGTTCTGACAAGGTCTCCCTGACAAGAGGGTAGGACTGCAAGAGGCTGGAGTTTGGGAGGTAGCCCCTGGAAGAATGGGAAGGAATTCTCAGAGAAGTGTTATAGAGATGAAGGTTCAGTCCCTCAGGACTGGAAGAGATTGGGGTAGGAAGGAAGAAGACTAAGCTGTCAGCCAGACCTGTGGCAATGAAGGGGATTGGAAGAGAAGTTCCCTGGCAACAGGGGGGAAAAAGAGGAATTAGCCACAACTATGCTAGTCAAGGGAGGAAAGTATAAGGAATTTTCATAAATCTGGGTCTAAATCTCACTTTACTTACTACCTGTGTGAACTTGGGCAAGTCACTGAATAGAGGAGATTCCTCACAGATGGGTTCTAAGATCCTTTTTTAGTTCAAAACTTATGATGCTATGATCTTCCAATCATGTGTTAAATCAAAAGTTATCTGAATTGACCTTAAATGAAGAAGCACCTGTTCTCCCACTAATGCTTTACATTTCTTTTTAAAATATGTTGTTCTAGGGCAGCTGGGTTGCTCAGTGGATGGAGACCAGACTAGAGATGGAGGTCCTGAGTTCCAGTTTGGCCTGAGACACTTCCCAGCTGTGTGACCCTGGGCAAATAATTTTACCTCAACTGCCTACCCCTTACTGCTCTTCTGCCTTAGAATCAATACTATCCTCTGTCTACCGAAGGGGCTTTTCTTCCTCTAGTTACTAGGAGTTTGATTTCCTTTTACCCATCTTTCATGTCCTCATAACATGGGATAATTAATATAATGATACAAATTAGAAATAAAGGACCTAGATTCAAATCCTGGCTCTGCAATATATTTAACTTCACTCAATTGAAAAATCAACTAACTAAAAAGCAGGTATTAAGCACTTACTATGTACCAGGTATTCTGCTAAACTCTTGGAGATACAAAGAAAGGGAAAAAATATAGTCCCTGCCCTCAAGGAACTCGAATTCTAATGGGGGAAACATGTAAATAACTATGTCTATACAAGACTTATGCCTCAATAGCTTACAACTACCCTAAGTCTCTTGGGATACACTCTATACATAGTAGATGGGAATTTAATTTGAGAGGGGAACACACCAGAATTTGGGAGAACCAAGAAAGGCCTCCTGCCAAAAGTGAAATTTGTACTTAGACTTGAAGAAAGCCAGAGAAACTTAAAGGCAGAGGTGAGGAAGAAGAGCCTTCAAGACATGGCAGACAATCAGTGTACAGAGTTGGGAAAAAGTAGCTTATGTGAGAAAGTAGACCAGTAAAGCTAGATACAGTGAATGGAGGGAAGAAAGGAAAAAACAGACTGGAAAGTTAGGAAGGGAAATGGGAAAGGTAAGAAAGATAATGTACCAATATGCAGAATTAGAAACAATTTATTTTGCCTCACCATACATAATTGTCACAAGAGATTTGTTTTTTTCTTTCTTCCTTTCTCTCTCTTCCTCCCTAACCTCTCTCCCTTCTTTTCTTCCTTCCTTCCTCCCTCTCTCCTTCCTTCTTTTCTTCCTTCCTTTTCCAGTAGTGATAAGAAGTAGGAGAGAAGAAAAATAAACTGGATAATTGAAAAATTAAAGAAAAGGAAGATGAAAAAAAGGGAAAAAAGGAAAGGAAATTATATAGTTTTAATGGCCAAGCAAAGGACATTTTATTTTATTCTAAAAGCAATATGGATCTGCTAGAGTTTACAAAATGAAGATAATAATATCGCATATCCTGCTGGATTGTTGTAAGGATCAAATGATATAATAATTGTAAAGTGCTTAGCCCAGTGCCTGATACTAGTAAATACTATTATAATCAACAGCAGCATCATTGTTGTTATTGATAGGGATCCACCAGAGTTTACAAAATGAGGATAATAATAGCACCTATGTTATAGGTTTGTTATGAGAATCAAATGATATTATATGGGTGAAGTTCTTTGTAAACTTTAAATCATTATATTGCTAGCTTTTATTAATTCCTATTCACTTTTCTGGGCCTAAGTTTCCTCCTTTGTAAAATAAGAGTTAGACTTAGTCACCTCTAAAGACTCTTTTAATTCTAAAACCTATAATTTGATGACCAATGGCATGTATTTCTGAAATACCTGAGATGGGATCCTATGTCCAGAAAATGGAACAATTTATTCCATATGGACATAAAATCCTTGGACTTGGTCTTGGCTGAATCAGTATAAGTCCAAATTATTCACCCTGGAATCATCAAGTCATGGGGTTGGAAGAGATCCTAAAGTTCTTGAGGACACCAAGGCCTACACATGATCTTTCAGAGTTGTTTCCTTTCACATTATTGTCATGGTCCTCACAAAGATTGCTCTGGTTGGGTTGACATCACTCTACGTCAATTCACATATGTCACTCCAAATTTCTTTTGATATGTCTTATTCTTTATTTCTTACAACATTCAGAGAGGACTAGCACTTTGGAGCTTTCCAAGCCCTTTTCAGGACTGCTCATCCACTTCTGGTGTCCACCTTTCACCCCGTTCTCACCTAAGGCTCCAAGAAGCTCAGCATGCACAGCAGTCACACCCCAGTAAAAGCCATCTTGGCAGGTGGGCTAAACCAGGTTGAGGGTAACTGAGAGGCCTCAAACCCATTGATGAGTTAGGGAGGATCTGTACCCAAGCATGCAAAAATTTTTCCCAGAAGAATGGACAAATGAGAACAATTTGTTTCAATGGCCATCAAGGTAGCTGAAGCAGACACTGTGGAGTACTTAGAGCTTGGTCAGACATTAAAGATGCCAACATCATCCACTGCATGCTGAGCCATTGCCAGTTGACCTGACTTTTGTCTTGCCACTGGACTTTGATGACTCTGGAAGAGAGAGGGTAAGGCTTTGTGCAACTGTGCCTCACTTAAAAACATTTCATGAATAATCATCCAGTGATATCATTGGTCCTCTTTGAAAAAGAAGAACAAACAATAATGGTACAAGAAAATTCCATTTCATTCATATCCTACAATTCTCCAGTTGGAATGGTGCCTGTTTTGTTTCCAATTCTTTGCTACAACAAAACATGCTGCTATTAATACTCTTCTACATATGTACCCTTCTCCTCTGTCTTTGACCTCTTGGGGAGTACATGACTGACAATAATATTGCTAAGTTAAAGTGCATGTTGTTTAGTGACTTTCAGGATATAATTCCAAATTATCTTCCAGAATGGCTGAACTACTTCATAGTTCCACCAACACAGCACTAGTGTTCCAGTCCTCCTATAATCCCTCCAACAACGACTATTTTCCTTTTACTTTGGACATTTTTGGCAATCTGATGAGCTTTAATTTATATTTCTCTTTTTATTTATGTATTGTCACTTTTTTATTAAAAGATATTTTGTTTTCCCAATTATAAGCAATGTTTTCCCCATTTTTCTGACATTATAAGATCCACATTGTCTCCTTTCTTCCCTTCCCTCCCCCCTCTCAGAGATGGTAAGTAATTTAATCTGGATTATATATGTATTATCATGCAAAACATACTTCCAGATACTTTTTTATATAGTCATAAACAATTTGGTTTATTTGAAAATGACCTGCTCATATTATCCATCATGGCATGATTCTTATGCTTATATATTTGTATTAATCCTTCATATATCTTGGATTTTAGACCCTTATCAGATATAAATTGGCTGGGAAGATTTTTTCAAAATCAATTTTTCTCTTTCTGATTCTAACTACATTTATTTTTCTTCTGTAGAGTTTATTTCCATTTTATTTAATAAAAATTGCTCATTTTATCTATTATTATCATTTCTATCCCTGACTTAGGTAAGAATTTCCCTCCTAGCCATATTTGTGAAATGTATATTGTTCCTTTGTCCCCTAATTTTTGTTATGCTATGACATTTTCCATTTAAATCACGTATCCACTTGGTGTTTGTTGTGGTAAATAGCATAAAGCATTGATCTGAGCCTGTTTTTTGCCACACATTCCAGGTATTCCAGCAGTATTTGCAAACAGAGACTCTTTACCAAGCACTAGTGCCCTTGCAACTCCTTGATTTTACAGAGGAAGAAACCAAGGTCCAGAATAGGGAATATAGTAAGAAGAAGTGGGACATGAGCATATATGCTCTGAGTCCAAATTCTGTGATTTTGCTTCTTACTACAACGTACCACCTTTTTTTTTGCTGTGTCACATTGTTTCTATGAAATAATATGCTAATGTACATAAAGCATTTTATAAATCTTAAAGCATCATATAAATGTCAGATACCATTACCATCATTTTTATCATCAATTTCCTACATCCTGAGTTCAGGCATCCTTTCGGAACACCATCCATTTGAAAACTAGGGAGAGCCTGTATAAGCAAATTGGAATTTTCACAAGTGATAAACTAGAGAAAGGGCTTTTGTCTGTTCCAAAAGTATCCCCAAAGGATCCATTTACATCAGATCCAATTCCCCGAATTCTGAACTACATCTAACTCTTCAGAACAAACAGATATATAAATTGAGTGCCACAGGTAAATGACAACTACAAGGACAGTGACTGTGGAGACAGAATGGGGGTGAAGGGTTCATAAGGATGGCAGTGATAACACTTTAGTATTTTGAAGATAAGCTTCAGTATTTTGAGGTAATCTGGTTGGTATGGGTATTCTTTCTACAAAGTGGGCTCTAACACTTTTACAACTTGGGAGAGAATCTTCAAATTTTTCTTACCCTGAAAATTTACTATGAGTATCACTACTATAAACTTAGCAAAGCTGGTCCTCAGATGGAAAGCAGTCATAGTTCATCACTACGTCTATCCTCAATCTTTTTCAACTTGCCTGAGCACATATGTTTCCAGAAAAGCCTTCAAGCCTTCAAGGGTCCAATATCAGAGATTTCCAGCCAAGTTACAATCTGAATAGGAGGCACACAGCCCAGACCATTCATGGCTACTCTAGCAAAAACTTGAAATCCACATAAGACTGAATAAATCAGTCAATCAATAAATATTTATTAAGTACCTACCACATGCTCAACACTGAGGATACAAAGTACAGCAAAAGATGCTTTTAAGGGGCTCACACTCTCCTGGGGGAGACAACATGAAAGCAACTATATATAAATAGGATATATTGGTGATAACAAAGGTAAGGTGTAAACATCAAGGAGGAGCAGGAAAGGCTTCTTGTAGAAGGAGGGATTGTAGCTGAGACTTGAAGAAAGTCAGGAGATGAAGATGAGGAGGGAGAGAGATCTAAGTATGGGTGAAAACCATTGAAAACGCTGAGAGTAGAAAGATATCCTGTTCAAGGAATAACAAGGAAGCAAACATCATTGGATCACAAAGTATGTAAGCAGGTTGTGAGAAGAAGTGATATTGGGAGGGAGACAAATTATGAAAGGATTTTAATACCAAAAGGAGAATTTTATATTTGATCCTGGGGGTAATATGAGACCACTGGAATTTATTGGGGGAAGAGAGAAAGGAACATGGTCAGATCCATTCTTTAGAATGATCCCTGGAAAGATCAACTAGAGTGGGGAGAGACTTTTCAGGGAACCTATCCAAACTATTGCAATAGTCCTGGCATGAGGTAATAAGGTCTGGACCAGAGTGGTAAAAGCATCAGAGGAAAGAAGGAAGCATATACTAGATATCTTACACAGGTAAAATCTATAGGACTTGGACAATGACTTCATCCACCCCAGAATTTCACAAAAAGTTAGCCAGAAGCCCACAGGTAGTAGGGAAAAGAACCAGCAGCAAAGCCAGTACTAGCCCAAGCAAAGAACCCCAGCCTCCCAACCAACCAGAAACAATCCAGAGATATTTGTAACCTAAAAGATTCTGTACCAGCAATTAGCAAGTAGAAAGGGTTAGTGGTTGAGAAGGTACCATAGATGAGGTCCTTGGAATTTCCTGGAGAGTGACAATAGGGTTAAAAGGACTCAGACTTAGGACAACTGCATTTATATTAGGACAGCCCACTCCAGAGTGCAATAGGGGGTGGAACTTGGTCTTGGCACAAATCCCCATTTCAAGAACTAAAGCTGGAGAGATGAATTAAAGTTACTGATAAGAATAAAATAATTTTATTTTGATTTAGGGGTGCTCAATAATCCATCCTAGAAAGAAAGAATAACCGCATCAGTTGCAAAGACTCAAAGGAAAAAGGGATTTTCCACAGTGTCTATCAAATACCCAGAAGAAATGAAGTAAGAGATTTTTATAAATTAAGTAAAAGTTCTAGGGGAAAGATGACAAGTAACTTAAAAGAGAAAAACTTTGGAAAACTAGAATAGGCTAGAATAAAATCAATGACTCTGTGAGACAGCAAGAAATACTAGAACAAAATTAAATGATTGAAAAAATAGAAGAAAATACAAGATATATTTTCAAAAACAACCAGCTTGGAAAGCATATCAAAGAGGGATAGTTTTAGAAAACTGCCAGAAAAACACAATTTTTAAAAAACAATCACAAACACCTTATTTAAAGAAGTTATAAACAAAAACTTCCTAGACAAATTAAAACATGAAGTCAAAGTGAAGTTACCAAGAATCCATTCATCGCCCCCCAGAAAGAAGCATCAGAAGGAAAACTATCAATAATGTCATAACCAAAATCTGAGCTCTCGTGATGAAGAAATAATACTACAAGCATCCAAAAAAGAAATACTTCAAGTACCAAGGGACCAGAATCACACAAGATTTAGCAGCTGCTACTATACACAAGAGCTCTTGGAATATGGTATTTCCAAAAGGTAAAAGAGGTAGGCTTACAATCAAGACTAGGAAAGTTGAATGTAATCCTACAGGAAGGGAGGAGTAGGAAGGAAGGGAATTTACTTTCAGTAGAATAGCATTTTTTCTTTTTTTCTTATCTTATTGGTTTTTTTAAATCAATAAAAATCTATTTTCTGCTCCCTACCCCCAGCTCATTGGAAATTTTCTGTAATAAATCATAGCATTTCTGATGACACGACCAAAGCTAAGTTGATACAAACAGGCAATAAGGGAAATGTAGAGAGGTAAAATGTCTTTGAGCCATTGGGACCATAGTTACAAGGTACAGAAAGAGACATAGTTTTTTTGGACATGGCTACTGCATGGATTCCCTTTCCTTGACTATCCTGATTTAGTGCAAAGATGTTGTTTTGTTTTGTTTTTGTTTTATTTTGTTTTGTTGTGTTGTGGTCTCAGTGTTTAATTGGGGAAACAGCCATAGTCAGAAAAGCAAGTTAGCAAGACTGATGTCAGAAAGAAGTAACACTGAAACTTTTTTTGAATGCACAGAATAGGAGGAAACTCAGAATTAACAGGCAGCTGGGTGGTACAGTAGTTAGGGCAATAGGTCTGAAGTCAGTAAGACCTGAATTCATATCCAGGCTCAGACACTTGCTAGCTATGTGAATCAGGATAAATCACTGAACTCTGGTTTGCTTCAGTTTCCTCCTCCGGGAAAATGGGGATAATAGCACCTACCTCTACTTCCCAGAGTAGTTGTTAGAAACAATTGAGATAACATTTTAAAATCTTCTTGGAGTGACCAGGTGAGAGTTGGGTGAAAGGCAGATGAGCACTCCTGAAAAGGCTCAGCAAGTTCTCACACCAGAGGAACTTATCCTCCCTAAATACCCCCTACATCTCCAGGAACATATAATTAGTAAAGAAAGGATATTAATACATGGAGAAACTACCTCAAGGCTGTTGTGAGGTTCGAATGACGTAATGTATGCAAAGTGCTCTACAAACTTTAAATGACTTTACAAATGAAAAATGTCACCCACATCATCAACTGATGCTTTATACATCCTCAACTATCCTGTGAAGTGCTATTAACACTAGAAAAGGCTCTGGATTGGGAGCCAGAAGGGCTGGACTCAAGACCCAGATCTTCTGCTTCCTGCCGGTGTCACTATGAACCCATTGCTTACCCTCAATGAGTCTCATTTCCCTCATCTGTTAAATGAGGAAATTGGAGTAGATGCCTTCTGAGCTCCCTTCTGTCTCTAAATCTAAATCTATGACTCTAAGGTGTCTTCTAGCTATACATCATAAGACCCCATAATAAAAAAGGCAGTGCAAGAATATTATTGTCCCCATTTTACTGAAGAAGACATTGAGGCTCAGAAAGTTTATAGTGATTTGTAAGATCACACAGCAAGTAAAAATCTGAATTGGGAACCCAGGTTTTTTTTTTATTCCAGGGCCAGTGATCTTTATCTTTCATCTGCACAAATGGTATTATCCAGGAACCAGCTCGGCCAGGGGCATGGAAGTAAGTGATGAAAAAAGTGAAGAAAAAGCTCCCTAAGGTGAGGAGCCCCTTCTCTATAAACTGGCTCCTGGGAGATGAAGGGGAAGGAGGAGGGAGGAAGGGAGAGAAAAGCCCATGTACTGAGGCTCATTGCAAATTAAGGGTGTTGTGAATCTCCCAGAACACCAGCAATCCAGAGAGAACATGAGGTACAGCTTTCTTTCCCCCAATGTAATCCTTAAAGGAAAAACAACTTCTGGTTGGGAGTTGTCACAGCTATTCCTGTTCAGGACTGTGAAGGAGGATTGGGGGGAGACGGGGGAATGTGCCATATGACATTATAAAGCTAATTTCGGCAGCAATATGTTCTGGCCAACAGTGAGCAATGGAACCAGACAGATTATAGCATCTTGTTCAAGAATTCGTTTTGAGCCTGCCTTGCCTCGAAAGAAAAAAGTGTACCACTTGAATTCTGACTCAGCTGGAGTCTAGGGACCCGGTGGCAGCATGCTACACTAATTATTATGATTATTTATGTTATTTATGACTATTATTAATTAGATGTATTGACAAAAGATCTTACTTTTCATTAATAATAATAGACAGTACTGTCATTTAAAAAAAATAAAAATCCTTATCTTCTCTCTTAGAATCAATACTACATATTGGTTCTAAGGCAGAAGAGCAATAAAAGCTAGGCAATGGCACAGGACAGCTATGAGGGATTTATGGTAAAGATGCTACCCACATTCAGAGGAAGGACTGCAGGAGAGGAAACATATAAGAAAAACAACTGCTTGAACGCATGGGTTGAGGAGGACATGATTGGGGATGTAGACTCGAAACTACCACACCAATGCAACTATCAATAATTTGGAAATAGGTCTTGATCAATGACACATGATAAAACCAGTGGAAATGTGCGTCAGCCATGGGTGGGGGGAGAGCAGGGGTGAAGGGGAAAGTAGGGGCATGAATCATGTAACCATGTTAAAAATGAATATTAATAAATGTTTTTTTTAAAAAGCTAGGCAATGGAGGTTAAATGGCTTACTCAGGGTCACACAGCTAGAAAATGTTTGAGGTCAGATTTGAACACGGGACCTCCCATCTCTGGGCCTGACTCTCAATCCACAGAGCTACCTAGCAGCCCCCTTGTCTCTGTATTTCACTATTTACCCTTTTGCTCAAAATATCTACCTCCTCCAAGAAGTCCTTCCTAATAAATCAAGGGAAAACTGATGCCAAATGTCCATAGCATTTGTTGTCTTTACCATATACTTCAACATTTAACTATATTCAATTGCACACATGATTTAACATGCTTGTATTATTTTTTAATCCCTTCATGCTCATGAAACTTATTTCCCTAATTAGGTGGTAAACTCTTAGAGAGACAGTCCCTTCCCCCTGCAGTGCTCCATGTACAATGGATCTTAAGTCATTTCTTGGCTTGATTTGAACCCTGGAATCAGAGAAGGTTAGAGTTGAAAGGAAACGTAGAACATAGAATCTGAGAGCCAGAAAAGATGCTAGAATCCAAGATGTTAGACCATAAAACATCTAAGATAATAAAACTGGAATAGATCCTAAAAACTTTGAATGTGAGAGCTGGAAAGGATATTAAGACAAAATGCTAGGACGTAGGACATAGAATGTTAGAACAAATAAGATCAAATTATATAGCTAGATAGAAACTTTGAGACCATGCCTTCTAATCACTTCTTTTTACAGATAGGAACATAAGCATGGCTAACTGAGTCGAAGGTTATAATGTACCTTCTTGGCAATTCCTTTATTTGAACGAAAGTAGAATCCTTTGGTAAAAACCACTAAATATAAATTGTTGTTGGTGTTGTGTTTAGTTGTTTCAATTGTGTCCAACTCTTTGTGACTCCATTTGGGGTTTCCTTTTTTTTTTTTACTTTGAAAATTTTTATTTAATTAATTGATTTAGAATATTTTTCATGGTTGCATGATTCATGTTCTTTCCCTCCCCTTCCCAACCACCACCACCACCACTACCCCCATAGCCAATGAGTAATTCCACTGGGTTTTACATGTGTCATTGATCAAGACCTATTTCTACATTATTAATATTTGCATTAGGGTGATCACTTAAAGTCTACATCCCCATCAACCCATGTGATCAAGCAATTGTTTTTCTTCTGTGTTTCCGCTCCCACTGTCCTTTCTCTGGATGTGGATAGTGTTCTTTCTCATAATTCCCTCAGAATTGTCCTTGATCATTGCACTACTGCTAGTACAGAGGTTCATTACATTTAATTGTGCCACAGTGTATCCATCTCCATGTACAATATTCTCCTGGTTCTGCTCCTTTCACTCTGCATCAGTTCCTGGAGATCATTCCAGTTCACATGGGATTCCTCCAGTTTATTATTCCTTTGAGCACAATAGTATTCCATCACCAGCAGATACCACAATTTGTTCAGCCATTCCCCAATTGAAGGGCATATCCTCATTTTCCAGTTTTTTGCCACTACAAAGAGTGCGACTGTAAATATTTTTGTACAAGTCTTTTTCCTTATTATCTCTTTGGTGTATAAACCAAGCAGTGCTATGGCTGGATCAAAGGGCAGACAGCCTTTTAAAGCATTTAGGGTTTTCTTGAAAAAGATATTGAACTAGTTTACCATTTCCTTCTCCACCTCATTTTACAGTTGAGGAAACTGAGGCAAATAGAAATTAAATGACTTGTCCAAGATCACATAGCTAGTAAGTATGGCCAGATTTCAACTAAGCTCTTCCTGGTCCAGCATTCTTCTATCCATTGTACCACCTAGCTGCCCTAAAAATAAATATTAGTTTCTAATTTAAATGATTTCTTTAAAAAATTCCTCCCAACTTTTTGATCTTATACATTAAGTAAACATCTCTTTTATTTCTTTATGGACAAACCAATGAATTTCATTAAATTATTTTGCAATGGGGCAGCTAGGTAGTACATTAGATAGAGTATTAGGCCTGAAGATGGGAAGACCTGGGTTCAAATTTGACCTCTGATAACTTCTAGCTGTGTGACCCTGGGCAAGTCCACAATTAACCACGATTACCTAGTCCTTGCCACTTTTGAATTGATACTGACAGAAGGTAAGGGATAAAAAAAATATATTTTTTAACTCTTTTGCAAACTCCTACATTGTTTGATAAATGTTGGTAGTGTGCCCCATGGATGCTAATCTGTGGCATTCCATATATTAGCCAATATGTGTGCACTAGTGGAAGGAGTATGAATTTAAAGTCAGGATGCCTGGATTCAAGGCCCAGATCAGCTATGTGACTTGTCACTTACCCTCTCCAACAAACAATCTCTTTGTCTTTAAAATGAAGGAGCTGGGTTAGATGGTCCCTAAGGTCCCTAATCCTGACATTAATATTCCATCATCCTGTGCTTCTGTGATTCTGTAGCTATAACTCTCCAGCAGAAAATAAAGCTTTGAATCTAAAACCAGCCACTTCTGGCAAGAGAGCCATTTAACCAAAACACCATCTCTTCCCAAAACACAGACTTTTGTTTGGATCTGGGTCCCCAGTGGGTGGCTGAAGTGCTGTCATTGTTGCATGGCAGATGTTCTATTAATCCAGCATTGCAATCTGACCACTGTAAACAGACTACTGGAATGGGGTTCGGGGATTGGCAGAGCAGCCAGGAAATGGTCTTATCCTCATTGCTGTCACCCTGCTGCTAAACAGCCATTAGCCCTGCTCCCCTGGATGTAAATCAGCTCATGAATGTTCAGTGGGCAGTCAAGTTGCATAAATGCCATGTCCAATCAGACTGTCGGTCTCAGAGGGTACGCTTGGCCCTGAGTGGCTGCCAGTCCAGAGGCTAAGTGGGGTGTGATGAGAAGAGTCGTCCAAACACCAATCCACAATCCCTTTTCTGTCCTCCAATCACGAAGGTTTGGTTATGATTCCTCTTTCCCCATTTCCCCCTCATCTACCACCAAACTCTGGGCCACAGCAGAAGGAGGTATTAGTACTATGAAGGCAGTGAGCTTTTCTTCTCCCAGGAAGAGGAAAAGGCCAGCCTGTTACGAAGAGCAGATCTTTCTGGAACCATTAGAGTCTCTGCCTGCAGAGACTGAAACTTGGAGTACCTCCACCTACTCTGTCCCATCGACCTCTGAATCTCCCTTTGTGAATGAGCACCGACATTTTTTTAAACCTTAAGTGCAAAGCCTAAAAGCTTTAACTGAAACTTGACCTCCACAGGGCGAAATGATACGCCAAAACCTGGAGCCTGGAGGTAGTGATAGCCCCACTGTGTTCTGCACAAGTCAGACCACAATCAGCCTTATGCATTCTGTTCTGGGCTCCATATTTGAAGAGGAATATTGTTAAGCTGGAGTGGATCCCAGTGGAGAGTGTTTAGAAGGGACTGGACCATCCAAGGATAAAGGAATGAGAGAATCATTAGGTTCAAATAGAGGAGACTGAGGGCATGATTGTGTTCTTAAATTCAATTCAACAAATATTTATTAAGTACCTACCAGAACAGACACTGTGCTAGGTGCTGGGGACAAAAGATGGATAATCATATAGTTCTTGCCTTCAGGGAGCTTATAGTCAACTAGAAGGGATACAACATGTATCACTGCCATCATGTGAAAATACCTTCCTCACCTTCCTCAAATTGAAACTAGGAGAAAAGGGTAAAAGCTTCAAAGAGAGAGACTTTCATAGGATGCAAGAAAAAACTTCCTAATGATGAGAGCTGTCCCTGCCACTGAACATTCTAGGATCGCAGATTCCGAGCTAAAAAAGGAGCTTAGAGACTGTGTAGACCAAAGGTTCTTTACCTTGTTTGTGTCCTGGACCCTTTTGGCAGTCCAGTGAAGTCTATAAACCCCTCCTCAAAAGATTATTTTTAAATGCATAAAATAGGATTACAAAGAAAGCCAATTATACAGAAATAGGGTTATTTAAACATTTAAAAAATCAAGTTCATAGAATCCAGATTAAGAATTCCTCATCTAAATCAACTTCTTTTCTTTTAGATGAGGAAACTAAGGCCTGAAAATGTTAAGTTAGAGGCTCTAGTGTCATGGATAAAGAGGTAGGCTTGGAGTCAAGATGAACTTGGGCTCGAATCCTCCTTGGACAACCTTGAGAATCACTTATATTCTCTCAGCCTTGCTTTTCGGACCTCTAAAATGGGGACAATAATTGAACCTGCCTCCCATGGTGGTTGTGAGGATCAAAAGATAACATTTTGCCAACTATAACTGCTCACTGTTATTGTTGTTTTAAAGATCTTGACCAGAGTCACAGAGGTACAAAGTGTCAAAGGCAGGACTTGAATTCAGTTCCTCCAACAACAGATCCAGTAAGTACTCTTGCCACTGTGCTGGGCTTTCTTTATCTTCAAGCAGAAGCAGGATGACCACTTGCCCACGGGGCCTCATAGAGTCCAATCCCACACTGTGTGAGAAGTTGGACCAGACAACTCCAAAGATCCCTTCCAACTATAAGATTCTATCTTGCAAAAAAGATTTTTAAAAATAATTTACCCACGCAAAAATGTGCTCTTCCTGGGCCAGCAGTCAAGATTGATTGCTGCAGCCAAACTTGAGCTCCTGATGGAATTCATTCAGCCCCACAATGCCAATCCAGCATGTGCTACTGGGAGGCAGGCACGGTCCTGGCATTCCATCGCCTCTCTCTCCAGCCATTCGTGAGCTGCCACAGCTCACCATTGTCTCATCTGCTGGGCTTCCCAGGCGAGGCAGCCTAATGCAGCCCATCTTTATTATCCTATCTGAAAAGATATTTCATTTTCCCCTTTTTACTGCACAATTTTCAATAACTGGAACTTGTTTAAAAGCCCGTCGCTCCAGGAAACCGCATTATATCTTCTGCTTTTACGTTCAGCCACCGCCATTTACGGGTATTAATAATACATTGAAAAAGCTGCTTCCTTATTTTATTTTGTCCTCAAAGTTGAGCTCTTTAAATCAAATATTTAGGAAGGGAATATTTACCAACAGGCCTGCCAGGGTGCGCCAGTCTTAAAGGTAAACACATTCCGTGTCAATTAAGGACTTATTTGCTGGAACAGCAGAAATCCAAGAACAGCTTCCTCGCCACACGAGGTGAGCGTCCAGGGAAGAAAACATCATCGGAAGGAAAATGGGAAATTTGTTTTCTATTGAAATGTCTCTGCCTCTCTAATTTACAAACCCCATTAAACCCCAGAATGGATAATGAAGGTTGTAGCAATTATTTAGCTAAGTAACAAATAGACATACTATGGAAATGAGTTTGGCTTCCTGCAATGGCACCAATTTAACCCCACCATAGAAACCTAGAACTCACCGTTTGTCAAAGATAGTGTCTTTACTATGGAATGATCTGGATTTGGGAACGGTCAAGAAGAGAGCAGAACCTATCTGGATCGTTAGGTCCTGACAACTGTGCCCAAATTGATGTGAGAAATAGCCACTGGACAGAGGAACCATGGGGACATAGCCCAGACCCAACTCTGCCATTAATTGGTCATGTGACCCTAGGTAAGTCATTTCCTTTCTCCAATTTTTAAAATAAGAATAATGATCCCTATTCTGTCTGCCCTACATCACAAGATTACTATGAAAATCAAATAAGACATCCAAAACATAAGTTATTTTTCTCCTCCCTGAACCTGACCCACCTCCAAACTTCCCTGTATCTGGTGAAGGTACCATCTTCATCCTCATCACCCAGATTCACAGCTTTGGATTCATGTCTGAGAGACAGAATGGATTAACAGATAGCTCGTTGGAGTGTAAGTCAGTAGACTTAGGTCTGATCCTGCCTTGGAAATTTACTAGCTCTATGACCCTGAGGAAGTCACATCATCCTCTGGGAGCCTCACTTCCCTCTTCTTTAAAATGATACTATTATTAGTGACTTCTAACTCAAAATATTTTGGGGAGAAAGGGCTTTGCAAACCTTGAAGTGTTAACTGTGTAAACCTTGAAGTGTCAAATGTCAGTGGTTGTCATCATCCTCATTACTGTTATTATTCTTCTTCTTAACTCTTCCCTCTCCTTCATCCCTACCCAAGTCTCATCAATTCTACTTCCACAAATCTCTCGGGTATATCTCCTTTGTTCCACTCAGGATATCCCAACCCTAATTTATGCCCTTACTATATCTTGCTCAAACTATCATAACAGCCTCCTGAATGGCCAGATTTCATTCACTCCTCACCATTCCATTCCTCTATACCTGTCAAAATAATCTTCCTATGGCACAGAAATCACCATGTCACATCCCTGCTCCAAAACCCTCAATGGCTCCCTATTGTCTCTAACATAAAATTGCTAACATAAAAACCAGACATCAGATTAAGATTTAAGAACCTCCACAATCTGACTCCAGCCAACCATCCATCTATATTTCATACTATTCCACTTCATGAGCTCCATGTCACCAAACAAAAGACTACTTGCTTTTTCCTAAAGTGACACAATCTCCTGCCTCTATGCATTTGCAATCCACATGTTTGCCTTCACCTCTGACTCTCAGTATCCTTCTCTTTTTTTGCAAAGGCTAATCTTAGATACCAACTCCTCTGTGTGGCTTTCCTTAATCTATATACATACATACACACACACACCACCCCAAAATGCACTATGTTCTCTCCATCCTCAAATTGTCTTGTATCATATTCTTTATATATGTGTGGAATTTCCTCCCTCCCTTCCCCCAAAGTCTTTGACTGAAGGGACTATTGATAATTTATTTTTTTGTACGTATCCCTATGTGCTAATGTAGTGTCTTCTAAAATAAACATTTGTTGAATTTAATTGGATGGAAAAGCATATTTTCATTCATTCAAAAGCTATTGTCATTATTGCTATTATTTCAAGGGACAGACATTTATTAAGTACCCTCTGTGTACCCAGGACTATGCAAAGGTCTATAAGATATCTGGAAGAAAATTGGCTCTAATCATAAGGAACTCTCTGAAATTAAAGACTGTTGAAGGAGAAGGAAGGGACAGAAAATACACTTGCATAAAATCATCAGAAATACAAGGCCATATGTGACCAATTCCTCCATTGTGTAATACAGTTCTACCTGCTATGGAAGCTCAGAGAAAAGAAAGAATCTGGGACTGGAAGATTCAAGGAAGGCTTCATGGAAGAGGAAATAGAGGAAGTAAGACTTCCACTAGATCTCCAAGGATAAGTAGAATTAATTTATTTTTGAAGCATCTAATATCTTTCCCTTTGAAAATGGATCCAGAGGGATTTCAAAGGACCATAAGCCTGGCTGGAAACAATCTGAATTGTTTTGGCTAGAAAGATAGTCTACACAGGGTCATGAAGGTCTCAAACAGGAGTGTGCTAGCTACTAAAGCCAATTCATTTGGAACTGATTATTAAATTTTCAATATGAGCATTTACACCTGGGAAATAGATTAATACCACATATTAAGGTTTGATTTATTTATTTTTATTGCCTAGCCTTCACAGTAATGGAAAAAATGTTAATAATTCAGATTAAACTTAAAAGTTTGCCGTGCCTACGTTTTTTGTTTTTGTGTTTTTTTTTTTTGGAAAGCCACTTGTTAACCATATTCCAGGGTACTCCTGGGGACTCTATCATCAATATCCAACCAAATCCAAATAATACCATTATATATTCATTCAACAAATATTTCATGAAGTCAAAATCTCAAGAGATATAAAAGACCTCCACAATTTTCTGGTCTGACCCATACCTAGACAGAAATACTTTCCACAGCAAATGACCATCCAGTTTCCACTTGAAGATTTCCACTGACAGGAATATCAGCCCCTCTGAAAGCAGCTCATTCCACCTCTGGATACATTTAACTATTCACGACTTTTTCCTTACACTCACCACCCTACAAATTTCCCTTATTGCTCTGAGTTCTTGCACTCTGAAACAGAGCAGAAGGAATCTACCCTTCTGCTCAATAGCAACCCTTAAAGTATTTAAAACAGTGGTAATGTGACCCCTTAACTTTCTCTTCTCCAGGACAAACAAACATCCCAGTTCCTTCATTTCTTCATTATATATGGCAGCTTGAGACCCTTCCTGGTCATCCTAATCTTGGCTTGCTCCAGCTTCTCAGTAATTTTCTCAAAAATTTGGTGATGAGAAGAAAATAAAATATTCCAGAGCAAAGAGCAATGGGACCATCACTGATCTCCTTCTCACATCTATTAACATAGCCCAAAACTGAGAAAGTCAACAAGCCCTTGTGGTGCAAAGTCATCTGGTTTACACAGAACACACAAGGTTTAGATAAGAAATAGTCCCTACCCTCAGGGACCTCTTAGTCTCTAAGAGGGAGGGGAAAGACTCCAACTGGTAAAACTCCAATCCACATTTATCTAGTCCCTCTGAATGTAGAGTCTCTGTGGTCTTGGTTAGAGGAGATATCAAAACATGGACCATGAGTACCCTGAGTTCTGGGGATAAAGCCACTGTCATGTTTGGAGAAGATAATGAAATATATCCCATCCTCATGAATAGAAGAAGGGCCTTTCCCCTACGTGAGGAAATCAAGGGATCTCTTCCCACCCATTCCCCACTGTCCTCTTTTAGTTCAACCTTCTTGATGGCTAATGACCTTAAACAGGTCCTCTGGGACATTCCAAACTGGGATATACTAGAATCTCTGCCATTTCCTTCCTACTCAGTTAATCAGAGGAAAGAAAATGTGCAAAGGCCTTTTTTTTTCCCTCTTCCCCACCCAGCCCCCAAACCCTCCCCCACTCCCAGGGCCTGTTCTCTAAATGCAATCCGTGCATTATGATATTGGAGCTGGGATCTCTCTAAGCAATTACTTCCAGGCACATTAGCGTCTATGCACTAAATGCTAAAAGTGTTTATTCGGTGCATTGCAAGATCAGGTTATTGCTGACTCTGTCCATCATGCCAAGAAATGATTGCTCTGAGTGCTTTAAGAGCAGGGTCAGCTCAGAGGAGATAGAGATGCCCCAGAGGAGCAGGGTCCAGCTGCTTCCACCCCACCCACAGAAAACTCAGGCACCCCTTTATTTCAGGAACAGGGATGAAAAGGCAAGTGAGGGGGAAATGTGTTCCCTTGCCATGTGCGAGTGAATAAAAATATGTCTCATCATCAAATGATGATTCACTGATCCTCAGCAAAGAGAAGGGGGCGAAGAAGGGAGGTGGAGGGAGAGAATAAAGGGTTTCTTTTGAAGGAAAAAAATTCAAATGAAGCAGAAATTCGAGTAGCAAGTGAAATGGGAATTGACTACGTGAAGCAACTCAGTCTTTTGCCTTGAATTAAGAAATCAGTTATTACAGTCGTAGAGGATAAACAGTAAGCTGGAGAGGCCAGTTGAACTCTAGAATCACAGAATCGTCCATTTTTAGAAGGAGCAGGAACCCCTAGAATCTGATACAGGAAAGAGCCCATTGAATTCATGGAACCTGGATATGAGTCAGGGCTCTGTCATTTGCTAGCCACATGACCTTGGATAAAACACAGAACCCCCTTCAAACTGGAATTCCAGACCTTCATTGATGGGAAACTCATTATCTCTGCCAGCAGCCCTTCTCATTCTGTTTTTGGACTGCTCTAATTGTTAGCTGGGTTTTTTTTATTTATTCCTTCTCCCATGCCCCAACACACACACACACACACACACACACACACACACACACACACACACACACACACACCCCTCCAAGACTGGGAAGCTCACTACCTTTGGAAGCAGCTCACTTTGGGACAGCACTGAATAATTAGCAAGTTTTTTTCTCTTACATTAAGCCAAATGTAAGAAAGATCTTCAACATTCTCCCCAGTTCTACCCTCTGGGACCAAACAAAAGAAGTCTAATCTATGTTCCTCTGACGATCTTTACTCTCCCTTTCTGACCAAGTTTCAAGTCTTATCTGTAAAATAGATACACTAACTCCTGCCCTGTCTCCCTCACAGGATGGGGTCAAGGATAAGATCAAAGAGATGCCTGTGGAAATGCTTTGAACTCACAGTCTCCTAATCTAGCCTCCTCATTATACAGATGACTCCTGAAGGATTTCAAGATCCTGGGGAAACTGAGATCTAGAGAGAGGAAATGATTTGTATAAGGTCACACTAGCAAGCTGGGGACACAGCATGAGCTGGAACACAGCCCCACTTATGATCCAACCAGATGGTCCAATCCAGATGATCAGTGGCTGTGTGCAAATTAGCCCACTTAACCTATTATTGACTGTTTCAATTTAATATCCCATCCAACCATTCAACTTTCCACCCAGGCTACCTCACCATCTGCCTGCCACCAGACATATCCCTCCCCTTCCTACCCCACCACAGAGCAAAACTGCTTTTCCCAGATACCCTTCCCCTATATGTATTGTCTCCCCTATTCTCCTCTTGTGGACCCATTCTCCCATTGAGTTTTTCCAGAAACCTCCATTTTAGGGAAGGGCTGCAGACTTCTCATTCTTCAGACTTAACCACTATGCCACAATATGAGTATCTCATTTCTCCTCTCTCCCTTTTCCATTCCTTTTTATGTGTTGTCTTCTCCCATTAGAATGTAAGCTTTTAGGGGGCAAGGGCCATCTTTCTTTTTGCTAGAATTTTTATCCCCAGGGCCTAATATATAATAAATATTTATTAAGTGCTTGATGAGTACTCGAATATAAATTCCTTGGGAGAGAGGTACTATTTCTTATTTAAAAATATCTATCCCCTCCTGGCACATAGTAACCATCTAACAAAAACTTTTTCATTCATTCATTCATCCATTCATCCATTTTCAGTCCAGTATTCCTCTTCTCACTTTCCCACACTGCTTTAGGGATTTAATGCTAAAAGAAGACCCTGTTTTGAAAATTTCTGGTCACTGGCTTTACTTGCAAAGAACCTTATTCATATTCTATCTTCGCTCCTTCCCTCTTTCTAGCCTCTATTCTCTAATAGTTCCTGGCTGATCTTAAGAGAGTCTTACCCTCTGGTTAGTTCTTCTAGGGAGAAGAAGGAATCCCTCCCCTCTTCCACACTCAGGCAGGCATATTCAGCCCCCAGGATGCCCTCTGTTCCTAGGATCTGGATAATGATCACCCATTCACCATCACCCACTCACCACTCCGGATAACAATGGGTCATGGATCATGCCAATGCATGAGTATTAGCTTCCACAAAGGATGACAGAATGTTAGAACTGAAAGGGATTTTAAAGAGCATCTCATCCAACCCCCTCATTTTACAGTTTAGGGAGGAGAGGCCCAGAGAAATGAAGACACTTCCCCAAGTTCACATACCTAGGAAATTACAGAGCCAAGATTTAAACCCATTCCTTCTGACACCCCAGATCCAGTCTTCTAAGAGAGATAGAAGTTTCTTCTGCAAAGGGGAAGTGAAGGAGCAGGCCTTACAGACTCAGCCACACAGACAGGCATATGAAAATAGATGGGTAGACCAAAAGGGCTTATTAAACTCAAATTCCATTCAGTATCAGTCACTCACATTGTCATCTGATTGCCATTGCTAATGGAAAGAAGCATTTACCAGAGTAGCAACCTACAATCAGAGAATTGCAGGGGTGGCAGAAGCCGGAAAAGGTCACAGAGTCCCTCCCCCTGCCTCCTGACAAGTTTGAACCTGAAACATCTCAGGGAGCATCCATCAGTTCTTATAGTCAATTAAAGAATATTTTACCTCCTTTCCTGAATGACCCATTCCTCTATCTAGCACCAGCCCCCTCCCTCCAAAAAAAAGTCAAGAATGCCACAATGCTACAATGTCAGATCCATTTGTCCCCCAGAAGATAATAGATTCTAGTTTGACCCCATCTTGGTGATGGACAAGGCTCCATGTTCTCAACTCCTCTCTTAGCCAAGTGGTGTCCTACCACCAAATCAGGTCAACAACTGTGTCCCGCCCAAGATCTTGCCTCTAAGATTAGGCTGGTATTTGAGTCTCACTTACATAAAATGCTTACTTGTTCTCAGCTCACAAGAAGACTCTGGGACTGAAGAAGATATTAGACATCATCTAGTTCAGTAGTTCTCTAACTTTTGCTCTCAGGAATCCCTTGTACTTAAAAATTATTGAAGGCCCCTCCCCAAAAGAGCTTTTATTGATGTATATGATAGTTATCAATATTTACTGTTTTAGAAATGAAAACACCCTAGTATTTTTTTAAATTTAATTTATAGGGGGTTTTTTTAGAATATTTTTCCATGGTTACATGAAAAAACATCTTAGTATTGTGATGAAAATTTTTAACCTTGAAATGGCCTCAGGGATGCCCAGAGATCCCTGAAACAGACTTTACTATCCTCTGATCTAGCCCAAGCTTCTCATTTCACAGGTGCAAAAACCAAGACCCAGAGGGGGAAAGTGGCCTGCCAAGGTCACACAGCTGATTAGTGATAAGGCTAAAATTAGACTCTGGGTTCCATGAGTCCTAAGCCAGTGCTCTCTGAGAGGTAGGCTGGTGAAGTAGAAAGTATACTCACTGGTGGCCCTCCAGAGCCTAGCTGAGTGCCTTTCACTTACTAGGCACCCAAAAATATTTGTTGAATAGGTTATCAGAAGACCCGAGTTCTAGTTCCAGTTTTGATACTTACTATCTGTGAGAACCAGGGCAAATCAGTTATCTCTCTGACCCTCGTTTCTAATCTGTAAAATGAGTATAGAAACATTTTGTTCTACCTCCTTCACAAGGTCATTGGGAAGAAAATACTTTTTTTTAAACCCTTACCTTCCACCTTGGAATCAATTACATGTATTGGTTCTAAGGGAGAAGAGTGGTAAGAGATAGGCAATGGGGGTCAAGTGACTTGCTCAGGGAAACACAGCTAGGAAATGTCTGAGGCCAGATTTGAACCTAGGACCTCCCATCTCTAGGTCTGGCTCTCAATTCACTGAGCTGCACAGCAGCCCCCAATAAAATACTTTCTAAAAATAAAAGACATTCTTATTTTACTGCCTCAATTTTTTTTAATTGTTCCTAGTTTCTGATTCTCTCTTTTCATTTCCCCTTTCCAACTACTCTAGATATTTTCCATTTCTTTTCTAGCCCTTGTTCCTTCACTCTCTCTTTCAGTTTCACCCCTCCATGGCAATCCTATATCAAATTGAATGAAGCTTACTTTTATTTGTATCCATGAAGTCTAAGAATGCTACAGCTTGCCAAGGAAGAGGTGAGAAATTTGAGCAAGAAATATTACTATCCCCTGACCTTAAGAATTGAGGGTAATGTGTTCCCATATACACATTCCAAGAAAAAGCAAATTAGACAAAAGGTTATAAAGTCATTTATTTGTAGAACCATAAATAACATGGCCATAGAAACCAACAAATGTCTCCGTTCCGGTCCTTCTTACCTGAAGAACCTCCACCTAATCTTTAAGAAGCCCCAACAAAAGATCCAGAGTTCCACCTTCTTCATGGAGGCAGCCCTATTCCTGATCTCATTCTGGAAAGTAGAGGCAGCATAGTTTGTGGAAATACTGCTGGACTTGGACTCAGAAAATTTGGGTTCCTTATCCCAGCATTTTCTCTTATCATAGAACCTCAAGAGATGGGAGGGATCTCTAAGATCATCTCATCTAACCTTGATATAAACAAGATGATATCTGCAACATCCTTGACAAGTGGTCATCTGCTGTCTACCTGAAGACCTCCAGTGATGGGCAGACTGCTACTTCCCAAGTAGCCCATTTCACTTTCCAATGGCTTTGATGATTTGGAACCTTATCCTTATTCTGATTCAAAATCTGATTCTCTATAGCCAACTACCCATTGCCTTCCTCTAAGGTCTGTTCTCTTCAGCCCAGAAGAACAAGACTAATTAGTCTTCTACATTAGAGCCCTTCAAATAGGAAATGGTAGCCACTTCATGGTCTATTTGTGACCTTGAGTCACCCTAAGTTTTCTCATCTCTAATCAGTCAATATTTATTAAGCTCCTACACTGTGCCAGGTATTGTGCCAAGCAGTCGGTATACAAAAATAATAATAGGGAAGTTAGAAGTGGGGAGGGGGTGCTTTAAGGGGAAAATAATGAGTTTGGTTTTAGGCATAACTGAATTTAAGATGTCTACAGAACATCCAGTTTGAAATGTCTGAAAGGCAGTCGGAGATGCGAGATTGGAGGTCAGCCAAAAGGTTAGGGCAGGATTGTCATTCCCTTTGTATGGCAAGGTTCCCTATCCTGGACGTCTTGCTCTGGGTAGGTTCCAGCTGGTCAATATCCTTCCTAAAATGGTATAGCCAGAACTGAATGAGTATCAGGAAGTGCAGGGATCAGTCTTGGGCCTCAGTTTCCTCATCAGTAAAAATGAGTTGAATAATGGCTGTAATAGCTTCATCTCAGGGGCTGATGTAAGGAAGGAGCTTTGTGAAACATGGAGTGCTCTGGAAATATGAGCTATTATTATTTTCAAACGTCCTAATGACGGGGACCCAGCCACCTCTGGAAGCTGCTGACTGTGTTGCATAACTGGCTTTACTATTGAAATGGATTTTTTTTTTTTGCTTTTTTCCTTCTAACCTGATTTTCTCTCCTATTTTTAGACCCTTTCACTGCTCTTGGTTATCAGAGCCCTCATTTTCTCCTTCCAGGTTATTAATATCTCAATGTTCCAGCCTTTCTTTTTCACCCATTCAGACAGTGGCCCTGCTGCATTCCTCGTGGGAATTCGGAGGGGGAGTATAAGCATAGCCCAAGTCCCCTTCCCTCTGAGCACCTCCCCTCACCACCCCAGCACCAGGGATTTCATTTCAAGCCCAATTAAATTAGTTCAGCTCATGTAGGTTTGGGAAATATTCGGACATTCTAGCCCAATCCTTTTAGAAAATATGAAAGTTCAGAGGGCATTTCAAAGAGCATTTTAGTTGAGTCTATAAATCAGCAAAAATAAAATATTATGGAGATTCACTTCAGGGTTCATCGAATTAGTATGACTCCTTCCAGTTTTCAAGTCATGGTATAGTTCATATCTGCATAGTCTAAAATCTCTCAGAAAGCATTTCCCAACCCATTTCCCAGATGGAAAAAGTAAAGAGCAGAGAGGCAATCAAGAAGGAGGAATAGCCATGACAAAAGTACTTAAAAAGACATGACCTGTCTTCAAATATCTGAAGGACTGTCAGCTGGGAGAGAGACTAGACTTGGCCTGAATAAGTCAAGAGTAGAACTAGAGCCAACAAAGAAAGTCAGGGGATATTTGGAGTTGAGTTCAATGTAAGTAAAAATCTTTCTAACAAGCTGTCCAAAATTTGAATGAACTTCCTTAAGAAGCATTGAGTTCCCTGTCGCTGGAAGTATGCAAGCAGAAGCCAGATGACCACTGCTTCAGAATGTCATAGAGATTTGTAGAGCTATAGCTAGGAATTCTGTCACCTGGGGCAAATTCAGGTGACTAAGAGTCTAAGATATGACCACATCTGTGCTGGATGGAGGTAGGCTGAAGACAATGGTCATGGAAGTTGAGGAAATCAATACTCTTGGAGGTCAAGGAGTTCAAAGAATGAAAAGGTTGGAAAGGAGGAGAATACTACAGTCAGAAATTGAAGTTTTTGAAGAGGAAGAAAAATGACTTTGAGGTCCAGAGTTGAGAGCAAGAAGGATCTGGGCAGGATGAAACAAGCTTTAAAAGGAGAGTGATGGAATTGATAAGACCAATGTTTGTTTATTATCATTATCATTATTCTTTTAGTGAGTTAGGGGGCTTTTTTTTGTTAAGTATTAGATTTTCTTTTTAATCCTTACCTTATGTCTTAGTATTATTTCTAAGGGGAAAAAAAGCAGCAAGGACTAGGCAATTGGGGTTAAATGGCTTGCCCGGGATCACACAGCTAAAAAGTATCTGAGAGGACAGCTAAGTGGCTCAGTGGATTACAAGCCAGGCCTAGAGATGGGAAGTGCTGAGCTCAAACATAGATGTATTGATTAGTATTGATTCCAAAATCAGGATTCCAAAATCCAGAAGGTAAGGATTTTAAAAAAGGAAGGAAGGAAGGGAGGGAGGAAGGAAGGAAGGAAGGAAGGAAGGAAGGAAGGAAGGAAGGAAGGAAGGAAGGAAGGAAG
>NC_058131.1:324631114-324687806 GCF_016433145.1 Gracilinanus agilis | reverse complement strand
GGGGGGGGAAGCATGGTCTCAAGGGGCTCAAAGTTGAGTATCTCTACACCATGATCTCTAATATCCCCAGGTAGTTCTAAAATTCCACAACCCTAACAAGAAGAGGACCAAAGGACTGGCAAGAGACCAGTGTTCTAATTCTGGCTCTGCCCCTATCTGGTGACTCATTTCATGTGCATTCCCCTCAGTTTCCCCATCTATATATTGAAGGAGTTGAATTGAATGATCTCCAAAGTCCTTTATATCTCTGAAATGCCCTGTACATGATTTTAGGAACCCAGGATTCTGGCTGAAGGGAATCAGTGTTACCTCTTTGTACCCAATTCTTGTCATCTGTTGCCTCCATTTTTTCATATTTGCTTCTAAACATGTTGGTGTGGAGTGTTCCAAGGAAGATCTTAGTAGCAAAGTAATTTTCTCTGTCTTTAGGCTATGGAAATTCATCAACAGATGGACACACAGATATTATGCTAGATCACTTTCCACAAGCAATGTTAAGTGCCCCAATTTGGGCAGAGAACTTCTGAAACTTTTGAGAATGGGTTTAGGAAGGCCATTGCTGGAATTGTTTCTATGCTCAACGGATTAAGAGGACTTGTAAGAGGCATTCCATAAGTGCCTGCTGACTTGATTTAGCTTGACTTGTCTAAAGCACTATAAAACTGAGCCATGAAGAAAGGGGAGAATATTCTGCCTAGAGAAGAGAAGGCTTAGGGTAGTGAGTTGGCTAAAACACATTATGTGAAGTTTAGTGACCCAATTAAAAAAGAAAAAAAGTTCTTCAGATAACAGCAGGAAGAATTTAAATTAGACAAACTTCAGTGTGGCTTATCCAAAAAAGCTAACTCCTAAGTATAAAAATAAGACCTTATATTTGTATTATGTTTTACAGTTTTAAAAAGTGCTTTCACGCACTTGATTCATGTGTTGGGCAGGGGGATGAATTAGGTGCTCTCTCACCACTCTTCCATCTCTGAGAAGCTATGATTCTAACTACTATCCCATACCATTGTTTCTTTCTTATAGATGAGGACAAGGGGACTTAAGGGGGCAAATTCACTTGCCCATAGCCACTCAGTGACACAGGTAACACTCCTGAACCCAAACTTTCGGACTCCCAAGTTCTAGGCTCTTTCTCCTCTACTATTTATAGCTGAAGCCATTGGGATCTGAGGTTTCTGTGCCCATTGATTGCCTGGGCAGTTCAAACAGAACAGTACTGACGGATGCTTAATAATTATCTATGAGGGCAGAGCATTTCTTCTGGTTTGGCTTTCATTCAGGGTGGGAATTAAACAAGGACCACTGGGGCACTAAAATTTGTAATGGAAGGGACTTTGTATATCTAGTTGAACTTCTTCATTTTTTTTCAGATGAGGAATCTGAGTTCTAGACAGTTTAAATGATTTGTCCTGTACTGGGTCCTAATTAAGTTCCTCCCAGGTTGAAGATTGTGCTTGGGTGTTTTCTCCTTTGCCTTTTGGGATACTACATCCTTTGAACATCTATTCCCCTTGGGGGAGTCAGTGTCTTCCACCACCCTCAAAGGAGTGTTTAGGCATTCAGAAAGAGAGAGGAAACATCTATAGAGCATGTGATGCCCCCAGGAAGCTGGCTCCAGGCTGGCTGCAAAATCACGTCTTTTCACATGGCATTGCTGCTCAGTGTTCATACTCCTGATTTGTATTTGTCAGATGCCATGCATCCCAAGCACGTGCCAGCCCACACTGACACCCACACCATTCCATTCTACTGGCAGAGACACGAATTCTGGCCACCGTGTGATTCCATCTTCCATTTTAGGACTACAGCCAAGAAATGATAGATCTGTTCCATGACCCCAATTCATTCCCCACACAAGTACTGTCCTTAGCTCCACGTTGCTATAAGTCTTGCCCTTCTCTCTTTAAGCTGGTGTATCCCCTTGGCCTCCAGGATGGTCTACCCTTTTTAGAAGACTTGCTTGTCTCTGGTTTAAACTGATCCCAAATGATGGAAAGTGACTTTGCAATCTCCTCTTGCCACTTTTCCCAGAGACCTCAGTCAGTGGATAGGCAGTCTTAGTGATAAAGATAAGTAATAAAGTGACAAAGCAAAGAACAGAGTGGTATGGAACAAAGAGCATTAAAGGTGGAGCCAGAAGACCTTAATGCAAATCCCACATCTGACACTTTCTAGGTATGTGACCTTTAACAATCATTTTCCCTCTCTGGACCTTGTTTCCTCATCTGTAAAATGGAAATATTAAAGTTTACCATTATCCTCCATATGTTGTTGCGAAGAAAGCACTATGAAAACTGTAAAGCCTTAAAGAAATGTGAGTTATTATCTTTCCCCCAGCTAATTTTCATGAATGCAACAAGGAAAATCTTGTGACCAAGGAATAGAATATAAAACTCCTCAATATAGTAACTAAGGACCTCTGTGATCTGGCAATGATACGGCAAACATAGATTGTGTTCTCTGTTCCATTTAGGTCAACTTCTTTATTGCCCTTCTACCATATACACAGGCACCCAGAGTGTGTCCATTCCAACATCCATACCTCTGATTTATGTTGTTCCCCCTGCCTCGAGTGCCCGCTTTTGACCCTTCTTATCCAACCTCCCTGCTTATCAAAATCCCACTTACCCTTCAAGGGCAAGTCTAAACCTCACCTCGTAGAGGCAGCCTTCCTAACTTACTACTCTATCCTTCATTGATTACTCCCTGATTTAAACTCCTTTGGTACTCCTATTAAATGCTGGGCCATTTGGCAAATAAGCATATAATATATCAAGTTCTTATTGAACCATGTTACTTGTGTTAGTCTTGCCTCCTCCATGATTCTGTAAGCTGTAGGGGGGAAATGTCATTGTCCACTGTTTATTCTTCCAGATCGCGCCACAAGTACTTCTAGCCCAATCATGGACACTCAGAGAGTATCATACATATGTACCACTGATTAACTATTGCCACTTTGTAATGCTAATTATTGTTCAGTATCCAATATTCCCACCTCCAGGGTAAGATCCCCAAGGATTTGTCTTCTGACCATGTCTCTTATAAATCTAATCTAGCACAGAACTTCGCACATAGCTGATTTTAAGCCTTTTTAGAAAGTGTCTAAATCATTCATATATAGGTATGTAGATCAATTTTCTTGGACTAGACTTATGATTTATTTGATTTTTGAGAACTCCCAGTGTGGAATTGTTTTATCAATGGAGATCAACACTTATTCTGTAATTTATAATCTCAGAGAGTTTCCTGGAACACTGAGATATTAAGCAACTTTCCCATGGTTAGAGATAGGACTGAACCAGGTCTCCTTGACCTTGAAGCTGGTTCTTCATCCACCATACCATAGTTGCCTCTAAATCAGGGATTCTTAACCTTTTTTGTATCATAGATTCCTCTGGCAGTCTTGTGAAATACATGAGCCCCTTCTTAGCATGTTTTTAAATGAATAAAACAAATATGTAATATTATAAAGGAAACCAAATATAGTAAATTTTATCAAAATTTTTTAAACAAACTCCCAGACCACTATTTTAAAACTCCCAATCCAGAAAGCTGAAGAAATAACAGAGGTAGTGTGATTCAGCAGAGCCTTTTGATTTGAATTTGAGTCCAGGCTCTGATACCAATGATCTGTGGGATCCTGGGGAAGTCACTTCTTCAGAATGATGGGGTTAAACTAGACAACCTCCTCCAACTCTAACTCCTATAAGCCTATGATTATATAGTAAGTACTCAATAAACACTTTGAACTGAATTGAAATAGAGAAGTCAGTGCCTCCAGGATCACCATGAAATAGGAGTTTCTCTCCAATGCACTCTGCCAGGTTGAGTTGAATTGGAATGGACACCCCAATTCTTCAGAAATGCAATCCATGCCTTTACTGGCAAAGAGGGAGGTCACATCTATGTTTGCATGCTGGGCTCTTAATAGCTCAGGGAGAAGCTGACAATGAGTAAGGTCAGAAGTGTGTGAACTAACAAGGACTTGGATAATGGGATATGATGTCATTGCCTCCTAAATGCCCTGTCTAATATACTTTGATCACCTGTCACTCAGGTGCACAATAGAGGCCGTGAACTGTGATGGCAAGGGAAGGTGACATTGACTTGATATATGCTAATGAATTCCTTCCTTTATCTATTCACTCATTCTTGTTCAGGAAAGGCCTACTGAGCCCCCACTATGTACTCAGCATGGTACTAGCTGCCCTGTGCAGTTTCCAAAAGAGCAGAAGACATGGTCCCTGCCCTTGAATAATTTAGTATGAATGGAGAGATGTCTAATATACATTATATGGCTAAAGAACAATGACAGATAATCATATGAACAAGATCAAAGAGCATACTTCCTATACAAATATTAAGGGGATGTGGATAAGGGAATTGTCATGATGTATTAGAGTCAATTAGAGGTGGCTTCCTGGAGGAGGTGTTAAAATCAGAACTGCAGAGTTTGCAGGAACATCAAAAGTCATCCAAACCCATCATTATTCAAATTACAAATCTAACCTATAATCAATCAATCAATCATTTCACAAGCCTTTATTAAGTTCTATTTTCTAGGCACTAAGGATACAAATACAAAGTAATGGAACAATCTAGATTCTCAAAGAGCTAATATTATAATGAAGGAGAGGAGAACATATTAAAGTAGATACAGAACAAATATAAAAAAAGAATAAATGCAAATAAGTACAAGATAGTAGCTGAGGGGGTCAGAAAAGGCTTTGTACTTGAAATATATATCTTGAAGGAAAAAATTCATTCTATGATGAAGACGTAAGGAGGGAGTATATTCCAATCAGGAAGAATGATGTCCAGTGGAAAGGTGCAAGGACATGGGATCATCCCTGACAATTGAAAGCATAGCCCCTAATTGATGACCAGTGATACTATTCATACCCCATGTGGCATCCTATTCCAATTTTTGACAATTCTGATTTTTAGATAATTGAAATCTGCTGTCCTACAAATTCCACTCATTTTATCCTGGTTCTGCTCTGTGAAGCCAAATGGGAGAAATCAACTCATGCCACACTCTACCACAGTATCTTCCATTGCTTCTGGAGAGAAACTTATGATCATTGTCTCTAAAAGCTAAAAAAGCTACCACAGAATTTTATGACTTTTAGTTTTTCAGTCATGTTCAACTCTTTGTGACCCCTTTTGGGGTTTTCTTGGCAAAGATGCTGAAGTATTTTGCCATTTCCTTCTCCAACTCATTTTACAAATGTTGAAACTGAGGCAAACAGGGTTAAGGGACTCAGCCAAGATTACACAGCTATTAAGTGTCTGAAGCCAGATTTGAACTCCCTGACTTCCACTAAGTCCCCTAACTGCCCATTTTATAAATAGAAGGCATCAAAAAATAACCTGGTTCAGCAGAAAGAGCCCTGGCTTAAGAATCCTGCCTCTGAACACCACTCACAAGACCTTGGACAATTCATTTAACTCCTTGGCCTTCAATTTTCTCATCTATAAGAAAAAAACTGTTAGATAAGATCATCTCTGGATCTATGATCCTATGACACGAATGAGGAGGAAAAAATAGAACCTCTCTTAATATTTGTTTTGATCCTATAAGTCTGTGATTCTCTTGGTGCCACAATCTTGGTTCTCTGACTATTCCCTGGTCTGATGGTCAGAAGACCCAGCCCTGCTACTAAATAGTTCTAGAAACTTGGCAAGTCTTAGAGTCTCTCTCTCTTTATAGTTTTCTCACTTTAAAATGGAACTAATTACATCAGCCAAAGGGTAAGTAAAGAAGAACACATTTGCTAAATCTTCAATTCACCCCAGGCACATTCATTAAGCACCTTGACTTTTTTTTTTCATTTTGTCCATCTGTGAAGGAGTTTCTTGACTACAGAAATAAAGAACTGATTGTATTTAAAATACAAGCCCCATCTCTCAGATAAATACAAGGAAAGGCTCCTCTTACATCATCAAGAAACAAAGTGATAGGCAGTTACAGGATGAGCTTGAGAGGCTGTGTTGAGTGTAGCCTGCCTGCCATGCATGGATATGATCATTCCTTCCCAATGGCCTGAAATAATCAGAGTGATGGAAAAGTTCAAACCATGGGGAGAATTTGACTCCAGGGCAACTGCTGGATAGATTCCTAGTCACAGGCTCAACTCTGCTTTCAAGGTAGAAAACAATAAACACAGAATAAACATTCCACAGAAATCTTTAAACAGAGAGAGGAGTTTAATTATAAGAATTTAATTTTCAGAACTGAAAACTCCTTTCATACAATTACAGTGAGGCAACTTTTAATTAACTTTGGAAACTTTCTTTTGCTTGAATATCTAATTAAAAATACTTAGGGAACTATTAACATAAAACAAGATACTGAAAGGGGAAAATAATATGGAAAAACTGTGAGAATGAGACTTGGAAGGTGTCCGTAGGGATTCAGAGCCCCCTGAGCTTTTCAGACTTGGAAGCAGTTCCTGCCCCTCCCTGTGCGTCAGGAAATAGCTCAGGAGACTCTTTCACAGCAGTCAAGGCCAGACTCTGTTAAGATACCAGGAGCTAGCTGTCTAACCGTGGATGAATCACTTTGCCTTTGTGCCTCAGTTTTCTCATCTGTAAAATGAAAGGGCTGGACTAAGGGCTCTTACAGTTCTCAGTCTCTATCTTCTAAGGTCCCTTCCAGCTCTGACACTCTGTGATTCTCTCATTATTTTGTCCAAACAGTAAGCCAGGCAAGATTCCTCGTCTCTTGACAAGCTTGACTGCCTGACCTGCTCCTAGCTCTGTTTTTCTTCTCTCATCTGAGATACAGGGCATATAGGCCAAGGGAAAGTGGGCAAAGGAAAGGAGCTGAGAAAAGATGAGGGACAGCAAGCTGCACCATTAACATACTGACTTGAAGAGGGATTACCTGAGTGAGGCAGTAGGATCTGTTTATGCTAGCTTTTGAGTGTGAAAGTAATGTTACTGCCCCGCCAAGCAACAATTTAGCAACCATTTATGAAGCATTCATATATGGGTTCTTATAATTGGGACAGCTACGTGACACAGTGGATAGAACATTGGGAGCTGGAGTCAAGAAGACTCATATCCTGGGTTCAAAACTGTCCTCAGATTCTTAGTCGATATGTGACCCTGTGCAAGGCACTTAGCCCTATCTTGGCCTCAGTTCATCATCTGTAAAATGAGAAGGAAAAGGCAAACTACTCCAGTTATGCTTTCTAAGAAAACCCCAAATGGCATCACAAAGAACAATTTAGACAAGCACAATCCTTGTCTTCATGAAAGCTGAATGAGTGGAACATGCCTTTGACCCAAATGGCAGGGACAAAGACAGCAGGATGTAATGGAAGGAGGACTGGCTGATAAATCCCAAGTCCTTAGTTCCAGTACTAGCTCTGCTACTAATGATGAGATCTTAGGAAAGTCACTGAAATTTATGGGGTCACAGTTTCTTCATCTGTCAAATGGGATGAATAAAATTCTACCTGGTCCTTCTTCACAGAATTCTTTGTGAGGAGCCACTGAAATATGAAAATATTTTGAAAAGCTAAAATGTTATAAAATGTATTCATTTATTCAGATTGATTAATGAATGAATGATAAAAGTATTTATTAAACTCTTACTGTGGACCAGGCACTGTGCAGCTGTGAATATAAGATAGAGCCTGCCCTCAAAGAGTTTACATTTTTTTTTTGGAGTAAGATAAAAGGAAACTCAAAGAGGGAAGAAAGGGAAAAGGTAGGCCAGATCTTTGTGATAGGGGCCTAAAGGAAGATAGCTAGAATGGAGGCAGCATGGACACTGGGTACAATGCAAGTACAGACCAAATGGGATGCCAAACCCAACCATTTTGTTACCTTGGGCTCACCATTTTCATTTCTTTGGGAAGAAGTAGATCAATGTTTCATGACAGCAATGTTGACAGCCTTCTATGTGATCATTTTTTATCTCCTTTTGTCCATCATCTTGCTGGGTAAGGACTGTTGCACCCATCATTTCTCCTCCCAATAAGCTGTCTCCAGTATCACTGCCTCTCTTTGTTCTTTGGGCCAATCATGGGAGGATATTTTGTACGCAAGCCTTCAAGATCAAAATGAGAGATTCTGTTGCTGTTGTTTTTAATATTTATAAATCAATCACCACACTGGTATCAGCCAAACATGAGAAGAAGAGGAGTCCTATAAAGATGAATATCAAAAAGCTTTGAAAATACTCCTCCTAGCTCTTTTTGGGGAGGGGGTAGGTGGTCCATGGGTGTGGTGGTTGCTGTTCATTTGTGTCCAACTCTTTATGACCCCATGGACTGATCATACTGTCTGTGGCGTTTTCTTGGCAAAGATACTGGAGTATTTTGCTATTTCCTTCTCCAGTGGATTAAGATAAACAAAGGTTAAGTGATGTATCTAGGTTCTCATAACTGGTAAGTATCTATAGTTGATTTAAATATAGATCATCCTAACTTTAGTCCAGCACTCCAGTCATTAAGCCACTTAGCTACATCCTCTATAGGTGTGGAGCATTGAATATTTTGTCAGATTTTTTCAAAGTTTTCATTGATTTTTCTGGGTGTTTTGTTGGGTTTTTGAAAAATTATTTGTTATATAGAATATCTCTCTGGAAAGAGAAGGTAATAGATACAGGGAGAAGTTTGAGCAATGTGAAAACAAAAGCTATCAAATAAAAATTGTTTTGAAAAATGAATATCTAGTGCCTGTCCTTAAGAAACCTGTATTTTAGTAGGCAAAATAATACACAGAGACATAGTTAGCAATTCAAGTAGCCATAAAGGTTCATAAGGAAGACATCCTCAAATAAACTTTTATAGACAATACCACTGAGTACAGGAAGATAAAACCTTGGGGAGGTATCTTGGACCTCAGAACACAAGGCTGTTCTGGAGGAGATACCCCAGCAATACTATCTCATGGTGGGGGGAGACACAAGGGTGCTCCTCGGAAGGTCCCAGAAAAGTGATCCAGGGTAGATGAAATTGAGTTGAAGTTCACCATCTGGTAGAGAGCCACCATGGCATGGTGGACAGAGAGCTGACCTGGAAGCCAGGCAGACTTGGATTCACAAGTCACTTCTGATCCATACTGACTAGGTGACCCTGGAGACCCTTAATCTCTTAGGGCTCTAGGCAACACTCCTAAGTTGCAGAGAAGTCACCAGCCTGCATTAGTAAAAGCAATTTCCTCACCTGAGAATATCTTATGGCAATGAAATCTCAGGCCTAATTCCTAGCCCTAGCCCCAAGTGTTAGTTCACTTGTTTCCACCTATTTAAGGACTGCAAATGCTGTCAGAGCCCTTTAAATTTCAGGCCCCTGGAGCAAAGCCCTGGCATTCAGTGCTGGGTCAATCGACAGTAATCATGATAGGCGCTCAGAAAATGGATTGGAACAGGCAGGAAAGGCCTCACGGAGGAAGCAGTATTTCAGAGAGGCCCAAGCAGCAATGGTTTTTGATAGCCATAGAGGACAAAGGTGATATTCTAGGCAAAAATATATTTTAAAAATGCTAGGGCAGTTATAGCTACAGTGGATTCTAGGAGTTATTAAGGAGACCCTTCTGGATCTAGACTTTAGAGAAAACTGTTAAGAGGAAGGAAGCGTAGACAGGGGGGCAGGGACTAAATCACATAGATCCTTGAATATTCATTGGAGGAATCTGAACTTTATCCTCAGGACAATTGGGAGTCACTGAAAATGTTTAAGTAAGGGAGTAAGGAAGATTCACCTGGCAGTGTTTGCAGCTCACTAACCTTTCCAGGTCTCAGTTTCCTTCACTCTTAAGTAAAGAGGTTAGGTTAAATGAGCTCTAAGCTCTCTTCAAGTTCTAAGTCCTATTATCCTCTGTTTATAGTGTGGCATAATGGACAGAGTGTTAGATTTGGAGTCAGGAAATCTTTGTTCAAATCCTGGCCCTTAGCTGTATGGACACAGACATCATCGAGACTCGATTTCCTGTTCTGTAAAATGAGAGCAATAATACCTTGAGTTCCTTAGGATTATTATGATGCTCATGGGAGATGATGGACAGAAAGTGCTTTCCAAAACTAAAAGTATGTCAGTGATCCTCTTTATTATTCTATGTGTAAGCAGTAGATTGGTGGGGGAAAAGACATCTTAAATAGGGCAACTGGTCAGGAGACATTTTTTTTTTGGTCAGAAAACTCTTACAACAATCCATTCTGAAGGAGATGAATTTGAATGTAGCAAGGTGGGGAAAAATCAGGGAACAGATAGAATGGAAGAAGGGATTCAGTCAAAAACAGATCAGGCTTGGGGCAGCTAGGTGGCACAATGGATAGAGTGCTAGATGTGGAGTCAGAAGAACTTAGGTTCAAATCTGACCCCAAACACTGCCCAGTTGTGTGACCCTGGAAAGTTATTTAACCCCTATGGCCTAGTTCTGGCCACTCTTCTGTCTTATAATTGATACTTTTTTAATTGATTCTGAGACAGAGAGAGAGAGAGAGAGAGAGAGAGAGAGAGAGAGAGAGAGAGAGAGAGAGAGAGAGAGAGAGAGAGAAAGAGCACTCAGGTTTTAACAGTAAGTCATCTAAAAAATTATCTTCCCCTGCCTTGGTACCTGAAATTTCCACCATCAGAATGACTCCTTAATGGGCTTATTTAGGGAAACTCATGAAGTGTAACGGGGTGAAGGCATGACATTGCCTGGGAGGGATGAGCCCTTACCCTCTTTATATGAATTTCTCTAATTAACCCATTAGTACCCACAATGCCAAAGGACAGAGCAATCTGTCCTAAAGAGGTGAGATGCAAGTGCCTCCACCTATCCCGCAATCAATCCACTTGAAGGTGTGCAGAAATGAGGCCACGGAACAGCTTTTTCAAAGAGGGAAGTTTCCATCTTTGAGGCTGAAGCTTTGGACGGGATTTTTTTTTCTTGTCTGTGTCACGAAAATATGTTTCCAAACCTAGCCTTGCGATTTCCTTGTAAAGGAAATAAAGTTCTTCTAAAATAAAGCTGCTTCCCGAGCATCTCCAGCCCACCCCTCTCCCCGTCACACCTGGCAGTCCTCCCACCGTCATGCTCCAAACGGGGTTTCTTGAAACTGTATGTGTCACTCCCCAAACAGAGCCCGGGAGCAGCCAGCCCCCTGGAGCTCTCGAAACTGCGGCATTGGCCAGGGAGGGGAGGAGAACGGGGCTGGCCAACTCTAATGTTACACTGACCTCCAGTGGCAGACGGGAAAAACATTGCAGCTCCACCCCGGCACCTTCACCTTCTCCTCTGGCCTCCTTGAGGGGAAGTGGTTTCCTGATCTCTCTTCCCCCACCCTCAGCCTGGAAGAGTCGGAAGTACAAGTCCCTGGTCGTCCGTGGAATTCCCCGCGGCGGATCTTAATGAGCCTTACGTGGACCAGACTTAGCAGCCTTCCCAAGGTCATTCAAAGGTGGGTGGAGGAGGAAGGCTCGCTCTGAGACCTACTTCTTGGGGTAGGAATGTGGCAAACATCACAGCCCGTGCCCCGGCTCAGGCGGCCTGAGCGACATTCATGGGGAAAGGTTGGGAGAGCCACCCTATGGCCAGTAGACAGTAAGGAGAAATTCTCATCCCGGCTCACCACGTTAGAGCTTCTTGATGGAATAAATCGTTCTTGCTAATCATAGGCGAAAACTCGGGCTGCTGAAAGGCTCCTTTCAACTTTCCATCCTGGAACAAGTTGTTCCACCCTGCTTTGGGTTTTAAGCAGTCCCAGACCCACCTCCGTGGTGGCGTATACTGGTTATTGCATAGAGACCATCATGGTATCAGAGAGAAGAGTCCGTTGCTGGTGTGAACCTCTTCTCCAGATCAGATGGAGGTGAATAGAAAGCCCCACCAAGAATTCACTCCTGGGCCAGATTTATGGTAAAAAGAGATGCAGCCTGATATAAAGAGCATCTAACGGGAATCAGGAGACTTTGGCTTTGTCACTAACCACTAACTTACTTTGCCTCTGTGGGTGTCAGTTCCCTCATCTGTAAAATGAGGAGTCTAAACTTAATGACCTTGAATGTCTCATCTAATTCCAACATTCAACGAAATATCCTAGCATTCTATGCTCTGAGGTCCCTTACAGTTGTCATATTCAGCGTTCTGTTTTATAACTTTCTAGCTTCAAGGTCTTTCTCAGCTCTGACATTCTATGACTCTATGAACCTCTTACTTGGAGTTGCTATCTCTTTTCATGTCCCCAACATGGAGATATGACATTGTCCCTAGCCACGAAGAGAAGTCACAGGAGACATAGTGGAAAGGGCAAGAAGGCAGGAAAAAGGAAAGAGGGGGGAGGGAGATATAGTTGATACAAAGGCTGGAAGGTGGGGGAGATGGAAGGAATATATAAGCCAGAGAAAAATCATCAATAGATTATTAATAGAACCTTAATCCTGTAAATCACCTTCACTTCCTCTTCTCCTGCATTCATAGGCAGCCAGTTTGGAGTCACATAACCAACTTTACTTCCCTCACCAAGAAAAGGGGTGTCCCCTTTTCATAATACTCCTCAGGTTGGATGCTTTCTTTCCCCTGGAAGACAATAGTGAATATTCAGATTATTCAGATTTCACATGAATAAACATACTTTAATGAGACAGAGACCTCATGGCTTAACTCCAGTAAAAATACCTGAAAGGACAGGAAGTTTCTCAAAATTCATTTAAAATTTAAACCAATTTCCTTCCCAAAGACCTTGAACCTATAAACTTACAGGTACCACTGACTTCAACAAATAGATATAGTCTAGCAGATTGACAGAAAATGAATTTCTATAAAATGAGTCCAATTATCTTGTCGAGTTCCTTTATAAAATCACAGATATATTCCTACACAAATTGGGACCTCATCAGATTTAATTGAAAGGTTTTGATGATGATAGGATTAAGTTTTTGGACAAACCTATTATGGCATGTTAGGTATGACAGTATTGTGAGTGCTTTGTGGTATTTATTAGTCTCCAGGATCCTTATCTTCCATCTCTCCATCACCTAAAACCAAAGGAAATTTTTCCATATCTGGAGATTAGAGAATCAGTTCTCATGTGATACATTTCTCCTTTTGTTTGGTTATGTTTCATAGAGTTGAGTAGCAATATCACACCTCACTAGTAAGATGCTACCATCTAACATTCTCCAAATTCTACCATAATAGAATGTAGGCTGCTTGAAGTCTGGAGTGTTTCACTTTTATCTTTGTGTCTTCTACATCTAGGCAATGACGGATGCATTGTAGGCACTTAATAGTTGCTTACTGATTTATTGAACAAATGATTGATTCAAATCAAAGGAAACAACATGTGCAAAGGGACAATTTTTGCAGCATCAATTAGTTCCCTGATTTACCAATGCTATAAGTTTGAGATTCTATTTTTTAAAATTCAAGCTTTCTTAAAACAGGAAGGGAGATCATTAAGAAGCAAATTAGAACAACATACTATCTATCCAATTTATGGATAGGAGAAGAATTCATGAATCAACAAGAGGTGAAAAGCATTGTGAAATGTAAAACGGATTATTTGGAATGCATTAGATTGTGATTTCTTTGTACATATAAAATTAATGTTGCCAAGACTAGAAGAAAAGCAGTAAATTGAGAAATAAATGTTATAGACATTTTCTTGGTTAGAGATCTCCTATCTGAAAGGTATAGAGAACTTAGTCAAAAATAAAAGAATATAAACCATTCCCCAACTGGTAAATGATCAAAATCTGGACAGTTTTTGAATGAAGAAATCAAAGCTTTCTATAACTATATGAAAAAAAATACTCTAAATCATCAATGATTAGAGAAATGCAAATCAAAACAATTCTGAGTTATCATCTCACATCTATCAGATTGGCTACAATGATAAAAGGGTAAAATGACAACTTATGAGGGGATATGGAAAAATGAGGATACTGATACACTGTTTGTTGATGGAACTATAAACTGATCCAACTATTTGGGAGAGCAATCTGGAATTATGCTCAAAGAGTTATAAAATTGTGTATATCCTTAGGCCCAAGTATTACCCCTAATAGATTTATTTTGTAAGGTAATCAAGGAAAAAGGAAAAAGTGAAAGCAGTTCTTTTTGGGGTGGCAAAGAAATGGAAAGTGAAGAGATGTCCATTAATTGGGCAATGGCTAGATAAATTGTGGCATATAATTGTGATGGAATTCTTCTGCACTATAAGAAATGACTAACAGGTTAATCTTGGGAAAAAAACATGGAAAAACCTACATGAAATTATGAAGAGTGAAATGAGCAGAACTAAGAGAATGTCATATATAGTGCAACAGAAATAACGTCTTATATATGTCCACCTCCAGAGAAAGAACTGATAAACAGGAATAAGCAAGACAAAGTTTTATATACACATATATCTTTTTATCAAATGATGCCTTCTCTAATTGGGGGAGAGGAGGGAGGGAGGGAGTTTACTGGGTAATGTAGTGAACAAATTAATTAACTTTTAAAAGAACAAGAAGAATTAATTTCTCCAGATAAAGGAACGAAGAACTAGAAAAATGAAGTGATTTGTTGATTGTCACACTGCATATGCATTGAAAACTAAACAATTCTGGCCTCCTCTTCAGACTCCCCAGAGAGGGCTCCATCAGCCCTTGTTTGGATACCACTGAAGGGGCTGGGGAGGTACATACATGGGTGGTGTGCCACATTGATGTGTTTTGTGCCCTTGACCTTAGGATCAATTGTGCCGCCAACAATGTTGTCTAGAAATTTCACATTTCTAATACAGCCTCTGCCTCCCTAAACCTGGTTTTTAAATGGGCGATAAGAAGTTCGCGTGAGGCTCGCTGGTATTGAAATGTCAGCCAGAGGAAGAATAATGCATGGCCGGGTGAGGACACACTGTCTAGGTGCCACAGAACATGCCTCAGAGGATTTTCTAGTTTGACAGGTGGCTTTTGTTACAGTAATGGGACCATTACAACAACAGCTTCCTGCCTGTAACCTTTCAATCCTCACCCCCATGAGCTTTTCCTTCTGCCCTCCCCTGAGCCAATTTAGACTGATGTAGAAAACAAAGTGTGTGTGCCAGTGCAAAGTGTGTGTGCTTGTCTCTGTGTGCACAGGTACATTGGACAGCGCTGGCTGCTTAGGCATGGGTACTGAAGGGTGTAGATGCATTCATCTATGGCGAAAATTGGTGAGGATTTGTGTGGGCAGTTGTAGCTGTCCACAGACACACACAGGCATACATATCTGTATGATTTGTGTGTCTGTGTGCATGTGTCTTTGTGTGAACACATTTGTATGTATCTGTTTCTGCATGTGGTACGATGTATTTGTGGATATGGCTTTGCCTTTATAGCTTCATCTGTTTGCACCAGGCACTTATGCAAGTGTATATTTGTCTACATGTCCTGGAATTAGGAAATCCCAAATTCAAATCCTTCCTCTCTCACTTGCTGGTTGGGAGATTCCACTTAACCTCTCTCAGCCTCAGTTTCATCATCTGTAAAATAAGGGTAATAGTAGGACCTACCACCCAGGGTTGTCATGAAGATCAAATTAGATTAACATGTAAATCACTTTGCAAAATCCCTAAGTGCTATTGAAATTCTAGCTCTTGTTATGATATCCATGTATTTATATGTGGGGAGACATCTGTGTGTACCTCTTTATATGAATACAAGTACATTTATGTTCATATGCATTATTAGATTTCACCAATAAAATGCTATTATGAGCAAGTTATTTTTGACTTAACTGTTTGTGTAACTAAAATCTGTGCCCTTCTTGGTTCCCCACATTTGGAGTGTTCTCTATAACAAGGGAAGGGACACAGGATGAGCAGCAAATAACCCTGGCTGGAACCAGCTCCTCAGGGTGGATTGGCAAAGACGAGGGCACAGAAATCATATAAGGGATTGGGAGGAGGAAGAGGTGGGCATCTCCAATAGTTGGAAGGAGTTGGGTCAGACATAAGAAAGAACTTGTGGCATCCTTGGCCTATTTCACACCAATGTAATAATAATAACTTCCACTTTGGTGGCAATTCTAGCAGTTAAAATTCAAACATAAGTCTTCTGACTCTCCAGTCTAGCAGGGTTTCCAATATACCATTCTGGCATCAATGATAAAGGAAGGCATCAGGAATAGAAAGCTTTAAGAGTAAAATGAACAGCTTCTGGGAGAAGGTAAAAGAGCTGATAGATATATTTGATTGCCAGGAGTCCAGCAAGAACTGCAAGATTCCTTCTGACTCTTGTCCCCCACTTTATAATCCCAGTCTTGCCCAATGTCAGCTATTTACATATGAATGATGTCTTCATGCCTAAATTTCTTAGTCTTCTGCATTATGACCACTGATTACTGCTCCAGTCTTGTCTCTCATTATGTCCCAACCAATATTCACCCCAAATGCGTTCCGTGTGCCTCAAGTAACCCTAGCAACACTTTCATCCACCATACCATTGCCAATACATCACCCTGGGACTTATCTAATGCCTATCTGTCCTTCAAAGACTAACTCAAATCCCAACTCTTCCTTGAAGCCTTTCTAGATTGATCTATCTTTAGGTGATCTTTGCTTTCTCTAAAGTCTCCTAGCAATTCTTGAGTGTACCAATTATTTGGCAATTAGTGAATTGGCGTGAGCTAAGTTTTCACAAGTATGTGTGTGTGTGTGTGTGTGTGTGTGTGCATCTTCTCTCCAATTAGACTGTGAGCACTTTGAGGGCAAAAATCAAGTTTTATACTTCTTTATATCTATTACTCATCATCAGTGCTTAGTACAGAGTAGATGCTCAATAAGGATTGCTAGTTGATGAGGTCCCCCAAGAATTATTGTCAATAATAACTTATATTTCTGTAGTTCTTTCTGGCTTACATTACATTACATTAAAAAGTATGTTTTTTACAACTCTGTGAGGGTGTAATATGAAAATTTCCTGCACCTCCCTCTTCATCTCCTTTCTGAAGCTCCTTATCTTCAAGGCTCAACTCAGGCATCACCTTCTCCTGCTTTCCATCATTTCTTTTTTTATCCTTCCCTTCTGTCTAAGCATCAATACTATGTATTTGTTCTAAGGCAGAAGAATGGTAAGGACTAAGCAATGGGGATTAAGTGACTTGCCCAGGGTCACATAGCTAGGAAGTATCCGAGGTCAGATTTGAACCCAGGAACTCCTGCCTTCAGACATGGCTCTCTATCCACTGACCCACCTCGCTGCCCCCCATTTCCTTTATTTCCCTAACCAAATATCAGTACTCTCTCCCTCCCCAAATTGCCTTGCATATACTTATTTGTGCATCCATTGTATCTCTACTCTCAAACCCCAACCCCATGAGGTGCAAGTTTCCTTGAAGGCAGGGAGACTCTCTTATTTGTCTTTATATCTCCATTGAGGTATATGGACTGTTCAGGAAAGACTAATACTTCTGATGTAAAGAATTACCAAGCCCTTTCCAGAACTGCTTTCCTTCTTTGGTGTCCATCAACTATCTAGTTCCCGTCTGTGGCCCCAAGAAGCTGTAGCATGCACAGCAGCCATATCCTGGACTAGGAAGGTAGGCTAATCCACACTGAGGGCAACCACATTGAGGCATCAAACCTATCCCTGAGTTAGGAGGGGTGTCTACCCCAGGTATGTGAAGACGTCCCCTGGTCAGAGAACTAGATAAGAATAATTTGCTCCACAGCACCTGATTAGACATTGAAGAAGCCAAGGTCACCCACTGGACCAGGGCCAGCACCAGTCTTCTTGACTTTTGTCGTGCCACTAGAAGAATTAGGCTAATGACTTTTTGCAACTCTGCCTCATTTAAATCCAATTTATGCACAAGTCAGAAAACATCCAGTGATGTCATTTTGGTCCTCTTGCTCTACAAAGGACAACAGGTAACCAACCCACCAACCAATATCTCCTCTCCCAGCACAATGATTTGTACAAACTAGACACTTAAGAAACATTTACTGTATTATATTGTTCACCTTATTTTATAGCTGAGGACAATGAGGCCCTGAGAAACTAAGTGATTTGCCCAGGAGTCAAACAGCTAATAACAGTTGGAGATAGAAGTCAAACCTGTCTATTCCAGGTCTAGTATATTCTCCACTATACCACGCCACCTCTTTAACCTTTAATAACTGGAACCTGAGACATCATTGAAGAGCATTTTAGAATCACAGAATCCAAGAACTTATTAATCAAGAGGGAGACAAGTGTACATTCTTCTTGTTTCCAAACCAGGGCAATACTGTCATGACTATAAACCAAAAACTAGTCTCTCAGGGACTTCACAGGTCCTATGTAGGCTAAGAATCGCCTCTAGAATTCCCTTGAAGTGGTCTTCTAGCTTCTTCTTGAAAAGCTGTCCCGGGGGTAAAACCTTTTTACCTTCAGAGGTAATCCCTTCCTCTTTTAGATAACTTTAATTGCTGGAAAGCTTTCCTCACATCAAAACCAAATTGCTCCTTGCCTTGCCTTTGGGGGCAGACCAAGCCTAATTCTTTGTCAGCCCTTCAAAAGCTTGAAGACAATTATCACATCCTCCTCTGCCTTCTTGTCTCCAAACTGAACAGCCACGGGGGCAGCTGGGTAGCTCAGTGGAGTGAGAGTCAGGCCTAGAGACAGGAGGTCCTAGGTTCAAACCCGGCCTCAGCCACTTCCCAGCCGCCACTTCCCAGCCGTGTGACCCTGGGCAAGTCACTTGACCCCCATTGCCCACCCTTACCAATCTTCCACCTATGAGACAATACACCGAAGTACAAGGGTTTAAAAAAAAAAAAACTGAACAGCCACTATTCCTTAACTGACCCTCTTCACATGCCTTATTCTCCAGGCCTGTTGTCAGTCAATGAACTTGTTACAAGACTATTTGTCTTTGTCCTGCCTAGAATATGGCAGCCAGAGAATTTACGGCTCAGATTTATACAGCACTTTGAGGCTGGGCCTCATAAGAACCCTCTATGATAGATAGTATTATTATCTCCATTTTGCAGATGAGGAGTGGGAGGTTCCAGAACTCACTCCAACCAGGGAAGAGTACAACAGAAACATCATTCCTTCTGTTCTAAAGACTGTGATTCTCAATGCAAGGGATAGCATTTTGGGTAAACTTTTAAGCAACAGCATCATCCTTTTGACCCACATTGAGTTTTACAATCTACTAAGTACAACTAACACTTGAAAATCTTTTCACAAGAAATATTGTCTAACCATGCCTTCCCTCCTATGCACTTGAGAAGCTGATAATTTGGGACCAAGTTTAGAATATTGTATTTTTCCTCTGCTCATTTTCATCTTCTTCAATTTAGCCCTTCATCCTAATCTGTTGAGATCATTCTGGATCCTGACTCTGTCACTTTGTGTTAGCTCTCCCTCCTAGGTTGTACCATCTGCAGATCTGACAGGCCCATATCATTGATAAAATAATATTAAGTAGTACAGAGGCAAGATCCACTTTTGAACAGTCAGACCTCTGAGGTCTTCCACTAAAGACCTCCCTCTATGTTGACTTTAATCCATTACTCCCTATTTGGGGGGTCTAAGAACTGGGAAAGTAATTTTTTTAAAAGCCTTTGGAAAACATTTGGTACAATTCCATACCCCCATTTTAAAGATGGGATTTATACAGCACTTTGAGGCTGGGCCTCATAAGAACCCTCTGAGGAGACTGAGACTGAGATCCAAAAAAGGAGAAATGACTCACCAAGGTCGCTTAACTTGTTATTGGCACAGGCAACACGTGAACCCAAGCCTCTGGATTTCTAGTCTAGGATTCTTATTGAGCTATCGGATCACATCCTCATTAAGGAGAGAAGTGCTTTGGAATTTTAAAGCATCACATAAATGTGAAGTGTTATTAATCGAGGGGGAGACACACATTCTTCTTGTTTCCAAACCAGGGCAATACCATCGTGATTGTATGCCACTCCCAGCCCCAAAACTAGTCTCATCGCAAATATAACCATCCAAGGAACTCTCTGACATATGGCACATCCCATGTAGCTCCTCACATTGCATAGCTAATGATGGGGATGAGTCATTCACCATATGGCCCAATGCAGCATTACTCCACACTCACTGGGGCCAGCCCGAGGGCCCTGAAATGCCCCCAAAAGGTCTAGGACTGAACTGTGAATGCTCTCTCCCTCCCACCATCCCTTTGCAAAACACTCCAACACCAAGGTGGTAGACAAAGAGGAATAAAGGCAAAACTGATAGCTGGCATTTACGACAGTTATGGCTAAATGCTGACATTTCATGGTCACAATGGCCTTTACACACATTATTATCTCTTTTGATCTTCACAATAACCCTATCAGATAAGTAGAGTATTATGATTTCCATTTTACAGATGAGGAAACTTAGCTCGGTCAGAGCAAACAACTTATGCAAGGTAATATAGCTCCTAAGCAGCAGACCCAGGAACCGAGCCTGTGAATTCTGACTCAAAAGGCAGGGCTCTTTCAAAGTCTCAAGGACTATTCTCCAGATGTCTGAGGCTCCACCAGGAATGCTCTTTCCCTGGCCTCTGGGGATGCTTCTCCTCAAAATCCAAATTAGGATAAGTTACGGTTGGTTGTGGTATGGTTTGTGCCTCTGTAAAATAAGCTGGAGAAGGAAATGACAAACCACTCTAGTAGCTTTGCCAAGAAAACCCCAAATAGGGTCATGAAGAACCAGACGCAAGTGAAACAACTGAACAGTGTACAACAACAACATGGTAGGAGAACCTCTGGTGCTTATCTCCGTCTCAATTCCCTCTCTACCCATCTGGGGCAAGGGGGTACAACTTAAGGGTATTTTTGACTTTCATAAGGCTTGACATTTTCATGCTGAAGTGACTAAGGGGCAAGGACTGCTGAGCATAATACCACTCAAAATATTGTTTATGAAGGAACTTTAGGAAAGGAAAAATAATTAGCATAATCTCTACCTCCAGTCATCTTGACTACTACTATCCTAGGTAGGTAAAATTTAACCAAATCATGAAACTGAAACCCAGAGAATAACTCTCCACATTCTAATCATATGTCACCACCTTGGATTACATGACTCCCCAACCCCATGATCATCCAATAAAAATGGTATTAGACTTGGAACTACGAGATCTGAGTTCAAATTTTGACTACACTACTTACTAGGTCTGTGCTTTTGATCAAATTACTTCACCTCAATGAAGATGTTTCCTGACCTGTAAAATGAAGGGTTTGGATAAGATACCCACCCTATGGGTCCTCTTTTGCTCTAAATCCTTCGGGTCCTTCTTGCACTATCTACCTCACAGGTCTATTGTGAGGAAAGAGCTTTGCAAGTACTAACATGGAAATGTGAATTATTATCAAGTGCACATCAACCTTGTTACATGGACTGTTCCAGTGATCATCCTAACCCCCTAAATCTCAACTCAACCCTAGCCTTCACTCTAGCCATTTCTTGAGCCCATAAGGGAAAAGGAAGAAGGAAATAAGAAATTATGGAAGAAATGAGTGAAGTCAGGGGAAAGTAAAGGAATGGGGAGATTGCATTGGGTGACTCTTAAGGCCTAAAATTCTTCTGGCCCCAATTCCTCCTATGTTGATTCATTCCTTTTGGTAAGATCATATATCTCAAAGAGACCTTGGAAATTATTTAGCCCAATTCCTTGCTTAATTAGGAGTAATAGAGCAAAATTAAGGCCAAAACTACAATAACTCGCTACCCATCCCCACTCACCTTGAGTCCACACTGGTGATGTTTCCACCAAAGTCATATCTCGCACCTGTTCACCAATGTATTTCCCCCTATGAGACCTCAGTGGTAAAGGAAGCAAGGTCCTGTAGGATTATAGGTTTAGAGCTGGAAGGGACTTTGGAATCAAGTTTAATCCACTCATTTTACAGAGAAGGATTTGAGAGGTCCCAGAAGAGTTACTCTTGCTAGAGTAGAAGGGAGATTTGAGCCCAGTTCTCCTGACCATAAGTGCAATGTGCTTGAAACTAAGATGATGACACAAATACTATGCCCTGAAAATCTTTAATCCTTTTCATCTCTGGAATTTCTACCCTGAAGTCCTTCTGTCCTCATTTATTGATCTCCTCTACTGGATCACTATTTCAGAAAAACCCCAGCTACACATCTCTTCCTATTCTCTAGTCATATCCTTGACAGCCATGGTAACCACTACCCACCTTGCTGATAAGAACTTATCCTTTCCATAGCCTTATTTCCTCCAGTTTGGTTACCACAATCAAAGCAACTTTGTCCCTATTCCCATGACACCAAATTTGCCCTCCCTGGCCATCACTCCCTTGATTTGTCTTCTTTTATATTAGAATGTAAGCTCCTTATGGGAAATGACTATTTGGGCTTTTGTATTTCTGTCTCTAGTATTTCACACAGTACTTGGCTCAGAATAGATGATTAATAAACATGTTTATTATTAATGAACAAATAAAAAATTAAACTCGTACTATGTAAGTAAAAGTCCCACATATGCTGAGTCCTGAGAATGTTAATACAAAAACTGAGACAAGCCTTGCTATCAAGGAGCTCCCACTCAAATTGGAGAAGATAGGACAGAAAGGAAAGTTCAGCTGTAAAATAGACAGAAATGGCCGTATCTCCTAAGGGCGCTTTAAAGGTATAGATGGCAAGCCTAAGGCCTGTAGGTTATATTAGTAGGTCAGATAACAGTATTGAAGAAGTAGGGCAGATGATAAGTTCTACAGAACTTCAAGAAGAAGAGGCAGAGCAAACAGTAAGACCTTGTGATCTTCAGTCTCAAAGGAATAGAACTGATAACTCACAACTAAGCCATTTGAGCAGTCAAGTAGCCAAGGAGGGTTTTAGGCAGCCCCAGCTAGAGGATTGGGGAGTAGAGGGAAGGGCAAGGGAAAGGAGATATGTGCCCCCAGTGGTAGTATGTATTCCCACAGCTTAGCAGTCCCAATTTTATTCATTCATTCTAGCTCTGACATTCTATGTTCTAAAGTCCTTCCTATTTCTAATAGTTCTATGTTCGAAGGACTCTCCCAACTCTAACATTCTGTGTTCCAAGTTCAAAGAATCAAAGCATCTTAGTGTTGGGAATAAAACTCTCAGAGATCATCCTGAATAGGCATCTCTTCTAAACCTATTTGACAAGTGCTAAGTCTCTGCTTGAAAACCAGAGCATAGAAGGGGAGGGAGACCCACTATCTCCCAACAGGGCAGCTAATTGTTACTTTTTTTCTTTACATCAAGAGAAAATTTACCCCTTTTCCACTTCCAATGCTCCTAATTCTGGGTTTCGCTAGGCAAACAAAATAAGTAACCTCTATCTTCAAATTCCTTAAAGAAGGCATCACATTACCACACACATGTACACAAACCCAAGTCTTTTCTTCTCTAGACATTATATCAAGGACCTTTACCATCCTGGTTATCCTCCTCTGGCCACTCTCGTTTGTCAACATTCTTCCCAAAAAAAATTGCAGAACCTAGAATTGAACACAGAAACTCCAGAACAGGGCAAACTGTGCCTTGGAGAACATCTAGATTTCATATTCTGTGTTCTAAGATCCCTCCCAAGTTCTAATATCCTCTGTCTCTTCCAACAGCAGCATCCTCGCCATCCCTGTGAGAAAAACATCACAAACACTTCAAGATGGGAAAAGCGACTAGCAAGGAGGGAGGAGCATGGGAAAACTGGCCAGGCAGCTCCCCTCCCCACTCCCTCACACACACAAACATATACTCTTCCAGCCCTCCACAAACTGATCTGATAGTGGACAGATTATTCTCTTTTGCTTTGAGAGTAACACAATAGACTGGACTCCCAGACCTGTAAGGTCTCCTATCAAGCAAGGCTGGAGTCTGTTGCTATCTGGCCCAGTGTTAGACTAATCACAAATAATGAAGGCATTGAACAGGGAGCCTTCTCAGGTGGCATTTACCATTGTTTGCTGCAGATAACATAAAGCTCTCTGATTACAGTCGGCTTTTATCACTTCCCAGCAAATCTACTCCACTGAAATGTGCTAATAAAAACTAAGGAAGCAACAAACTGGAGAGAGAGAAAGGGAGGGAGGGAAGGAGAGGAGAGGAGGGAAAAAAAAGCTTGAGCTCAGGCAGTAAAGTGAACATTCGGGAAATGGACAGCTTTGGCTGCCGTTATCATTTCCAATTTATTAGGATCTAACTGTTTCCGTAATATGGAGTGATTGCTGGGGGTTAATTTAATTTTCCCTAATACCAGGCTCCTGGTCCGCTGTGTAGCGTCAATTTTGCCTTGATGTCTGGTTCTCAGTTAAAGCTGGAAGAATGGCCCGCTCCTGCCCCCAGGCCATGTGGCTTCCACAAGCTCTATCGGAATGGACCCTATTCTTTTAGTATACAAGAATAGGGAACGAGAAGAGGCCTTGGAGATCTTGGGATCCTAAATTTAGAGGTGGGAGACAGTTTAGAAGCCACCAAATCTAATTCTCTCATTTTATACATGAAGAAAACTGAAGCCAGTGGAGATCCATATGGATATGGCCAAGGTCACACAGGTAGTCATCAACAAACACCTGTTAAGTGACTCTTACATTGGCCACGAAAGGCATACACACACAAAAAAAAGTTAATGGCAGAATTAGTATTTGAATCTAACACTCTTTCCACTGCCTCACATTGTTTATCATCTAGATCAGTGGTTCCCAAACTTTTTTGGCCTACTTCCCCCTTTCCAGAAAAAATATTACTTAGCTCCCTGGAAATTAATTTTTTTTAATTTTAATAGCAATTAATAGGAAAGATAAATGCACCTGTGGCCATCACTGCTCCTCTGGAACACTGCAGCACCCACCAGGGGGCAGTGGCACCCACTTTGGGAATCACTGATGTAGGGCACCTCCTTCATCTTGCCAACAGGGAAACTGAAGCCCAGAGAGGTTTGAGCCATTTATTATCCTTAAAGGTTAAGGTTCCACTTTCTCCCTCTTAAAGATATTTTGTATATATTTACTATTTTCAGCAGTAAGCATAGGTAGCATATAATAAGCACTTAATAAATGTTTCTTGATTGATTTATGATGTACAGAGATTGCCTTGTTTTTGTCTTTGTCTTCCTAAGACCTTGCAAGAGACTTGACTTGGCTTTGCTTGAGCGGTGTGGCATGGCTGATCCCAAAGCTAATGTGTTCTTGGACTTTATGGTCCCAGAGGAAGATTAGCTCACTAGAAAAAGAACCCATTATTTTCCTTGGTACTGTCAAAGATAGTATGATAAATTTGGAGAACATTATACATGTAGGATATGTAGATCCCTAGAGAAAATGGAGACCCATCAGCAAGGGAAGAGTCTTTCTTTACTACAAGAGTCATTCTTGGCTCAGATGAAAGTTTTCGGTATTAATAAAACCTATGCTATATTGCTTGACTTGTGAACCTAAGTTCTCATAAAGAGGACTGATAACTACTCTTTGGAGAAGTATCATATGATCATTTTTAGGTACCATTTTGGTATGGAGAGAAAAGACAGAGAGAAAATATACTAAGTTAGCCCATTTGGGTCAGGAAGGAGCCTCAGTCATTAATTATTATGAATAATAATTAATATTGTTGGCAATTACTGTTATTAATAATAAATATTATTGATAATATCTTAATAATGAGACTTCCTTCTCTGGCTGACCTCATCTGATGCCATTTCTTTTGCATGAACTTTGAAAAGAGAATTCACAGATCTAGAATTAGAAAACTGAGGGAAGTCACTACCAGCTCCATATAAGACCTCAGTAAGGGGGCAGCTGGGTAGCTCAGTGGATTGAGAGTCAGGCCTAGAGACAGGAAGTCCTAGGTTCAAACCCGGCCTCAGACACTTCCCAGCTATGTGACCCTGGGCAAGTCACTTGACCCCCATTGCCCACCCTTACCACTCTTCCACCTATGAGACAATAAACCGAAGTTAAGGGTTTAAAAAATTCAAATCAAATCATCTTAGAGCAAGGATGAACTTTCTAATATCCAGAACTTCCCAACCATAAAATAGACTCTATAATGAGAAAGTAAGCTCCCCAGCACTGGAAGTGTTCAAACAGGGTTCAAAACCACCTGGCAAGGATGGTGTGAAAAGAATTCCTACATTGGGAAGGGATTTGGATGGCATGATCCTTACATTTCTTCCTAATATTAACATTGTTTGTTTCTAGGTGCTTTCCCTAACAGCCTGGGGTCTAAATTCTAAAAGATTATATTCTACGGTCCCTTCCATCTCTCACCCCATGTTCTGTGTTCTAACATTCTATAGTATAATGTCCTTTCCAGTTCTAACATTTTCTGTTCTACGTTCCCAGCTCTCAGACTCCATATACTATGTTCCTATATTCTGTGTTCTAAAGTCCGAAATTTCCTATTCTGTGCTCATATTAGTTTGGCCTCATTATTAGCTTCTAATGGTAGCACTGGGGATGTGTTAAAACGCATAGCAGTGGCTGTATCACTGTGGCAGGGGTCCCAATAGAAGGACCCACTAGTGCCTTCATCCATACCCAATGTGACATGGGCAATTACATTGCTGGATGCACCACCCACTTCAATTCACTAGTTCTGCCAGTGCCACCTGCCTAGAGACACCAGGAGTTGCTAATTTGGAGAGTTGGGGGTCTTAGAGCTCCAGTTTAACTCTCAGGACATTAGCTATGAATTTATATTGGAGTCACTGTGCAAAGATTTTTATGCATTCTTAAATACCAAAACATAATTACCAATGTCAATACATAATGTTTATTTCTTTCAGAACCGACATTTTAATTTCACCATGTGGGGGGAAAATGATATGCATAAAAATAATGACAAATATTAAAATCACCCAAATAATGGAACGAGATCGACCGCCTAATCCTAAATTTAAATGCATTAGCGATCCCTGCAACATTAAAGGTCTGATAAGCCAAATTAGGTTTCTTGTAAGCATAATTAATCTTCTTTTTCAATGAAGATATTACAAGGGAGTTAATTTGAATCCCAAAGGCATTTTGAAAATTGAATTATATAGATAAAGCAAATATTTGACCTTTTACAGATAATTACTATTAGGGAAAAAAAAGCTCACAATGCAAATGAGAGCCGTGTAAACCTTGAGCCTGAGACTGGCATAGGGTGTAATGAAATTCTTTATAAATATTCAGTGACTTCCCAGGTAGGGATTCCCAGCCCCATTCAGCCTCCAGGCTCTCCTTTATAACTTGGAAGCCCCAAACTCCAGCAGTGGGTCCAATGTTTATTAACAAATAATTGAATGGAATTGGGTAAGAGTTGATTATCTTCAATTTGCAAATTATCTGTTATCACTTATAGGTCATTCAATTGAAGAGAAGGCCAGCAATGAATGTATCTTCTCTGCAGAAATGGATGCTTTGCTGTCATTATGTGATGCTAATGTTTACTGAAGCAAATTACTCTACCTGGTTAGAAAGTTTTTCTATGCTGGTGTCACTTTTTTTAAAAAATTTGGAGGGAGGGGCAAACTTCCATCCCTACCCCCTTTCTTTGGCCCTCTTAAGCCAGTGGATTTTACTTTGGAGATTCATGAGTTAGGCTAATGGCTTCAAATATTCTTTTACTATGTCTTAGCACTGGCAAAAACAAAACAAAACAAAGCATAATTTCTCATATGGAAAGGAATTGAAAACACCTGAGCTGCCAAGGTCATGGGCTAATGCTGTTCAGTTCCCAGCCCCTGACTTAACCTTGGCCATTTACTATGCCACCAAGCCTAGCTCTAGACTGGGTACCTTAAATGCTGGCTTCATCCTGAGCCCTGACCCTGGTTCCAGACTGAGCCACTAACGCTTCTCCCATACTGAACTCCATGAAGCTTTGCTTCTAATCACACACTAACCCCAAATCCTGGCCACAGACTGACCCCCTACTGACTAGCTCTAAAATTCTGGGATTCTTTTAATCTCATTTTAATTTATGAAGTCCAGATCAGACACCCTCCAAAGATCCCCAGAGGCCTGAAGGGGAGCCACGGGTGACTGTCACACTTGGGGAGTCTCAGTGAGAAAAGAAATCTACACTGCCTAAGTAACTAGGACTGCAAGTTCATGAAAAAGAGCTCTTTCTAAGTCTCATTCCTCTTAATATGCCTGAAGCATCTCATTCAGTATTGTGGAGTGTAGATGATCCCAAGGGTACAGAAAAGAAGGATGTGGCAATATTTACATGATCATAGAATTTAGAACTGGAAGGGACTTTAGGGACCTTCTAGCCCAATCTCTCATAGCAAAAGGGAAAAACTGAGGTTCAGAGAAAGTAAGTGACTTACTCACCATCACAAAGAGAAAAACAGAGCTGGAGATCTAGCCCAAGTCCCCTGACTCCAAAACCAGTGTTGTTTTCATTTTTTCATGGTGAGTCAGGAATGAACTGTGGATGACTGGAGATGTCTCCTTTTTCCTTACATTTGTAAGGTTTATCTCTGGTTTTAAGTCTCCATTATTGACCCAGGTGTATATTAGGAGCTGCTTAAAGAAAGTCACTATCTGTATAACAGAATTACAAAATCAGTGACCTCCAAGGTCATCCAGTTCAACTCATATAAGCAAAGACTTCCTCTATATCAGAATCTGATATAGGGAAAGAGAAGTAATCTAATTCTACCAAGAATGGGGATCTAAGAATCCTCTCTATATTAGTCTACTAAGTGATCATCCAGACTCTAGTGAAAGCCTCCAGTGATGAGAAATTCACTACCTCCCATTTAATTTTGGAATAGTTTTAATTGTCAGGAAGCTTCTCATTATATCAGTCCTAAATCTGAGTCTGAAATTTTTCACCCATTGCCTGAAGTTTGCAGGGAGGAGTAGAACCTCTCATATGAGGACTTGCCAAGCTCTTTTCAGGAGTGTTCATCCACCTTTAGTGTCTTCCTATCACCCAGTTCTCACCTGTGGCTCTAAAAAGCTGTAGCATGTTCAGTGGCCACACCCTAGGAAAGCCATGTTGGCAGGTGGGCTAAGCCAGGTTGAGGGTAACACAGCCTCAAACCCATTAGTTCCCCAAGCATGTGAAGACATCCCCCATTGGTATGGGCAGATGAGAATAGTTTATTCCAAAGGCCATGAAGGCAGCTGAATCAGGTACTGTGGAGTATCTAGAACTTGGTCAAACATCAGAGAAGCCAATGTCATCCACAACATCCTGGACTATAGCTGGTCATCTTGTATTTTGTCTTAACATTAGGTTTCCATGACTCTGGAGGAAAGAGTAAGACTGATGACTTTAAGCAACTCTTTCTCACCGAAATGCAATTCATTCACAAACCATCACCCTGTGATGTCCATCAGTCCTCTTCTAGAGTCAAGTAGAACAGGTCAGCTTGTCAGTCAGCAATTATTATGCACCCTCCATGTCTGAAAATGCAAAGAAAAGTAAAAAACAGACTCTGTTCTCAAGGAGCTCATAGTTTCACAAGAGAGATGATATGCAAACAATTATGTATGAACAAACTATGTACAGGATTAATCAGGTATGTTCTTGGGGAGAAGGCACTAAGATCAAGAACTAGAAAAGGTTTCTTGCAAAAGGTAGAACTTTAGCCATCACTTGAAGGAAACTTGGGAAGCCAGGAGTCTAAGATGAGGAGAAAGAGAATTCCAGACCTGGGGGACAGCCAGTGAAAACATTGAAAATGTAAACTCTTTTCTGTGTGACAGTGGTTGAGATGCTTGGAGATAGTTGTCATGTCTCCCTTAAACCTTTTCTTCTCCAGAATAAATATTCCCAGTTTCTTAAACCAATTTTCCTAAGGCATAGCCACCAGTGTCTCCACGACCCTCACTACCCACCTTTGCATTCACTCCTTTTTGTCAATGTCCTTCCAAAAATGTGTCTAAAGTAGACACGATATTCCCAGGGCTCTGAAGGGTAAGGGTGCCACCATATACATTTCCAAGGTTTAAGGCTTAAGTTCAAAGTATGTCAGCTATGACAACAGAATCAGTAAAATGATGTTGGAATGCAAGCACTTTGAGAATGTGCATACTATCACTCTTCATATTTATGTTCAACAGCACCTAACCAAGTGCCCAGAAAGTATTAAATACTTTTTATTTTAACTTTTACCTTCCATCTTAGAATCAATACTGTATATTGGTGCCAAGGCAGAAGAGCAACAAGGGCTAGTCAATGGGGATTAAGTGACTTGCCCAACGTCACACAACTAGGAAGTGCCTGAATCCAAATTTGAGTCCAGTGATTTCCATCTGTAAGCCAGGCTCTCAATCCACTGAGCCACACCTAGCTGTCCCCTAGTAAATACTTCTTTTTTTTTCTTTTTTTTTTTTTAAACCCCTGTACTTCGGTGCATTTTCTCATAGGTGGAAGATTGGTAAGGGTGGGCAATGGGGGTCAAGTGACTTGCCCAGGGTCACACAGCTGGGAAGTGGCTGAGGCCGGGTTTGAACCTAGGACCTCCCATCTCTAGGCCTGACTCTCACTCCACTGAGCTACCCAGCTGCCCCCTAAATACTTCTTTAAAAAATTTTGGTTGATCTAGACTCCTACAATTAGAAGGGAATTCTTCCAGCACAACTCACACCTAAAGCACTATATAACATCACCAGAAGATGTGCATCTAACTTGAATCCCCTCAGTGATGGGGAGAATACTATAAACTATTCCATTCTATTTTGGGATAGTTTTGGCTGCTAGGAACTTCTTCCTTCTATTTGGACTCAATCTACCTTTTCATCATTTCCTCCCATCATTCCTAGCTCTGCCCTCTGGGGCACAACAGAAAAAGTCTGATCCTTCTCCCCTATGGCAGCCTAGAAATGCTCTTGCTCGTCACTGATACTCTGGCGCTGAGTATTTTTGATGCTCTCTCTAACAGAAGTTTTAGGAAATGGGCAAATTTTCACATTTTGCCATGTATTAAATTGCTCAGCCTGCAGAATGACTCACCCAACGTCAGCCACCCCCAAAGGGAGTTTCTCACCACAGCTATGACTGCTGTCTAAGCCATTCGTGCTTCAAATATCTTGCCAAGGAGTTAAGTATGGCAAGGTACACGCCTCTTGTCCTTGTATCGCCCTCTGAAAGGGCAAGTGTGGGCACCGAGGCCAGGGACTCAGACGGGATTCTTCTACTTCAGAGGAAGGGGGTGGGCTCTGCACAACACATGACTTATTGTTCCAGAAAGACAGGAGGTTGAACTAGATAAATTCCGTGACTCTTTCCAGTGCTGTGAATCCAAGACAGGGATATCTGAAGCGCCCAGATATCTGCCAACCACCCTCCCCACAAATGCGATTTTATAGAGAAATCTCCAAAATTTTCAGCTTTGCTCCAACCTGTGCTTCCAAGTTGAAATCTGTTCCCAATTTACCAAAGAGTCAGAATAGAAGTAATTTCTTAGCACTACTGAACATCTGGGGAGCTAGGGAACGGATCACCCCGAAGAGCAGATAACTCCCAAATCATTTCTGTTTCACTTTATTTTTTTTTTAATAAAAACCCTTGCCTTCCCTCTTAGAATTAATACTGTGTGTTGGTTCCAAGGCAGAAGAGTGGTAAGGACTAGGCAATGGAGGTCAAGTGACCTGCAGCTAGGAAGTGTCTGAAGCCAGATTTGAACACAGGACCTCCCATCTCTGGGCTTGGCTCTCAGTCCACTGTTATACTTAAGACTGATAAGATCTTGCCCAGGGTCGCACAGCTAAGAAGTATCTGAGGTCATATTTGAACTTGGGTCCTCCCAACTTCGCAGATTTTTTTTTTTTGGCCTGACCTATGATTTTGGAAGCTTGAGGAGGCTTCAGTGAGGACTCTCTTCCTTCTTTCCATGTAGATTGTCACCTTCTCTGAAGTTAGAAGTTGCCTAGGCTACTGAAAAGTTAGTGATTGACTCAGAGTGAGTGGCAGAGGGGGGACTTGAACCCAACATCTTCCTGAATCCAAGACCAGTTTTCTATCTACTCTGCTATGCTACATTCCCCATCTTTGGTTTCTTCAGCACTATTTCCATTCCTCTCTATGCATGCCTTAATGAAAAGTAAATTCTTGATAAATATTTATTGAACAGAATGGAATAGAAAATGTGTCACTAGGACTAAAATATCCATACTATTTGACCCCACTGCGAGGCATATGCCCCTAAAGGGGTCAAATATAAAATGAAAGGTCCCATAGATGTCAAAATATTCAGAGCTGCACCATAGCTTCCTAATTAGGCTTTGCACAGGACAATAGTCCCAAGAATTTTGAATGGTTTAGTAAAAAAAGACACGAGGGTGGCAGCCACAAGATATTGCCTCTATCTATGAATTCTCCTGAGTAAGAATCTGTGTGTGTGTGACCCCAGCAGTCTGCTAAAGGAGGAAGTGGAGCTCTTTGAGCAGAAGGTGAATGGCCACTGATCAGGAAAGAGGTGGAAGACATTCTTATTTAGATACAGGCTGCATTAAATGACTTCTGAGATACTGTGTAGTCATGAAACTATGATGGTACAGCTTCCCCTTTTATGGATCTCAGTTTCCTCATTTGCAAAATGAGTAACTGGAGTTAGATGATCTCTAAGGTCCTTTCCACAGCTAATGGTTTTTTTTCCTAAGTTCCTAAGCACACACGAAGCTCTATGCTTCAAATGCAAAATGGCACTTAACCAGTCATTATTTTATTCAATCCAGCAAATATAAACTAAATACCTACTAAGTGCTAATTACAAAAAGGCTCTGTAATTGTGCATTTGTCCGAAAGAGATTTCACCAATATCCGTGTCAAGACATGGAGATGGCCAGCGCAGGACCACTGGTTCTCTCTCTACCTTTTGCCAAAGGTAACTACTTGTGAGATGGTATTTGGCATGATTAAGGTTCAGTCCAAGACTAGGGAAAAGAACTAAAGGGGCTGGTCCTCTCAGGGATCAGATGCTTTTCCTGAATGAATCTGCCTGACTCCAGGACCAGTACTCTATCCACTGTGCCACCTAGCTGCTTCCCTGGAATCAGAAAGACCTGAGTTCGAATCTAATTTGGCACTTACTAGATGTATGCCCAGGGCAAATCTCTTCCACTCTGTTTGCCTTAATCTTCTAGAGAAGGAAATAGCCAATCACTCCCGAATCATTGCAGAGAAAACCCCCTGGGCAGTATTGGCATATAAGGGTCCGTGGGGGCATGAGGAGTCAGACACCACTGAACAACAAAAGCTATATGCTGATAATGAAAAGTTGTCAGTGTTTTCCATTCTCACATAAATTCTTCTGGGTGCACAGCACACCTTTTCAATAGCTAGTTTCTTGTTGCCTTTTAAGACCTAGATAGACTAGATACAGTTTGTTGCCTTTTAAGACCTAGATAGACTAGATACAGTTTTTAGTTGATGTAGCTGAGGAAATTATACAAGTCCTTTTATACATAGTTTATTTTTAAGCTATATAAGGCTATTCCTCTATTACTGAAGAAGATGCATTCCTTTTTGAATAACTAACAATGGCTCTGGATTCACTCTTTCAGAACTAGGCTAATTATTATCTCCCCCAAAATGCTCTAAAGGTCCTTCTGAGTGGTACAGGGTAACTTTCTCTAATGCTTTTCATTCAAGCCCCCATCCTAGTATGTTTCTAGATCTGTGAATAGCCAATAATTATTAGTGCCTCAGTTCCACTGAATGAATTAACACCAATTAGCTTTTATTTAGAGTTATTTACTGGGAAGATATAGCAAAGACAGAAGTACAAACATGCTCCCATAGTACCTAAGGGTGAAGTGAGGTCAACTAAGTCATTGTCCAGAAAACCTGTTTTTCCCTGGGGAAAAGTAGAAATCAGAAATGAGCCTTCCTGTGAAGATCAGTCAGCTCAAAGTAACATTCACATGAGAAAATAACTCCCTATAGTTGTTTCACAGTCCAGGAAAAGATATACGGTGGAAAGTCCCGAAGGCCGCACTACTAACCAGAATAGCTCCCAGACGATAAGGTTATGTCTCATTAATGAACATTGTTTGCTTTGTGTTTGCACCCTATAAAAACTGCATTGTAATTTCAGTGTGGTGCAGCTTTCACTAGGAAGGTTGTCCTGGCCAGTAGGTATGTTTATTAATCAATAGATTAATAAATAAATATTGGTTCCACTAATTTGAACTTCTGGGTGTCTGGGCTTGTTTTCTGACTTCTACTGACTTCTAATGACTACTACCTACTTCAAGAGTACATTCTCCCCTCTACTACCTTGTCCTCAGGAAGAGTAGGCACAGACTTAATGCCCTTTTTACCTTGCATTGGCCCCAACATGTTCACATCCAAGGGTGGCACAGCTTCTAGATAAGTCCATGGCTCAGCCACTGCTGGGCTCAGTCCCAATAATTGTTCCTTTAAACCTTGATGTTATACTAATTGGCCACAAAACCTAACAGACTTCTGTTCTCAGATGTCCTTGTAGCTCACTGTCCCAAACTTTTGAGGCTCACAAAGTCACAACCAACTCTAATCTCTTTCCATCGAAAATGAGAAGAAACCCCCAATACAGAAAAGTAAAGAACATGGGACTTTATGAGCTACAGGATCAAGAGTAGTCATCCACAAGTTCCATAGAATCCAAAGTAGCATTTACCCCCTTTGAAGTCCCAGAACTGCAGTATAAGTATGAACTGGAGGAACTGAGCACAGAGGAGATGCCACAACGATTTCTTACATCACAGTTATAGTTCATTAAATTCAAGTCCCTCACTTTGCTTAATCCACCAATCAGTGGGCTTCCACTTTGTGTCCAGCTCTTTGCCACCTCAAAAAAAAAAGTGCAAATGTGAATATTTGATTATGTGGGCCCTTTCTTAATCTTTTGTCTTTATGTGTCTGGCAATGGGATCTTTGGGTTTAAAGATATGAGAATTTTAATCACATTAATAAATTTTGAATTCCATTCCTTTGAATAGGCATTATTAAGCACTTACTATCTACTAAGATGGGCTTAGAGAAGTGGTGGAAAGAGTACTGAGAAAAAAAAGAGAAAGCAGCTGGACTAGACAAAGCCTATTCAGAGGAAGTCTATACTAGAGGAAATAAAATTTTAGGGACATTTAGGAATCAATTCTCAAGGTAACTGAAGAAGGGAAAGATACCAAAGGTGTGGGAAAAAACAAATCCTAACTTTGTCTCCCCAAATTAACTTCAAAAATGGCTGATTCATATGCCTACTTTCTCATCTATATAAAATTTTTATGCAGATAATCTATTCATGCATCAAGAACATCCTTGATAAAGATTTTAAAAGGGAATCGAGAGATTTTGCATAGTCTACCATAAGCCAAATCTTTACCAAAACACAACTGATATAAAGATGCATAGAAGCTCACTGTGCTTAATGTTTGTTGACCATAAAATAAAAGCTTTTTGATTCAAAAGAGCAAAATGCCAACTTGAAAGTTCTTGCATACACACAGGTCAAAATTATACAAAATTTCCTTGAAAGATTTAATAGAGATAACATTGCTGGAAGACCTTCTGATTATTCATATCAAGTGAGATATAGAATAAGGAGATGAATGCTCATCAAATTTGCTTATTGCTTTCATGGGAGAGATCCAACACAGAGTCCAATTCAAAAAGAGATTCCCAAAAGTTGGTAAATTCTTCTGGATGTGTAGATAAGATTATGTTAATTATATCAAGCCCCAGATACACTGTAGATCTTCCTAGGTGAGAGTAATTTTTACTCAAAAGAATCCAGACTATCTATCCAAACAGGAAAGGCCAAATAAAAAAATCTATTGTCTACACTCTGATATGCAATTGAATTGACTACATATAGAAGCTCATCTAGTAATATATATGAATATTACTCTACTTTTACTCAAGCTTGGGGTTTTAGTGTGCAGAGAACTCAGTGAGGTGTGATTCATGATGAGCCTAAAGAATGCTGAGCAGAACAATGAGAGAAATTGTTGAGGGACCCTTCAGAAAAGACTTTGAAAGAGCTGATTGATAGAAGCAAGCCCTAATTTTCAATAGGCTACTGGATCCTTGTACTCACAGAGTCACACGTATTTAGGGGAAACCCTCCCTCAACCCCATCCTGTCCCTTGACTTCTATTTAAGAAGGCAGACTCTCCTTGGTAAGACCATTCCCTCTTTTCCTTGCTTGAGCAGAAGTGTTTATTCATGTTCTGAGCATTGGCTTCACTTACTATTATATATTACTTGGTCTATTCTAATCTGTTTTATTTACTGTTTTGTTTAGGAAAAAAACAGGTTTATTTGCTGTTCTCTATCATGAAGGTTATTTCTGCAAATAGTATTTAGTAGGATGGAGCTAAACTGGCAACTTTAAGCTAACTATTGCTCTTAAGACCAATTAGGAAAAGTGGAATTTATCTTGGACCCAAGGAATTATGCTCCCCGCACTATCAATATCTGAGGTGTGATGAATAGATATAATTCTAGTTCAGCATCCTTCTTGGCTATAGATGAGGGAAGGAGCAAGCTTACCCAGCCATAGCCCTCCTTCTACTCCCTTAAAAGTCGAAATCAAAATCTCTCTTGGAGAGGGTGGGCCATTTCCCAGATCATATCTATCAATGACACACATGAGCCAGCTGTCTTTATATATTTAGGCAACACCACATATGGCATAAATATACCACATGTGGAATATTTATATCACATCTATATATATAAACATATACATATGTATACGTGTATATATAGAGATAGATATATATACACATAAATTCATATATATCTAGAATAAAAACTACAATTGAAAAAGTTGGGCCCAAAACTAAGCAGGAAGAAGAGAGCAAGCCAGCTCTAGGATATAAATATAAATTCTTCTGTTTGACATTTAAAGTTCTTCACAACGTGGCTTCTTTTTTTTTTTTAAACCCTTATCTTCCATCTTTGACTCAATACTGCATATTGGTTCCTAGTCAGAAGAGCAGTAAAAGTCACGCAGCTAGGAAATGTCTGAGGTCAGATTTGAACACAGGACCTCCCATCTCTTGACCTGGCTCAATCCATACAACCTGGCTTCTTAGCTTTTTCAGCATTCTTCCCCATTATTCCCTTCTGCAAACTCTATCATATAGCCATATTGGCCATCTTGCCACTCCTCACACAGAATTCTTCACCTTCCATATCTTTATACAAATTTCTTTCCAGACCTAAAACAATCTCCCTTCTTATCTTCACCTCTTCAAGTCTAAGCTCAGATACCATGTACTTCAAGTAGCCTGTCCAAGTTCCCTTAACCAATAACACCTTCTTTTCATTCTGCATATATCTTGCATAAGTCTCCCTCAGAATGTAAGCTTCTTGAAAGTAGGGACTATTTTTTTCCCTTTGTATTCTCCTTCTTTTAGTAGAGTGCCTGACCCGTGATGAATACTATAAATATCTGTTGACTAATTATGAAGTCATAATCTTATCCCTGAAAAATATCCATCTTATAGATACCAATATTTCTCCAGTGATGTTGCATGGCTGCACCATGGAATGCTGTAGTCTCTGAAGAGATGAAGTTAAAAGACAGCTAGGTAGTTCAGTTGAGAGAGAGCCTGAAGACCCTGGATTTAAATATGACCTCAAATAGCTCCTAGTTGTGTGACTCTGGGAAAGTCACTTAACCCCCGCTGCCTGGTCCTTGCTGCTCTTCTACCTTGAAACTGATACTAGAATCATCTTAAAGACAGAAGGTAAGGGATTTTAAAAATTAAAAAAAGGTTAAAGTTAGGGTTGCCTAAATGGCAAGAGAGATGTATATGGTAGATGTGAGTAAGATGCACCACAAATGAAAATTTTAGAAGGAAAAGTCATATAAAGGAATACATCAAATGCATAATTGAAAAAAATGTGCTAGTTATGTGGCAAGAGCCAAGAAGAACAAATGGGCAGTTGATGGACTCCATTTGTGTTTTGAAATGTCAGGAAAATTCAAAGGTATTCAACATGGTAAATAGACTCCCATTGGGGATCTCATGAGACAACACATACCACAGTTGCACAGAATGAACAAACAGAGGTGTGTTGTGTTCTGGACTCCTGAAGAGGATTGCCACATCACAATGGCCACACACCCATGGAGTGCTGAAGTACTTAATAAGCACCAGCACCTGACAGAGGAAAGCTAGGAGGTACAATAGATAAGAGTGCTAGGTCTGGAGTCAGGAATATTTATCTTCCTGAGTTCAAATCTGGCCTCAGAAACTCACTAGCTGTGTGATCTTGGACAAATCACTTAATCTTGTTTGCCTCAGTTTCTCCACCTGTAAAAATGAGCTGGAGAAGGAAATGGTAAATTGCTCTAATATCTTTGCCAAGAAAACCCTAAATGGCATCAGAAAGAATCAGAAATGATGGAAACGACTGAACAACAACAATGTAATATTGTGTATTGCACTGTTTATAGCTTTCAGTGTTGGTTTTTATGTTCAACAACAGCAAATCACTTGACAGAAAGTGTAGTATAGTAGAAAGTGATTTTGACATCAGCAGAGACCTGAGTTTTGAAACCTAGTTCTGATGCCACCTCTCTGAGGCTCAGTTTTTCTTATCTATAAAATGGAAATAATAATAATAAAAATAATGGTTAAAGTACCTACCTCATAGAAATTTAGATTAGATTTAGATAATTAGTTTGGACAACACATGTAAAACACTTTATAAATTTAGAAGAACCAAATATAAAATTTTTTCCCATTTTAAATTTTAAATAGGGGAGGGAATGGAGAGATTTATACTGAGTTTACAGTTTGGTAGAGTATCTGAAACAAAAATAAATATAATTCAAAATAGAGTATGAAAACATCCAGTTCCATAAAACAAGTGATTCTTAATCTCTCACTGTGTACAGAATACTGTGCTCACTGCTGAGGGATACACAAAACTTAGCCAAAACATGATCTCTACCCTCATGGAACTGATTGTCTAATAAGGACATAAAAATCCAACATCGAGAGTTATAAACAACGTAATACACAGCATTGCCTTGTTGTTGTTTGGTTGTTCCTATGATGTCTGACTCTTCGTGACCTCATTTGAGATTTTCTTGGCAAAGACATTGGAGTGGTTTGCCATTTCCTTCTCCAACTCATTTCACACAAAAGAAAACTGAAGCAAACAGGGTTAAGTGATTTGTCCAGAATCACACAGTTAGTAAGTGTCTGAGTCTAGTTTTGAACTTGGGAAGAATCTTCTGACTCCAGGCCTAGCACTCTATCCACTACCACCTAGCTGCCCCAACATTACATAAGAGAGATATAAAACAAAGTGCCAGATGAAGTCTAAAAGGAAAGGTCTTTATTAACTGAGGAGATCAGGGAAAGCTTTTTGGAGAAGCCAGCATTTTAACTGTACTTCAAAGGAAGAGCAGAAATTCAACAGTCAAAATAAAAAGGAACCAAAAAAAAAGCCATGAAGAAAAATGTGTACAAGGATGTGGGAGTGCAGGGATTATCTTGGGGACAATGCAGTAGCTGCATAGGCTCATACATTTAGAGCTAGCAGGGTCTTTACAGGTCGTCTAGTTAGTCCAACTCTTTTTTATTTTTATTTTCTTTTTTATTATGAACTCAGCAATCATCAGTGGATATGAACATTTCAAAAGAGAACTATATGTGAAACCTTGAACTTCTATTAAATACAGGAAATGGCAAAACACTCCAATATCTTTGCCGAGAAAACTCCAAACGAGGTCACAAAGAGTCAGATGTGACAGAAACAGCCTAACAATGAGAATGTTAAAGTATATATTAAATTTTAGAGTAGTAACAAAATTTCCCTGTTCATTTTTGTTCCTTTCCTGAATCTTTTTTGTTTTGTTTGCATAGTTTTTAATGTTTTAATCATTCCCTTTTCTTTTGAGGAATCTAAAGTCCAGAGAGGTAAACTAACTAGTCCAAGGTCACAGAGATAATAATAGTTAGAGCTGCAATATTTATTAAATGTCTACTGTATACAGAACACTATGAGGCACTAAGGGAGATACAATATTTCGATAGGACAAAGTCCCTGCCTTTATGAACCTTAAAGTTTATTCAAGGACAAAAGACAAATGTAGGAAGCAAATTACATCATATTACATTTCAAGAAATATAAAGCACAGTTTATTTTCAATTGTGATGAAGAAGTTCAGTGTTAGACTTTGCAAGATGGGTAGAAATTTCAGTTGGTGAAGGGGAAGGAGTTCACCCCAGATGTGGAGAAAGTACAAAGTAAAGACATGGAGGAAGGATTGTCTAGTTTATCTGGAATGTAGATGAGATAGGATGGGGTAGTTATATAGGATGATGTTGGAAAAAGAAGATGGTGCCATATTGGAGAAAGCCTCGAATAGCAGGCAGAGGATTCTGAACTCCATTCAAGAAACAATAGGAGCCTCTGAGGAACTTTGGATAGAAGTGAGATGTACCTAATCTATGGATGGGAAATATTTTTCTGGCAGTAGAACAAAAGATGGGTTAGAGGGGGAAAGAGTGGACATGAGACTATTGAAAAAGTCTATGTAGATGATAATAAATGGACTGTACTAACATGGCAATAGTAGAACAGAGGGTCAGATGCAAGAGAGACATTTTGGAGACGGAAGTAATAAGATATGGCAACATTGACTATGAACAAGATAGAAGAAGTCAGAGATAGAGGCTATGAATGTAGGAGACTAAGTAAACTTGGTGCCACTCAAAGAAATAATGAAATCAGAGAGAGTACACAAAGAACAGTATGGAATGCCCTGAGTATTTTCACAGGAAGGATCATTTCTAGCATGGGAAGCATCAGGGAAGGTTTCAAGAAGATGACACCCGAGACTGGCTTTGAATAATGGGTAAGATTTCAACAGGGGGAATTGAAAGAGAAGGGGACATCAAGGAGCAAAGAATCTAATAAAAGAATGCAGCTGGGAAAAGGAGTGAGGAATGTAGTCAATGAATAGATCCATTTATCTCAAATTCAGAAGAGAAATATAAGATCAGGCTGGGAAAGGCTTTGAATGCTGGTGCAATGGGGCCTCACCTAACATGAAGGCAACCATACTTCTCTGCATTCTTTTTCCATGTAGGTGGGAGAAGCCTCCTTTGATCAGCTACATTGCTGGAGCAAGCTTCCTCCTTAATTCTGCCCATACCTTGGAAAATTTTCTTGTTCCTAATGTAGGATTCTCTCCTACTGAGTCTAGAAAGACTGAAGAGTACACACAGTTCACCTACAGTATGGGCACCATGATCCATACCTGGAAGAAGTATCTTCCCTCCGTCTCTCTTACCTCAGGGCTCCAAAAAATGGATCTGCAGGCATTTGCTTGTTTTGCTTCATTTGTCCCTCTCAGTTTCAGGTGCAGGTGATAGTTGGCACTGGACCAAAGAGTTTGAGCCAAGGTAACTTTGGAGCCAGGATGACAGTTTGGACTTTGTAGCCAGCCTGGCAGAGAAGCTTGGAGAAGCCAGGGTACCTGGGATTCAAGCCCAAAGGGAGCTCTGGACTTGGAACTTGGGACTGTGCTCTATGGGAACTGAGCTAACTATAACCCTAAGCTCTCCTCTCCCCAGAGACTGAGGTGGTTTTAGGGCAGAGGGAGAGGGATTATACATCCCACACGTAATGGAGTATTTTTTATATTTGTAAAGGCTAATATGACTTTTAAGTGCTTAAATGAACCTAGGGTGCAGAAGACTTCCCCATAGTACTTAAGGGATCATCAACGGTGGAGGATGGAGCACTTGGCAGGGAGCCTAGACATTCTCTAGTTCCCCTTAAGCAAGACCAAACCCTTAAAAGTACCAGAGAACCCTGGAGGAGGGGTTAGATGTAACATATCTAGCTTTCAGGAAGTGGGGACCAGAGGAGTCAGTGTTAGACCAGACTAAGAAGTTTAAACTTTATCCAATAAGTAATAGGGAGCCATTGAAGACTTTTGAGCAGGGTAGCTACATATAGTACAATCACTGAATTTAGAAGTGGAAGGAATTTTAGAGAGCATGTGCCTGGAAGTCCATACTGTTCTGATTAGTGAGTCACAAGCCAACCCACCCAAACTTCACATTCCACTCTAGCCAATTCTTGCTATTTACTTTGCTGTCTCCCATGTACCACTCTCTTCCCCTTTCCAGCTCCAGATCCGTAACTGTAATATTTCAGTATTGCCATTGGTACCCTCTACCCCCTGGTGGAAGGTGGGCATCAGAGAGCTCCTCCTAGATCTTCTATTTAAGGAGGAAGCCCAGAGGAACCTTTTCATCATTTCCCACCCAGTTGTACTCTTCTGCACTTCACCAAGCCTCCATCCCAAGGGAGCCTTTTCAGTTTCCTTTTTGTGTGTGCTCTTCCTCATTAGATTGTAAAATTCTTATGCACAAGAGCTCTCATTTGCTTTTCTTTGTGCCCCAGCACTTGGCACAGTGCCTGGAAAATAATAGGTGCTTACTAAATGTCTACTGACTAGATAGGACGGGGAAGCTAGATGGTACAGAAAATGGGTTCCTGACTTAAAGTCAAGGATACCTCAGTTCAAATCTAGTCTAAGACATTAGTAGTTTTGTGACTTTGAGCAAATCACTTAACTTCTGTCTACTTTAGTTTCCCAACCTGTAAAATGAAGATAATAATAGCACCTAGGTTTGATATGAGGATCAAGTGACATAATATTTGTAAAGTTTTTAGCACAGTGCCTGGCACAAAGTAGTCTCTTAATAAATACTTGTTTAAAAAGATCAACTCTCCCATTCCCCAACTGATAAATGGTCAATTCACACAAACTAGGCCATTTTCAGAGAAACAAAGCCATCGATAGATGAAAACCTGCTCTAAATCTCTAACAATTAGAGAAATGCAAATTAAATTAACTCTGGGATACCACCTCATACTCACCTCATCTGATTGGTTAAGATGATAGAAAAGGAAAATGACACAGTGGAAGGGATATAGGAAAAGAGACACATTAATACACTTTGCATATTAATATTAGTTGGCATATTTATTTCAAAATACTCCAACCATTCTGAAGAACAATTTAGAAACTATGCCCAAAGGGCTATAAAACTGCATACTCTTTGGCCCAGCAAAACTGCTACTAGCTCTATACTCCAGGGATTTTTTTTGAAGGAAAAGGAAAAAGAGCCATACATAAAAAATATTTACAACAGCTCTTTTTATTATAGCAAAGAATTAGAAACTGAGTAGATACTCATCAACCAGGAACTGGCTAAAAAAGTTCTGGTAAATGAATATGATGAAATACTACTATATTATAAGAAATGATGAAAGGGATGGTTTCGGAAAAACTGGGGAAGACCTATATGAAATGATGCAAAATGACATGAGCAGAACCAAGAGAACACTCTACAGGATAGTAGCAATATTGTAAGGAAAATTAACTATGGAAAACTTAGTAACTGATCAACACAATGATCCACCACAGCTCCAAAGGACTTTATATAAAAAGCCATCGACCTCCAGATAGGGAACTAATGGACTCAGAGAGCAGATTGAAGCATTTTTTCTCTTCCCTAATTTTTCTTGCTTTTTTCAGGCCAATACTGAAATATGTTTTACATGATTATACAGGTATAATAAATATATTTCTTGCTTTCTCAATGGGTGAAGGAGAGATGGAAGGAAAGAATAGGATGTGGAGCTGAAAAAAATTTTAGTTAAAAAAAAAATAAACTTCTCCTATAGCTTTCCACAAATAAAATAAAATAAATCGACTCCCACACAGCTTCACTCTTTATTCCTCTTGTCTCTCAGACCAAAACACTCCTGCTTGGCCAACAGTCCTTTTATAATGTAAGCACTTTTAGGTACATGAACTTACAGACTTTTTTTTTATTTCCCCAATGTTTAGCATAGGGCTTGGCACATGGTTAATGCTTAATCAATATGTTTGCATTTATTCATTCATTCATTCATGATCCAATCCAACATATTCATTTTACTAATGAAGAAATTGGGGTCCAGAAAGTTCAATTAATTTGCCCCAAACTACAAAAGTAGTAAGTAGCAAAGCTTTGGAATCTGAACCCAGGTCTTCTGACTCAGAATCTAATACTCTACATTTATGTACATTTGGATTAAAAAACTAACTGCTTATATAAGATTGATTGGAAGGGGGAAAACTGAAAAAGAGGAGACTTCTATGGTGTAATTACAGTAGTCCAAAGAGGAACAATGAGGAAAGAGGTTAGGATACTGGGAGTGGGAGTACTACAAGCAAACAAGAGGTTAATTTGGCCCCAAATGGGTTAATTACTACAAGTGACCACATAGGGGAAACTAAGATCTAGGGGCAGATATTGCCTTACTAATGCTGAACTAAAATTAAGTATGTGCTAGGAAAACCCAGGGAAAGATGGAGAGGACAAAGGAAGACTAAAGAGGAACAGAGGGTAGACAAATTCAACGCCATGAGAAACAAGGATAGTCCCGTGCCAGGATATTTTCAGTGTCTCAGGTAGGTTTAAGAGCCACTGGTCTTGGTCAGAAGCAATGAAGAAGAAGAGTGAGAGGTGAACAAAGTTGGATTCAGTAGCTAATGTGGGAATCTTGGTAGCAAAGCCTGATCAAATTTCAGGTAAGGGCTCCTGGTGTGGAGAAAGTGTGCTTTTTCTTAAAAGTCATTCAAAGAGAGCAGAGTAGGATGGATGAACATTTGTTGGGAATGTTAGAGAGAACATTCCTATGGTGACTGCTAGAGTCCTTTTCAACTCTCAAACTCTGACTCTGTGACATAATGTTATATTTGGAGAACTGGATTAGGAGTGCAAGGTCCCTGGTTCAAATCCTACCTTTTCTATTATCTTTACAACCTCAGACAATTCCCTTCCTCTGTCTGGGCCCTTGTTTTCCTCGATTGCAAAAGAAGTTGGACCTGGTGATCGCTAAAGTTGTTTCTAGCTCTAAATTTCATGATAATAGGATATGATGAGGAAATCTGGGTTTGGGCAGCTATTGTAGGCCATGAAGAGAACTTGAATGACACAGTTTTTTGGAGACTCAGAAGAATGCATATGAAAGATTAGTGGTGGGGGCATCTGAGTGGCTCCAGGAATTGAGATCCAAGCCTAGAGATAGGAGGTCCTGGGTTCAAATTTTAACCTCAGATACTTCCTAGCTATGTGACCCTGGGCAAGTCATTTAACTCCCATTGCCTAGCTCTTACTGCTCTTCTGCCTTGGAACTGATTTAAAGTATTGATTCCAAGACAGAAGGTAAGAGTTTTAAATTTTTCACTGCCTATTCTTCACTCAGAGATTAGCACAAGGAGCTGCAAATTACCCTGAGATTTGAAGAAATGACACTAAATAAGAATGACACTGGAAAAATGGTACACAGCTACTGGCCACTGACTGCTTAGACAAAGGGAGAACCTGGCAGACGTCTAGATAGCCAAATTCCTCTCTTATCATGTCTTTTGTGCTCCAGAAATTGACAAAGATGAACAAAGAAGGAAATAGCCCATGCAGGAAGGCTAATAAGAAGACAGATATACTGCTGGTGGGCTTATAGATTTATTCAGACATTCTGGAAAATAATTTGGAATCATGCTAAGAACGTTACTGAAATGTTTGATTCAAAAATGTCAGCACTAAGTATCTATCTCAAAGAGGCCAGACAGAAAGATCCTATGTATACCAAGATATTCAAGGCAGCATTTTTTGTAGTAACAAAGAGCTTGAGAAGGACTAGATGCCCACTGAGTGATGGCACTAAAAGAGATACAAAATTAGGATAAAATCAAACAAATTGTGGCACATGAATGTAATGGAATATTGCTATGCCATAAGAAACAGTGACATGACAAATGCAGAGAAACATGCAACTGATGCAAAGTGAAGTAGGAAGAACTAGCAATATATACAATGGGAACAGCGATGTAAATGGAACTCCAGCCATCCCCAAATCAAAACTGAACATTGTGTAATTGTGACTAAACATGAACATGCACCTCCTACTTCTTTGCAAAGGTCAAGGTCTATTCGAATATTGTTTATATTGTTCACTTCCAGTCATTCCTTTGGTTAATTTGCCTAGCTCCTTGCTAAAAAGATCCTTTGTAACTTGGGAAGTTCCCTGGATGAAGAATATATTAGGAAATGATGGTAATATAGAAATAAATGACCCTTATACTTTTTTATGAGCACAAATGATCAAAAAGGATAAGTCTTGGGGGCAGCTGGGTAGCTCAGTGGGTTGAGAGCCAGGCCTAGAGACAGGAGATCCTAGGTTCAAATCTGGCCTCAGACACTTCCCAGCTGTGTGACCCTGGGCAAGTCACTTGACCCCCATTGCCTACCCTTACGACTCTTCCACCTATAAGTCAATACACAGAAGTTAAGGGTTTAAAATTAAAAATGAAATAAAAAAGGGTGGATCTGCTTCAGAAAAAAAGCTTAAAATCATTAAAAGATCTTTGAATTTCCTAAAGGCAATTCTATTCTTTTTTATTCTGACCTCATCTCATTTTCTATTTGCAGGGTCTAATATACATGTGTAAATGGATAGACTATGGGTAGTCCATCTGTAGCACCCCTTCTAGGTTACTCCTCCCAATTCATACTTATAGGCTAAGTCTCCAAGGTAGGGTAACTACTGCATGTTCAAAGCTTTCTATGGCTTTGCACTCTGAAAACTAAAGCATGGGAGCCCCCAACAGTATATTTAATTTTAAGACTCAAATTCGGGACACTAAAATGGAATCATAAGAACATTAGCTTTAAAACATATCCCTATAGAATATTATTTTACAATGAGAAATGACAAACATGAGGAATTCAGAGAAACTTCAGAAAATGTATACAAACTGATGCACTATATAATAAGTAGAACATTATATGTGACTACTAGAAAAATAATTAAAAGGAAGCTTAGACTAGAATCTGAGTCATCTCACTCTAGGTTCATGCTCTAACCCAGGGTTATTGCTTTCCCTTATCTCTCATCTCTTCCTGGGATCTTCCTTTCAGGATTCTTCCCCTCCCCCTAAAAAAAATAATTTCATTCTCATTCACCAAATAAAATGGGTTTCCTCTATATAGATAGAAGATCAGAAAAATAAGTTTGTACGTGAAACAGCAGATCTGCTATATACCCTTGCTTTTCTTTTGAACTATACAATAAATTCAACTTGTAGCTTTCAAAAATATAAATTAAATAAAGCATATCTCTCATCTTTTTCTCCTTTCCACCTCCCTACTACCAGTTAACCTGAGATATATTACCCCATATCTATAAACAGCGTCAGCATCAGTGAGAAAAGTGAGCACACATACAGAGTAAACTACTAAAGGAATAGAGCAGCTATGTGGCACAGTGGATAGAACTGGCTAGGAGTATGGAAGACTCATCTTGCTGAGTTCGAATCTACCCTCAGATGCTTCCTAGCTGTGTGACCCTGGGCAAATCACTTAACCCTGTTTGCCTCAGTTCCTCATCTATAAAATGAGCAGGAGAAGGACATGACAAACCACTCTGCTACCTTTGCCAAGAAAACCCCAAGTGGGGTCACAAAGCATTGGACATGACTCTACGAGAAGTAAAGGAACACGAAGGAAACACCATGTGGCACCAGTGGTTTGGCTGAGTCTTTGGTAAGCCAATAACCAGTTACACTCTAATTCCATCCATTTTGACCAGAGAGTCCCTTCATAAAGGAGTAACAAAGTAGAGCTACTGCTCTGTGTTTCACTTAAGAATGTAACCCCTCCTTGGCTTTGTTACCTGTGCCCTTACATTCTATAATTTCATACTTAATTTAGGGGAAATCAATTGATCAAGGGTCCCCTGATCAGCTCCCAACATACTACCCAGCTAACTATATATTATTCTAGACAATAAGCATTCTTCATCCGCATTCCCCATACAGATTGTTAGGTCAAACTCTTTTGAGTGATCATGGATCTCATTGAGGATGAAAACTCTGCAAAATCTTAATGCCTCCTGGTAACATTGAGGTGACACTGGCTGTTTGAAGATTGTCAGCAAAGTACAAGATTACAGATTGTGCCATGTTGCAAAAGCTGACTGTGACTGCTCCCTGAGGACCAACCCACCTACGTCCTGGGAGGCTCAGCACCAGTAGATTATCTTTTAGAAAATATTGACAAGGGGGCAGCTGGGTAGCTCAGTGGATTGAGAGTCAGGCCTAGAGATGGGAGGTCCTAGGTTCAAATCCAGCCTCAGACACTTCCCAGCTGTGTGACCCTGGGCAAGTCACTTGACCCCCATTGCCCACCCTTACCACTCTTCCACCTAGGAGCCAATTCACAGAAGTTAAGGGTTTAAAAGGAAAAAAAAAGAAATAAAAAAGAAAATATTGACAAGGAAGTACATTTGTTTCCAGAATCATCATTAGAAATAACAAAGGAATACACAGAGATGGATATAATCGAACGTAATGGACTTCTCTACTAGCAGCAATGCAGTGATCCAGGACAGTTCTGAGGGACTTAGGAAAAAGAATGCTACCCACATCTGGAGAAAGAACTGTGGGAGTAGAAACACAGAAGAAAAACAACTGCTTGATCACATAGGTTGATGGGGATATGATTGGGGATATAGACTCTAAATGATCACTCTAGTGCAAATATTAATAATATAGAAATAAGTCTTGATCAATGACACATGTAAAACCCAGTGGAATTGCTCGTTGGCTATAGGAGGGAGGGTGAGAAGAGGGGAAGGAAAGAACATGATTCATGTAACCATGGAAAAATATTCTAAATTAATTAAATGAAAATTTTCAAATCACAAAGAAAAAGAAATAACAAAGGATTATAGGATTTAGAGTAAGAAAGGACCTAACAAATTTGAGTCAGAGAATTTATAACTTGCTCAACACCATTAGCAGGATTATAAGCAAGATTCAGTCTCTGGCTTTTCCTTCCTTAGATCCTAACCCTAAATCCAGTGCCATTCCTACTAGAGACTAGAACACATTTACAGGATGTGTTTTTTTGTTGGTTTTTTGTTTTGTTTTGTTTTGTTTTCTTTTTTTTTTTTTTGGGCTGCTCTCTCTAGTTGTTCTCTCTGCCTAGGAAGGCAGGCACCAGCTCCCTGGACTTCATGGCTCACACAGCTCTCTCAGAATAGTTTCTTACCCAGTAATAGGGAAGCCAAATAGGGTCCTGGCTCAGGGATGTCTCCTCAGCTTCCATATGAGTTAGCCTCCTGAGCAGAACCATAACCAAGATGCCAAAATTTAGAGGGCATCAATAGCACTTGTATTCCTTCATCTGGGCTCTGTCCTGCTCCCTCTTTTGGTGAACAGTGTCTTCAAGATATCTCAAGTTCACAAAAATATTTAGGGCAGCTAGGTGACTCAGTGGATTGAAAACCAGACCTAAAGATAGGAGGTCCTGGGTTCAAATTTGGCCTCAGTCACTTCCTAGCTATGCGACCCTGGCCAAGTCACTTAACCCCCATTGCCTAGCCCTTATCAAGTAAGGGTTTAAAAAAAAACTTTCTCTCCATACCTATCAAACTACCAAGAAACTTTTTTCCTGAATTAGAAAAAACTATAACAAAGTTAATTTGGAAGAACAAAAGATCAAGAAAATCAAGGGAAATAATGAAAAAATTGTGAAAGAAGGTGGCCTAGCAGTACCAGATCTTAAACTGTACTATAAATCAGTGGTTATCAAAACAATATGGTACTAGCTAAGAGACAGAAGAAAGGATGAGTGGAATAGACTTGGGGAAAGTGACCTCAGCAAGACAGTCTATGATATACCCAAAGAGCCCAGCTTTTGGGTCAAAAATCCACTATCTGACAAAAACTGCTGGGAAAATTGGAAAACAATATGGGAGAGATTAGGTTTAGATCAACACCTCACACCCTACACCAATATAAATTCAGAATGGGTGAATGACCTGAATATAAAGAAGGAAACTATAAGTAAATTAGGCAAACCCAGAATAGTATACAGCTCTCTGGGAAAGGAAATATTTTAAAACCAAGCAAGAGTTTTAAACCAAGCAAGTAAAAAATTACAAAATGTAAAATAAATAATTTTGATTACATTAAATTAAAAAGGTTTTATACAAACAAAACCAATGAAACCAAAATTAGAGGGAATCAACAAATTGGGGAAAATATAACAAAAAATTCTGACAAAGGTCTAATTACTCAAATATATGAGGAGCTAAATCAATTGTACAAAAAAATCAAGTCATTCTCCAATTGATAAATGGGCAAGGGTCATGAATAGGCAATTTTCAGATAAAGAAATCAAAACTATCAATAAGCACATGAAAAAGTTTTCTAAATCTCTTCTAATTAGAGAAATGCAAATCAAAACAACTCTGAGGTACCACTTACACATTGCAAATTGGCTAAAATGATAGCAGGGGAGAGTAATGAATGTTGGAGGGTATATGGCAAAATTGGGACATTAATGCATTGCTGGCAGAGTTGTGAATTGATCCAACCATTCTGGATGGCAATTTGGAACTATGCTCAAAGGGCTTTAAAAGACTATCTGCCTTTTGATCCAGCCATACCACTGCTGGGTTTATATTCCAAAGAGATCATAAGGAAAAAGATTTGTACAAAAATATTTATAGCCACACTCTTTGTAGTGGCAAAAAATTGGAAAATGAGGGCATGCCCTTCAATTGGGGAATGGCTTAACAAGTTGTGGTATATGCTGGTGATGGAATACTATTGTGCTCAAAGGAATAACAAACTAGAGGAATTCCATGTGAACTGGAATGACCTCCAGGAATTGATGCAGAGTGAAAGGAGCAGAGCCAGGAGAACATTGTACACAGAGACTGATATACTGTGATACAATTGAACATAATGGACTTCTCTACTAGCAGCGATGCAAGAAGTAAAACTTGCTCCCAGAGCCAGAATTCCTTGCAATGGCCTTGATAACAATCCCAATAGTGTGGTTCTTCTTCTGCCCACTTGCTCCCCAAAGTTTTGTTATGGCAGTCAGGCCTCCACTCCTCTGGACACAAGAAGTTTCCTCCCCAGCTCTTAATAAGGAGTTTTATTCATTTATACAAGAACAACCATGTAAAAACCAACAACTCTGAAAGACTTAAGAATTCTGATCAATGCAATAAGCAACTGAAATTCTAGGGGCCTAGTGCTGATGCCTGTTACCTACCTGACAAAGTAGCATCCCCTGACAGAGGCTTGAGAGATAGAAAGAGACATCTTTGGATAAGGCCAATGCAGACTTTTATTACAAAGGTTTCATCTTTCTTTCCACTCCCTTGCCCACACCCCTTTTTCAACTGGTAGAGGTGGAGGAGACAAAAATCAAGAGAGAAAGAAAATAAGTTCTTATTAACTGAAAAAATAAAAATAGATTAGTTTATTTGAAAGAGAATTTTGTCCAAGGAAGATTTATTCATTAACACATATCTGTTCCCACCTCTCCCTCCCTCTCCCCCCTAATCTCTTAGAAGGGCTCAAAGGATGATCAACTGGTGCCTCCTCTCAAAGCTCCCAAGCTGAGGGAGCCAATGCATTCCGAATCTGGGAAAAATCAGCAAAAAGCAGCCTGGGCCCAATGAGATGCATTCTTTTAATGACATTCGGGGTTGTGTTCCAAGTTCAGCTCACAGTCTGTGATGCAATTGTATTATTCAAAGGTCTCTCGTGCCCATTTTGCATAGATGGGTTCTCTTGAAAAGGAGGACGTTAATTTACCGAGATTAGATAACGAAACCCCCACCAAATATTATCCATTCATTGTTGAAGGGCCTGGCTCTCTGTCTCCAAACAGCAATGGCTAGATTGGAAGTGTTTGCAGTAAGAGACATTTAAATGGCCTGAAACAAAGTCATTTTCTCTGTCATTATTACACTGGAGTTTTCTATCTCTCTGATTAGATTAGAATTGAATCTAGCTCAGAGAAATTGAATTTGTACATTTCCCTAATCATACAATCTTCAAACACTGAACTTTCTAGTACCAATTAGTTTGTCCTGATCTAGATGAACCTATGGAGAAATCCCTATTGATAGGCATGGCAACGGGAACTTGATGATGAAAATGATCACTGATTGATAAATTATGTCCAAAGGAAGTAAGGACTGGGTTCTTTCTCAAGTGGCCACCTTCTGCGTGAGCTCCCAGAAGCCAGTGATTTAGGGACGTTTGTAGATTCTGTTGCCCAAATCCTAGTTATTTGACTTCTAACTCACTGTGACCCTTCTGGCACTAGAGTTGGGGAAGGAAGTATGACGTTCACATGTCTGTTACTTCAAGTGTAGCAAAGAAGCGAAGCCTTAGCTAGACTTTCCCTGCCAGAGGGAAAGGGTGCTCTGATGCAGCTTATTTTCCTAGAGAATTAGGGAGCATCATGGAGGAACTGAGCCAGTGAACCAGGAACGTGCTTATAAATGGTAATCCCCAACTCTATGAAAAAAATGACACAACACACTTTTCAATTTAATCTTCATTCTTAACATTTGATCATTTTCTTAAGTCTAGAGCAGTGGTTCACAAACTTTTTTGGCCTACCGCCCTCTTTCCAGAAAAAATATTACTTAGCGCCCCCTGGAAATTATGAAACTATTTATTGAAGTCAGAATAGAATATAATACAAAAAAAAAAGTGTGGCCATCACCACCGCCCTGGATCGGTGCAGCACCCACCAGGGGGCGGTAGCACCCACTTTGAGAATCACTGGTCTAGACAGTCAACAAAAGCAATAAATCAAGCCCTGATTTATAACATTTGTCAACCTCTGAAATGTGAGCTGGCTCCAACACACCCTTACACAGTCAATCCAAAGCTTTTGGGTTTGGGGCATAGGATTGGAAGAGGCACTGGCTTCCAAATGGGAGAGAAGTAAGTTGTCGTAGTGAGTGATTTAGGACTTAAAGGGACCCTAAAGAGTTTATTCTAGCCCTTTCATTAGATATATAAGAAAACTCAGAGACCATGGGAAACAAAAGGGTTTACTCAGTGTCACACAAGTAGTAAGTAGCAGAGGCAGATTTTGAACATGGCTCCCCTAACTCCAAAATTGCTTTTTCCATTACTCCATTCAAGGTTTTTTTATTCACTAGTTTTTTTATGTTCCTGAGTAGTGGACTTGTCCCTGCTGGAGGCTAGGAAAGGAATGAGAGACCAGGCTCATAAACTCATTAAAGTTTACTCTGCCATCTTGGCTTCACCAGTCCATTAAAGTTTAGGCCAAGTTGGAGATATTGGGGAGCACCTGGCTTGGAATTAGGAAGACCTGAGTTCAAATCTAGTGTCAGATACTTACTACTTTTTTTTTTATAACCTCCATTTGTTTCAGTTTCTTCATCAGGAAAATGGAGACAATAAAAGCACCTATCTCCGCAGGAGATACAATACAGTTATGAGGATGAGATACGGTAATATTTGTAAAGTGCTTTGTAAACCTTAAAGGACAACAGAAATACTATCTAGCATTATTATTGTTCTTATATCTTGGAATGAGACTCCCATACTCTATAGCTTGATAATTCTATATCTTAAAAATATTTTAATTAATTATTTAAATTGTTTCTTACATTAGAATTCCCAGGTATCTCCCTCCCTCACCTTCCCACACTAGGGAGAGCATCATTTGAGGAAAAGATAGGTGTATTTATAAAATTATGTCTTGTATATTTCTATTTATCAGTTCTTTCTCAGGAGGTAGAAATGCACAAGTTATATTTCAAACAATATTTCTGTTGTATATATTTTCCTGAATCTGCTCATTTCACTCGTCATAATTTCATGTAGGTATTTCCATGTGTTGTGGCAGATTATGTTTTAGAGCTTCAATGAATCCATTATGTCATCAATTTGATATCCCCTCCAATAGGCATACAGTGCTTGGAACCCAGAAGAAATCATTAATATTTGTTTGTTGGTTGGGGGGTGGGGTGCAGCTGGGTGGCTCAGTGGATTGAGAGTCAGGCCCAGAGACGGGAGGTCCTGGGTTCAAATATGACTTCAGACACTTCCTAGCTGTGTGACCCTGGGCAAGTCACTTGACCCCCATTGCCTGGCCCTTACCGCTCTTCTGCCTTAGAACCAATACACAATATTGATTCTAAGACGGAAGGTAAAGGTTATTTATATATATATGTGCATATATATATATATATATGTATGTATGTATGTATATATTTGTTGGTTGGCTAATGGTGCAGAATGCAACTCTTTTCTTCCTCTGAAATACTCGCCCATCTCTTTCCATAAATCTCTATAGAAGACCTGCTTGAGGCACCTAGACTTCCTCCAAGTCTTTTAATGTTTTTTAGTTCTAAGTATATGGCAAATATCTCTCTGGGATCATTTTCCCAGAGTGAATCTAGCTACATCTTCCTCTAAGTGTTCCATGGGTATCTCTAAGGCATTGGGCTTTTATCTTTCCCTAAAGCCATTAGCTCCATTCTCCACTGCTGATGTGTTATCCTCACTATGAGCCATCAGTGACTAGCACTTCAATTCCACTCAACCAATTAACAACAAGTAGCTGTTACAAAGCACTGGTAGATAAAGCACTGAGTCTAAAGTCAAGAAGATTCATCTTCCTGAGTTCAAAACTGACCTCGGACACTTCCTAGCTGTGTGACCCTGGGCAAGTCACTTAACTCTGTTTGCCTGAGTTTCTTCCTCTATAAAATGACCTGGAGGAGGAAATAACAAACCACTCCAGTATCTCTGCCAAGAAAAATCCAAACGGGGCCATGAAGAGTCAGATACAACTAAACAACTGTTTGTAGTTGTTAAGCTGTTACAAAAGGATATTTACTTCTAAGATACAGCAACTGAAGAACAAATATTTTCTCCCATTTCCTCTGGGGCACCCTCTGCTCTAGACAACCCTGGTCTCTCTCTCAGTTCCTTTTGTGTAACTAAAAATCCCCCCCTCGTCCATAGTTATGAAAAAATATCTCTTTCCTTTCTTCTTTCATTTTAAAAAAATATGATCTTTTCTATTTAGGTCATGTATCCATTTGAAGTTTGTGGTATGCAGCCAAGTCAATTAGTATTTATTAAGTGCTTAATAAGTGCCAGGCTAAGTTCTGTTTTTAAATGTTCCATTTTTTAACCTAATATTGACCAGAGAATGAGATACCTTTGGTATAGTGAAAAGACCGACCCCTAGATTTGAAGTCAGAAGATTTGGGACCACGTTTTTGTTCCATTAGGTCACTAAAGCACTTCTTACTCTCAGTCCTATGTTTCCGAATAAGTTCGATCATATAACTTAGGAAAACTTGTGTGGAAATTTGTATAACATATAATTGGTTAAAATAAATGAATGAATGAAATGGAAATATAAATAAATAAATAAGCGTATCTCATATTTTTCCTTTAAAAAATGTATAACCCAGATCGAATCACATGCCAGCACTGGGAGGGGGAAAGAAAGGGAGGAAGGGAGAGAGATAAATCATATAACTTAGGAAAACTTTTGTGGAAATTTGTTATAACATGTAATTGGTGAAAAAATAAATAAATAAATAAATGAAAGAATGAAACCTAAGTCCTATGATTCTGGTAGAACCATAATTAGGGCATGGCCACTGGGCCATTGCCCCCAGGGTGCCAGATTTAGAGGAGAGTAACCATACTGCTAGTTCTTCAACATCCTCACCACTTAGCTAATAATAGCAAGCTGGGGTAAACTGCTCTGATATCCTTCTTTTTTCCTCTTCCCCTTCAATTGTGGGTATACTTTGTGCTGCTTGCCCTAGGCATGCTCCAGGAGCAAAAATCTTTTGTTATAGCTCCAGATCCTAAACAAGTATGGCCTGGTAGCAATGAGAAAAAGACATAAGATAGCAGTTTGGGATACCAGAGGGTAACAATTGACCTTAGAGTAGTAAAATTCTATAATTACAGCTTGTATTTATATAGCCCTTTAGGGTTTGCAAAATGCTTTAAAAATATTATTTCATTTGATCCTCATAACAACCTTAGGAAGTATGTGTTGTTGTTGTCTTCATTTTACAGAAGAAAAAACTGAAGCAGGAAGAAATTAAGTGGTTTGCCAGGGTCACACGACTAGTAAAATGTCTGAAATTATTTTTCAGATTCAGGGCTGGATTTGAATTCAGGTCTTCCTGACCCCAGATCTATGGCTCTATCCACTGTACCACCTAGGTAGAAAAGTATAGTCATCTGAAAGAGAATGCAAACCAAAGTTTTAGTTGGGATTCAAATATGGCTAACCTCTTTACATGAAAAAAAAATGAAAATTTTACATGAAAGGTACCCTTTTCCTCATATGGCATCAGAAGAATATCTATCTCAAGATCTCAGAATAAGGCCATTATGATAATAGATTATGACCTTAGGCATAGTGACCAGCTCATAGACAGCAATAGGGAGGAGTGGAGAAGAAGGGAATGTTAGTGGAGGAAGAATAAAAGAAATTTCTGGAGCAGCTAGTGAATAGAGTACCAGGCCTAGAGTCAAAAGGACCTGGTTCAAATCTGGCCTCAGCTACTTCTTCAGTGTGTGATCCTGGACAAATCATTTAACATTGATTGCTTAGCCTTTGCTGCTCTTCTTTCTAAGAATTGATATGGGGGCATCTGGGTGACTCAGTGGATTGAGAACCAGGCCTAGAGATGGGAGGTCCTAGGTTCAAATTTGGCCTTAGACATTTCCTAGCTGTGTGATCCTGGGCAAGTCACTTAACCCCCATTGCCTAGCCCTTCCCACTCTTCTGCCTTAGAACCAATATATAGTATTAATTCTAAGACAGAAGGTAAGGATTTAAAAAAAAGAAATGATATGAAAAAAGAGAAGGAAGGAAGGAAGGAAGGAAGGAAGGAAGGAAGGAAGGAAGGAAGGAAGGAAG
>NC_058131.1:324610880-324626134 GCF_016433145.1 Gracilinanus agilis | reverse complement strand
TCTCTCTCTCTCTCTCTCTCTCTCTCTCTCTCTCTCTCTCTCTCTCTCTTTTTCTCTTTTTCTCTCTGTCATTATAGATAGGGAGTCACACTCTCTGTCCAGGATTAGGTCAGCTCCAGCAAAGGGAGTGAGTAGGTAGCCCAGTCATCTTAGGGAAGGCTGGATTCCTTCTGTGTGGAGCCTCATGCAGGAGAAGGAGCAATTTTAGCAGTCAAATATCAAAAGGAAAAGGAGAAGGGGAGGAAGAAAACGATACAGAAAAACAATAGAAGTCCAAGAAGATCTACAAAAACCAGAGGCAGAATCTCAGAGGGGTCCGGGCAGCAGTGTTTAGAGGATATCCCGAGATAGTTTCCAAAGGTCAGAATTCTTGTATTAATTCTGCCAGTAATACTCTTAAATAGATCATGCCCCTTTCCTGAGCTTCAGTTATCTTCTCTGTAGAATATAGATAATCATGATTTATAAAAAGAAGGTAATAGTTAAAATCTGGGAGCAATCTGGAATTATGCCCAGAGAGTTATAAAAGTGTTTACATTCTTGATCTAGCAATACCAATGTTGGGTCTGTTTCCCAAGGTGACTGGGCAAAAAGGCAAAGAACCTCTACATTCTAAAACATTTATGGCAGCTCTCTCTGTGGTGGCAAAGAACTGGAAATTGAGGGGATGCCTATCAATTGAGAAATGACTAAACAAGTTGTGCTGTATGATTGCGATGGGCTACTACTACAGCATAAGAAATAATCAGCAAGTTAATTTTCAGAAAACATGGAAAGACCTATGTGAAAGTATGAAAAGCAAAATAAATAGAACCAAGAGATTATATACATCTACAAAATTAATGGAGGACGGTGGGAGTTGTACGTGTTTTTTTAAACCCTCACCTTCTATCTTAGAATCAATATTGTGTATTGGTTTCAAGGCAGAAGAGTGGTAAGGGGGAGGAAATGGGGGTCAAGTGACTTGCTCAGGGTCACACAACTAGGAAACATCTGAAGTCAACCTTGAACCCAGGACTTCCCATCTCTAGGTCTGACTCTCACTCCACTGAGCTACACAGCTGCCCCCTATGCAAAAATTTTTGTCAGGTGAGCTGAGGTGGCCAGGAGAGAGATCTCTGGGAATTTTAATGTAACCAACAAACAAATGAATAAAAATAAAAATTTAATTAAAAAAAGTGAATTGGAGAGCCAGTGTCAGACTCCTGGCTCTGCCTCTTGCTACTTGTGGAACCTGAGGCAAGTTCCATCCATCCTCTGAGCCTCCGTTTCCTCCTTTATAAAGCTGAGGGGTCGGTCTTCATCCCTACGATCTCTTTCAGCGGTACCCTGATTCTAAGCACTCCGCGGGACAAGTCGCGTTATTAAATACCGCAAGGCGGGAGGCTGGATACATCACCTAAGAAAGACCAGAGAATTCACAAGTGTCCGGCTGCCAGAGGACCCCGGGAGGGAGCTGGGCTGGCTCAGGTCTGGGAAGGAGGAGCCCGGGGCTGAGCTCTCCCGGCATGTTTTATTCATGGCTTCCCTCCTAGCTGTTTGCTTTGTGCTGCCCAGTAATGAAACCGCAAATACCGTCCCAGCGCTGGTGTGGCTCGTTAGGAGGAAGGCGGACGGGAAAGGCAGCGGAGAGAGAAAAAATAAAAGACTGTAGGCTGAGAATAATAATTATGTCCACCGTAGGGCAGAAAGAGCTTGCAGATGGAGTCCGAAGACCTGAGTTTGAATCCCAGTGCTGCTCCATGTGGGATCTTGAGGAAGTCGCTGCCACTTCTCAAAGCCTGTTTCTTCACCCCTAAAATTCAACTTTTGGACTTTCTGGACAGACAGATCCCTTCTAGTGATTAAAGTCTCTCCATTATTATAGCTTAGGGGTAGCTAGGTAGCACTGGATGGCCCTAGAGTTAGGAAGACCTGAGTTCAAATCCAGCCTCAGTCATACTAGCTAGGGGACCCTAGGCCAAGCATTTAACCTCTGTTTGCCTCAGTTTCCTCATCTGTAAAATGAGCTGGAGAAGATAATGGCAAACTACTCCAGTGTCTTGGTTAAGAAAACCTCCAAAGGGGACAGTTGGGTGGCTCAATGGATTGAGAGCCAGGCCCAGAGATGGGAGGTCCTGAGTTAAAAACTGATCTCAGACACTTCCTAGCTGTGTGACCCTGGGCAAGTCACTTAACCCCCATTGCCTAGCCCTTACCACTCTTCTGCCTTGGAACCAATACCCAGTACTGATTCCAAGAGGGAAGGGAAGGTGTTTAAAAAAAAAAAAAAGGGTGAGAGTCAGGCCTAGAGACAGGAGGTCCTAGGTTCAAACCCGGCCTCAGCCACTTCCCAGCTGTGTGACCCTGGGCAAGTCACTTGACCCCCATTGCCCACCCTTACCAATCTTCCACCTATGAGACAATACACCGAAGTACAAGGGTTTAAAAAAAAAAAAAAAAAAGGAAAAAAAAAAAAAAGGAAAAGAAAGGAGAAAAGAAAAGAAAATCCCCAAAGCACTCTTTGTGGTGGCAAAAAGCTGGAAAATGAAGGATTGTCCCTTGATTGGGGAATGGCTGAATAAATTGTGGTATATGCTGGTGATGGAATACTATTGTGCTGAAAGGAATCATGAACTGGAGGAATTCCATGTGAACTGGAATGACCTCCAGGAACTGATGCAGAGTGAGAGGAGCAGAGCCAAAAGAACATTGTACACAGAAAGTGAAACATTGTGGAACTATCCAATGTAATGGACTTTGCTACTACTAGCAATGCAATGACCCAGGACACTCCTGAGGAACTTATGAGAAAGACGCTATCCACATCCAGAGAAAGAACTGTGGGAGTAGAAACATGGAAGAAAAATTTATGACATCATTTATCACTCATTTATATGGCTATATGGTTTGGGGTTTTGGCTCTATGGTAAAAATGAATAATATGGAAATAGGTATCAAATGATAACATTTTTACAACCCAGTGGAATTGCTTGTTGGCTCTGGGAGGTAGGAGGGAAAAGGGGAGGGAAAGAAAATGAATCACGGAAGCATGGAAAAAATATTTTTGTACATAAAATTAAAATTTCAAAAATTTTTTCAAAAAGAAAAAAGAAAACCCCTAAAGGGGTCATGAAGAGTTGGACATGTCTGAAAAATGACTAAATAACAATTATTATAGTTTAAATAATCATACTTCCAACTTAAGTTCTCTTATGCCTTATTATAGTACAAAGGTAACCCTGAATTCTTGAAAGCTACATTGCTGAGTGGTACAAAATATGGCTGATCTCAACAAGCTTGAAAATCTTCCAGCACAGGTCCAGAGACAGGTTGTGTTTCTAAAGACTGGCTGAGGTGAATTCTCATAGGCTTATTAAATGGGTCCTAGGACAGAAGTTCTAAACTTTTTCTTTCTTTTCTTTTTTTTTTCTTTTTTTTGCTATGGATTTCTTTGGCAGGCTAATGAAGGCCAATGGACTTTAACTTAAAATCATTTTTTAAATATATAAAAATAGATTACAAAGGAGATCAGTTGTATTGAAATTGAAAAGTATATCATAAAAATATTTTATTATTTAATATTCTATTGAAATACGAGATATTTTTCAAAACCTTTAGAAATCCAAAGTTTACTCCTGTTTATGGTGATAAATTTATTGACTACTCTTAAACACCGTCTATTGAGTCAAAGGAAATATCTACACTAATAATCATGGACCCTTAGAGACTACACCCCCAACTTTTCATGGAGATGAGAGGTCCACAAGTATTACACATATTTTGAGATTTTTTCAATGTATTAATTGGTTGTGCTGTTTTTTTCCCCATCTAAAAGTACATTTATTATATGGGATGGCTTTCTGGAAAGAGGATGAAGAATAACTATAGTAATGTAAGAAACAAAAATAAATAAATAAAAATTATTTTTTAAAAAGATCAAGAGGCATCATACTATAAGGCAGTGATTCCCAAAGTGGGCACCACCGCCCCCTGGTGGGTGCTGCAGTGATCCAGGCAGGCAGTGATGGCCACAGGTGCATTTATCTTTCCTATTAATTGCTATTAAAATTTTTAAAAAATTAATTTCCAGGGGGCTAAGTAATATTTTTTCTGGAAAGGCGGTGGTAGGCCAAACAAGTTTGGAAACCACTGCTATAAGGGATGAAGAGCAAGGCTCATGGTCAAGATGCCCTGATTCCAAATATCACCTCTGATACATACCAGTTGTGTGATGCTAGGTCAATCTCTGAAATGCAGAACAGTCATTCACAGTTTCCTACCCCAAAACCAATGATATAAAAGATCTGGATTAAAATAATTATAGAGGGTGCAACTAGGTAGCATAGCAAATAGACCGCCAAGCCTGGAGTCTGGAGGACCTGGATTCAAATCTGGCCTCAGATACTTCCTAGCTATGTGATCCTGGGTAAGTCACCATACCCCAGATGCCTAGCCCTTACCACCCTTTTATCTTACAATTTAATAAGACAAAAGGTAAGGTTGTTTTGTTTTGTTTTGTTTTGTTTTTAATTGTATACTACAAAGTAACTCTAGCAATGTTCTAGATTTATGGAACTAATCCTAAAGGCTGGAAAAGTAATCCAGATTCCAAGCCCGTTTCCCAACATTTAATGGCCAATGCTCTCTAAATGAATTATGTGGTAAACATCATCCCCATGCTACTAAAAGGTGAGAGCAAAAGGCAACACACAACTCATGTATATTCTGGTGAGATTTATGGAAGGACATGAGTTATTGTAGAGATGAGCTGTAGTTAGATCTCAGGTGGAAAGTGAATGCTAAGAGCAGATTGCTCTGTCCCCTTTGAGCACTTCCATTGGATCAACATGCCTCTCCAGGCTGATAGACTTCCAAAAACAAGACAAGTACCAGTGTCTCCATGAAAGTTATGCAGCAGCAACAGGATTTGGGGGTGGATTGTTTCATCCTTATATAGTAAAAACACACACACACACACACACACACACACACACACACACACACACATACAAAACCTCACTTCTTTTTTCTTTTAACCCCTTATTTTCTGTTAGCATCCATTCTAAAACAAGAGCTGTAAAGGCTAGAGCAATGAGGGTTAAGTGGCTTGCCCAAGGTCACACAGCAAGGAAGTAGCAGATTTGAACCCAGGTCCTCCCAAGCCCTGGCCTGGTGCTCTATCCATAGGGCTACCTAGCTGTCCCAAAAAGCTCTCTTCTGATGTCAGACAAGTGAGGCTCTCACTCTTCTTTTATCCTTGAAGGTTTAGAAGAATTCATTGGCCAGGAGAAGTATGACTGAGCTCACGTACAGTTTTTTATGTGCTAGTTGGCCAGGGCACACTTGTGTAGTGTACGGATAGTCTTTTCTTTGCTCATAATTGGTCTTTAACACCTACCATCCTCAAACACAAATACCTCTTCGTCTGGGGGAAAACTTACGCTGGGCTATTTCCCATAATTAATCTAAGGCTGCTATTTGGTCAGTGCCACTGGGAGGTGGCGGTTAGCTCAGGATGGGTAGTTGCTCATCTCAGATGCTAATAAAATCCTGAGAATGACCTTGACACAGGCTTGGACGGGAGACATGTAGAGAGAAGAAAAGAAAAACAAATCTGTTGCACTTTTGACAAGCAAATTTACAAGGCTCCAAGCAGACATGCTTCAAAGAAAACTATTAATTCTTAACATGCAAGCAAAAAAGAGTTTACAGTAAAAACATCTTTTAAAAAGTGTTTCTTCTACTTAGGAAAATGTCTCCCAAAATGGGGGTTGCATTTACAGTAGACAACAAGTAGAAATCACAATAATAATCAAATCAACTTGATTGCTCACTTAGGCTCACTCCTACAGGTAGAAATTCATATGTCATCAACAGGGTGTGGGGAGAAGTAGGGAAGGGCGAATGGGGGAGGAAGGGAAGACACATTTATTAAGTGACTGCTACATATGAGGCAGAAATAATTGGTCTTAGGGGGCAGGTAGGTGATATGGTGGATAGAGCACAGGTCCCTAAGGCAAGAGGATCTGAGTTCAAATCCAGCCTCAGACATTTGCAAGCCATCTGACCCCCGGGGAAGTCGATTAAGCCCTATTTGCCTCAGTTACTCATTTGTAAAATGGGGACACACTGAAGAAAGAAATGATAAACCACCCAAGTATTTTTGCCAAGACAAAGTCCATGGTGGGGGGGGGGGGTCACATAGAGTCAGACACAACTGAATGACTAAATCACAATATGGGAGCACCCACCTTTAATTTGTGAGGTGTGCCATTATATTCCAAGTAAGGTACTGGCTAATGAGAAAAAACCAAACAAACAAACAAAGGCTACCCAGGACAAGGAGAAGGAGGAGCACTAGCAACTTGGTGGAGAAGAAAGTATCAGCTGAGTTTAGTCTTAAAAAAAGATAAAGATTCTAAGAATTCTAAGATTCTAAAGATGAGGAGGGACAGCATTTGAGCAAGAAGACAACTTTTGTGCAAATTAATGGGGCCAAGAGCTGAAATGTCTAAGGAACAACGGGTTTGGCCAGAAAATAGGGGGCTTAAAAGGGAATAATGGGAAACAAGGCTGGAGAGCTAGTCCTGAGCCAGATTGCAGAGAGTTTTATACAAAGTTAGTGTTGTTTTCCCTAGAGGTGAGGCAATAAGTAGCCACTGAAATTTTGTAAAGAGAGAAGTGACATGACCAAACCTAGGCCTTAATATTATTTCACCAATTGTATAAAGGAGGGTTTGGGTGGGTGGGTGAGTTCCCTGGGCCTCAGTTTCCTCATCTGTAAAGTCAGGCATTGCAAATTAGGTATTAATTCCATTGTAGCTCTAACAGATACTCAAAACAGCCTGCCATGAGTAAAGCCCTGGGTTTGTAGTCTACTGCACAGACCCTCAGCTCAAGGAGTCTGACTAACTCTGGTCCTCAATTTCCTCATCTGCAAAACAGGAATAATAACTCCTGCCCTCCCTTTCTTACAGGACTATTAGGAAGATTAAATATGCTAATAGATGTGCAAATGGTCCCCAAACCATGATAGTCCTGCCTAACCACAAACAAGGTCAGAACAAGTATGGCACACCAGAAAGATCATTGTACTTGGATGCAATGGAAATGACAGTGGAGCTGAAGTCAAAGGACCTGGGTTCAAATCAGTCCTCTGTCATTTACTCCCTGTGTAACCTTAAGCAATTCAATTAATCTCTCTGAGCCTCAGTTTCTTTATCTAGAAAATGAGTGAGTTGGATGTGACCGTTAAAGCTCCATTTCATATCTAATTATACAATCCAGTGACCTGGGTCCTGATCCCCATTACTCAACTAGCTACGCAACCTTGGGCATGTCACCATGTCTCTCTGAGCCTCAGTTTTCCTGTGTGAAAAGTGAAGGGTTTGGGCAAGACAATCTGTAGGATCCCTGCCACTTCTGACATTCTACTCTTATCCCCTCTTCCCAGGACTAATTCTGTATTCTAATCATAGCTCGCTCTTCAGCCTTCTCAGTGTTTGCCCAATCTTAGCAGGCAAAGAGCATTCTTTGCTGGCAGCATTTGGAATAAGGGCAAAGGCAGAAACTGTGTTAGGCTCTCATGTCCCTCCTTTGCAGCCAGGATAGAAATATCCCCCTGCTTAGATGATGAAGAGAGATGGCAGCAACATCCTGGGGCAGTTTATAATCGAGCTCTTCCTTTTTTACAGCTAGACTCCGCCCCCCCCCCCAATACACACACCTATTTCCTATCTTTTGCCCTAATAAATAGTGAGCATCTTCCAAAAATGATAAGCTGGAGTGAGAAGCTTCCATGGCTCACTGAGACTCAGGGATCCCAGCTTCTACTTAGAAGAATGGAAATAGGTCAGCCTATCTCCCAAGGAAAAATCAATAAGAAGACTCTTGGTGGGTAGGAACCTCTAACAAGGAAAGGAGGAATAAGACATCGCAGTACGACCATCATGGGGAGATTGAATCTTGGCTATGCCATTTAAAACTTGAGTTCCCAAGGCCTCCATTTTCTTATCTGCAAAATGGGGAAAGAAGACTAGATAATCTCTAAGATCTCATCCTCCACTAAGGCATTTATTCCTAAATTGTCCATCAGATAAATTTACTTCCTTATCTAGACCCACTCCTACCAACTGTAAGAGGTGTAGTAGTTGCCAAAAGAAGTGATTTGAAGGGTACTTTTTGTTGTTGTTCAGTCATGTCCAACTTTTCATGACCCCATTTGGGGTTTCCTTGGCCCAAGTCCTAGGGTGGTTTGCCATTTCTTTCTCTAGTTCATTTTACAGATAAGGAAACAGAGGCAAGCAGATTAAGTGACTTGCTCAGGGTCACACAGCTAATAAAGCATTTATTCCTAGGTTGTCCCATCAGACAAATTTCCTTCCTTAGCTAGACTCACTCCTACCAACAGTAGGAGGTGTAGTGGTTGCCAAAGGAAGTGATTTGAAGGGTTTGTTGTTCTTCAGTCATTTCAGTCATGTCCAACTCTTTGTGACCCCATTTGGGGATCCTAAAATAGACAATAACCAAGATAGGGATTTACCCTCAACCCACTTACCTAAATTCCCTTCCTGATATCTTTCCACTATAAACCCTTTTTTGTTTAACACACAGTCAGATATATCTATAATGGTCTAGGGCTGAGAGCAACACCATCTCTGCTCTCAGCCCTTGAAGAGAACAGCCCTGTCAGCTAGGCTGGTCAAATCCCAGCCATCCATTACAATTTTAGTTACGGAGTCTCTCTTCCATATAACGGTTTTCCTTGGCCCAAATACTGAAGTAGTTTGCCATTTCCTTCTTTAGTTCATTTTACAGATAAGGAGACTGAGGCAAGCAGATTAAGTGACTTGCTCAGGGTCACACAGCTAATAAAGATCTGAGACTAGATCTGAACTCAGGAAGATGTCATCCTGACTCCAGGTGTGTGCTTGATCTACTGCACCACCTAGCAGTCCTTAAAGGGTACTCAATGACTCTGATTGTGTAAAATGCCCCCATCTCTGCCAGCCTGCAATAGTTTCTGTAGCTCTATCTTTTTTAGGCAAGGAATCAAAGACCCCCTTAGGATCTATATGTTTGGGACACTCAAGATGATTTCCATTTTGTCCCAGAAATTCCTTATAACAGTAGCTCAGTGGATTGAGAACTGGGCCTAGAGACAGGAGGTCCTGGCTTAAAATCTGGCCTCAGACACTTCCTACCTGTGTGACCTTGGGCAAGTCACTTAACCCTCATTGCCTAGCCCTTACCACTCTTCTGCCTTAGAACCAATACATAGCATTAATTATAAGGCAGAAGATAAGGATTTGGGGTTTTTTTTAATATCCTTTTGCATGATAATACAAGTAAAACATCAATCAAATTGCCTAAATCTCTGGGAGAGGGGAGAGAAGGAAGGGGGTAATCTGCATTTTATAATTTTGGAAAATATATGTTAAAAATTATTATTACATGTAATTGGAAAAATAAATCCATCTTTTTTCTAGAAGAATTAATACATTATTCTACTGTCAGACATTCGCTCTCAGACTTGATGTATACCATCAGATGAGTAGCATCATGCTGTGTGAAGACACTGGGACATACATATGTACATTTTGAAGGGAAAAAAATAGAGAAAAGTTTAAAGCCAGGAGCCCTTCCTGGAAAAGGGAATAGCATGAGCCAGGTGATGTAGAGAGGGCAGGGATGATAAATTTCCCCTACTCTCTAATATTAGTATAATAGGATTTAGAGTTGGAAGGAATCCTCTAGTTCAATTTCATATGTTATAAATGAGATGCATAAGACTCAGAAACGACTTGCCGAGGCCACTCAGGATTCTAACTCAGGTTCTATACTTTTCAACCTGGTGCTCTTGAAGCATCACCAATCTGCCAGTCCCTGGTCAGGGGAAACAGGTGGTAGGAGAAACGAGCCAAGCAGTCAACGGGGACTAAAATTCATTGTCTGTGTGGCTTTGTGCTCTTAAGGAAGATATCTAACCAGGAAAGAGAAGATCCAAATACCTGTATAAAAACATTACTTAACCCTGGGCTGCTATGACACACACTATGGCACATCCATAGCCCCTCAGAAGTAGAAAGGTCTCAAAAACACCAAAATCTCCACAGCACTTCTTATAGTAGCAAACAGCTGAAAATAAAGAATATGCCCAGGGATGATGACAGATAAACAAATTGAGCCACATAAATGTGAGTGGACTGTGACATGCTATAAGAAATGCTGAATGTGAAAAATTCAGAGAAGCACAGGATGATATGTATGAACTGATTCAGAGAGAAGTAAGGAAAAGAGTATACACAACTACAACAGAGAAAATGAAAAGGAGAATAATCAAAAACGAGAGAAATGGAGGCTATATAAATATATAAGCTTAATATATATTATATATAAGCTATGTAAATATAAAAGCTTTAAGCTTAGCTTAAAGAGATGAGAAAGTTTCCCTCCCTCCCTTCTTTGCAGAGGTAGGGCAGGAAATTATCATATATACTGTCATATATAATTGATGTCTTGGTCAGTTTTACTGAACTACCTTTTTTCCACCTTCCTATTCTTCATAAAAAAGGATGACTAACTGGGAACAAAGTTTTTTGGAAGGAGTGGGGGACATATTTGGAAATGAAAGTGATATAAAAACAAAAAAAAGTAAATATAATTTTTTAAATTTTAAAGTAGTAGAAAAGACCTAATCTAATCTCTTAATAACAAATAACGAATAACAAACAAAAATAACAAATAATCTCTTAAAAACAAAAAAGTAAATACAATTTTTTAAATTTTAAAGTAATAGAAAAGACCTAATTTAATCTCTTAATAACAAATAAACAAATAACAAATTAAAACAAATAACAAATTTATTATTATATAATAAAAGAATCCTCTTCTCAGCCACCCCGTCTAGTCTGAAGTTGAAGGGATATCCAGTCTCTTCAGAGACAGCAAATTCATCACTTAGCAATTCAATACAAAGATATAAATGCCGTCAATAATTTTATCCAGCAACAGAGAAAGCTTTAGGCTTCATAATCTAATAGCAATTAGTTTAAAGAGATGAGAAAGTTTGTGTGTGTGTGTATTTAAATATTCCATATGTTGTGTCTCAGGTTGTACCTTCTATCATATGATCACTATATCATATAGTGTGAATGGAAAGAGCATTGGACTGGGGGGTCAGATGGTTTGGATTCTAATCTTGCCTCAGCTACTATGTGATTTGAGGTAAGTCACTTCTCCCCAGGCTTCAGTTTCTTTCATCTCTAAAATGGGGTTGGGGTGAACTAGATGATTTCTAAAGTAGTCTCTGTGAATCTGTGAATAAAGAAATAATGACTTTTAAAAACACGTTTATCAATTTTGATCTGGAAGGAACCTCCAAGGATCTCTAGTCCAATCCTCTCCTTTTACAGATGTGGAAACTGAGATCCAAGAGGTGAAGTGACTTACCTGTGCCAGGTAACACAGATAGTTAGTGTCAGAGTGAGGAAGGTTGCTTTTCTATTAAACATTATTTTCTATTGAAAAGCATGTGTATGGATATATTTATTGAGATATATATATATATATAATGCACAGCTACATGATCATGTGCTGGTTATGATGGTATCTGCATAAATACACACATACACATGCATTATTATATGTATGTATGTATGTATGTATATATAAAAACATATCAGTATGTGCATGTTTGCTGATATGTGAAAGTACTTAATGTCCCATGCATGGTGGGACATATATATATATATATCTGTGCACATGTGTTTATGTAGTGGCCATGCTAGTATGTGTAAGATTAAAAATTAATATCCAATACTCCAAGTATTATATTTTAAAAGATTTATTAATAATCACTTGAAGTAGAGGAAAGTAATAGCCTGAGTAAAGAGCAATTTCCCAGACTGCAAAAGTGGGAGAAGAGAGAGCCAAGGATGGAGTTACAGAAACTTTTATCTACAAAATGTAAGGACATAACAGAGGGGCAAAAGAGGAATGCTGGCACTTCCCAGCTGTATGACCCTGGGCAAGTCATTTAACCCCCATTACCTAGTCCTTACCACTCTTCTGCCTTGGAACCAATACACAGTATTTATTCTAAGATGGATGGTAAGGGTTTCCATTTTTTAAATTTTTAAATTTTTAAAAATTTTTAAAAAGAGGAATGCTAGGGAATGTAGTTCAAGGGTACAAAAATTCTAATTACACATGTGTAAACATATATGTTTGTGTGCACATAAATGTTTATGCCACCCTATTAAGATGTCATCAGGAGTTCTGGTTAAGATGGCGGCAGAGTAAGGAGCAGCTGCTCGATCTCTCCTAACCAAAGCATACAGGACTCCTCAAGGGGTCATAAAAACAAATCCAGACGAACGAAGAGACCACACAACAGGGTGCAGCATTGAAGGTACATGGAATTGGGGCATTACCACGCTATAAAGGGGTGAAACAGCTCTCACTAAAACACGAGAGGAAGAAGCCCCTCCCCCACCCCCACACCACATACAACGCCAAGGCCAGCGCACAAGAGTTAAAGCAGGTTTGGGGCACCCATTAAGTCATTGGCAGCTGACTTCAGCAGTCTCAGGGCGCTGCTTCCACAGCCGTGCTCCTGTCTGCACAGGGTTCCCACTCGAGGTGCAAGCCTGTGCTCGAGATCCTGGTCCGCACCTAGGGCAATGCCTTCACCCGCACCAGGGTCTGTATTCAAAGTCCATTCACTCTTTAGCCTCTTGGGGTCCTAAGTCTCGCTGCTCTCAGGAACAGGCCCATTAAGTCATAGGCAGACATCCTACCAAACTCTGTGGGATGCAGCCAAGGCAGTACTCAGTGGGAAATTTATATACTTGAGTGCATATATTAACAAATTAAGGAGGGCAAAGATTAATGAATTGGGAATGCAACTCAAAAATCCCCAGATGAAAACTAAATTAGAAATACTAAAAATCAAGGGAGAAATTAATAAAATTGAAAGTAAAAGAACTATTGAATTAATAAATAAGACTAGGAGCTGGTACTTTGAAAAAACAGATAAAATAGACAAAGTACTGGTCAATCTAATAAAAAAAAAGGAAAGAAGAAAACCAAATTGACAGTATCAAAGATGAAAAGGGAGACCTCACCTCTAATGAAGGGGAAATTAAGGCATTCATTAAAAACTATTTCGCCCAATTATATGGCAACAAATATAACAATTTAGGAGATATGGACGAATATTTACAAAAATATAAATTGCCTAGATTAACAGCAGAAGAAATAGAATACCTAAATAATCCCATATCAGAAAAAGAAATTGAACAAGCCATCAAAGAACTCCCTAAGAAAAAATCACCAGGACCTGATGGATTCACAAGTGAATTCTATCAGACATTCAAAGAGCAACTAATCCCAATACTATACAAATTATTTGATATGATAAGCAAAGAAGGAGTCCTACCAAATTCCTTTTATGACACAAATATGGTACTGATTCCAAAGCCAGGGAGATCAAAAACAGAGAAAGAAAACTACAGACCAATCTCCCTAATGAACATAGATGCAAAAATCTTAAATAGAATATTAGCAAAGAAACTCCAGCAAGTAATTAAGAAGATCATCCACCATGATCAGGTGGGATTTATACCAGGAATGCAAGGATGGTTCAACATTAGGAAAACCATCCATATAATTGATCATATCAACAGTCTAACAAACAAAAATCACATGATTATCTCAATAGATGCTGAAAAAGCCTTTGACAAAATACAGCATCCATTCCTATTGAAAACACTGAAAAGTATAGGAATAGAAGGACCTTTCCTAAAAATAATAAACAGTATATACCTAAAACCATCAACAAGCATCATATGTAATGGGGATAAATTAGAAGCCTTCCCAATAAGAACAGGAGTGAAACAAGGATGCCCATTATCAGCTATATTATTCAACATAGTACTAGAAACACTAGCAGTAGCAATTAGAGAAGAAAAAGAAATTGAAGGTATCAAAATAGGCAATGAGGAGACTAAGCTATCACTCTTTCCAGATGATATGATGGTCTACTTAAAAAATCCTAGAGAATCAACTAAGAAGCTTGTAAAAATAATCAAGAACTTTAGCAAAGTTGCAGAATACAAAATAAATGCACATAAATCATCAGCATTTCTATATATTTCCAACACATTAGAGCAGCAAGAGGTAGAAAGAGAAACACCATTTAAAATCACCTTAGATAATATAAAATACTTAGGAATCTATCTACCAAAACAAACACAGCAACTATACGAAAACAACTACAAAACACTTTCCAAACAAATGAAACTGGATCTCAACAATTGGAAAGCCATTAATTGCTCATGGGTAGGACGAGCCAACATAATAAAAATGGCCATTCTACCCAAATTAATTTCCCTATTTAGCGCCATACCTATCAAACTACCAAAAAACTTCTTTACTGAATTAGGAAAAACTATAACAAATTCCATTTGGAATAACAAAAGATCAAGAATATCAAGGGAAATAATGAAAAAAAAAATGTGAAGGAAGGGGGCCTACCAGTACCAGATATTAAATGATACTATAAAGTAGCAGTCATCAAAACAATATGGTACTGGCTAAGAGATAGAAGGGAGGATCAGTGGAATAGACTTGGGGTTAATGACATCAGCAAGACAGTGTATGATAAACCCAAAGAGACCAACTTTTGGGACATGAATCCACTATTTGACAAAAACTGCTGGGAAATTTGGAAAACAATATGGGAGAGATTAGGTTTAGATCAACACCTCACACCCTACACCAAGATAAATTCAGAATGGGTGAATATAAAGAGGGAAACTATAAATAAGTTAAGTGAACACAGAAAATAGTATACCTGTCAGATCTCTGGGAAAGGAAAGATTTTAAAACCAAGCAAGAGTTAGAGAAAATTACAAAATGTAAATTAAATGGTTTTATTATATTAAACTAAAAAGCTTTTGTACAAACAAAAACAATGTAGTCAAAATCAGAAGGGAAACAACAAATTGGGAAAAAATCTTTATAACAAAAAACTCTGATGGGGTCTAATTACTCAAATATACAAGGAATTAAATCAATTGTATAAAAAAATCAAGCCATTCCCCAATTGATAAATGGGCAAGAGACATGAATAGGCAATTTTCAGGTAAAGAAATCAAAAGTATCAATAAACACATGAGAAAGTGTTCTAAATCTCTAATAATCAGAGAAATGCAAATCAAAACAACACTGAAGTATCACCTCACACCTAGCAGATTGGCTAAAATGAA
>NC_058131.1:324565292-324610515 GCF_016433145.1 Gracilinanus agilis | reverse complement strand
TAGAGAAGAAAAAGAAATTGAAGGTATCAAAATAGGCAATGAGGAGACTAAGCTATCACTCTTTCCAGATGATATGATGGTCTACTTAAAAAATCCTAGAGAATCAACTAAGAAGCTTGTAAAAATAATCAAGAACTTTAGCAAAGTTGCAGAATACAAAATAAATGCACATAAATCATCAGCATTTCTATAAATTTCCAACACATTAGAGCAGCAAGAGGTAGAAAGAGAAACACCATTTAAAATCACCTTAGATAATATAAAATACTTAGGAATCTATCTACCAAAACAAACACAGCAACTATACGAAAACAACTACAAAACACTTTCCAAACAAATGAAACTGGATCTCAACAATTGGAAAGCCATTAATTGCTCATGGGTAGGACAAGCTAACATAATAAAAATGGCCATTCTACCCAAATTAATTTCCCTATTTAGCGCCATACCTATCAAACTACCAAAAAACTTCTTTACTGAATTAGGAAAAACTATAACAAATTCCATTTGGAATAACAAAAGATCAAGAATATCAAGGGAAATAATGAAAAAAAAATGTGAAGGAAGGGGGCCTACCAGTACCAGATATTAAATGATACTATAAAGTAGCAGTCATCAAAACAATATGGTACTGGCTAAGAGATAGAAGGGAGGATCAGTGGAATAGACTTGGGGTTAATGACATCAGCAAGACAGTGTATGATAAACCCAAAGAGACCAACTTTTGGGACATGAATCCACTATTTGACAAAAACTGCTGGGAAATTTGGAAAACAATATGGGAGAGATTAGGTTTAGATCAACACCTCACACCCTACACCAAGATAAATTCAGAATGGGTGAATATAAAGAGGGAAACTATAAATAAGTTAAGTGAACACAGAAAATAGTATACCTGTCAGATCTCTGGGAAAGGAAAGATTTTAAAACCAAGCAAGAGTTAGAGAAAATTACAAAATGTAAATTAAATGGTTTTATTATATTAAACTAAAAAGCTTTTGTACAAACAAAAACAATGTAGTCAAAATCAGAAGGGAAACAACAAATTGGGAAAAAATCTTTATAACAAAAAACTCTGATGGGGTCTAATTACTCAAATATACAAGGAATTAAATCAATTGTATAAAAAAATCAAGCCATTCCCCAATTGATAAATGGGCAAGAGACATGAATAGGCAATTTTCAGGTAAAGAAATCAAAAGTATCAATAAACACATGAGAAAGTGTTCTAAATCTCTAATAATCAGAGAAATGCAAATCAAAACAACACTGAAGTATCACCTCACACCTAGCAGATTGGCTAAAATGAAAGAAGGGGAGAGTAATGAATGTTGGAGGGGATGTGGCAAAATTGGGACATTAATGCATTGCTGGTGGAGTTGTGAACTGATCCAACCATTCTGGATGGCAATTTGGAACTATGCTCAAAGGGCTATAAAAGAATGCCTGTGTTTGATCCAGCCATACCATTGATGGGTTTGTACCCCAAAGAGATCATAGATAAACAGACTTGTATGAAAATATTTATAGCTGCGCTTTTTGTGGTGGCAAAGAACTGGAAAAGGAGGGTATGTCCTTCAATTGGGGAATGGCTGAACAAACTGTGGTATATGCTAGTGATGGAATACTATTGTGCTAAAAGGAATAACAAACTGGAGGAATTCCAGGTGAACTGGAAAGACCTCCAGGAAGTGATGCAGAGCGAAAGGAGCAGAGCCAGAAGAACATTGTACACAGAGACTGATATACTGTGGTAAAATAGAATGTAATGGGCTTCTGTACTAACAACAATGCAATGACACAGGACAATTCTGAGGGATTTATGGTAAAGAACGCTACCCACATTCAGAGGAAGGACTGCAGGAGAGGAAACAAATAAGAAAAACAACTGCTTGAACGCATGGGCTGAGGAGGGCATGATTGGGATGTAGACTCTAAACTACCACACCAATGCAACTACCAACAATTTGGAAATAGGTCTTGATCAATGACACATGTTAAAACCAGTGGAAATGTGCATTGGCCATGGGTGGAGGAATAGCGGGGGGAGGGGGGGTGAAGGGGAAAGTAGGAGCATGAATCATGTAACCTTGTTAAAAATGAATATTAATAAATGTTTAAAAAAAAAGATGTCATCAGCACACTAACTTTCTTCCACCTATGCAGATCAGAATCAGATCTGTACCTTTACACCTCAGAGGTACCTGGTGACACTGTGAGACTGGCAGTGACTTGCCCAGGGTCACACCATCAGTCTATGTCAGAGGTAGGACTTGGTCCCAGGTTTTCTTGACACTGACCTCTATCCATTACTCCACAATTACCTTCATGCTAATAGGAGAAAGTGTCATCTCTGGAAATGGAATCAGAAGACCTGGACCCTGGTCCTTTTTCTGTTACCTCCCTAACATACCCCGAACCATTGTTTTCTCCATCTGGAAGACAGAGACGACGCTTGGTCTACCTCCCTCACTGGCTTGGCCATAAAGATAGTGATTCATAAACTATAGAGTGCCAGGAAAACGTGCTAACACTGTGATGGACGCGGCTCCCACAAATTCTCCAGCTCCATTGCAGTACCGCATTAGCGAATTATTCCTTCCCTGCTGCATTAGCTAATGTTTAGTTTAGCCGTAATATATGCAGTCCTCTGAGTGTCTTGGAGAAAGAGGCAGTGTAAACACCAAGCAGATTATTCCTAGAAGTACAGTCTCCAAAAAAGCAACAGATGTCCTGTCGCCACTGGAGGAATTAAGTAGGAGAAATAGTCTTGTTTGGGAAACCGATGCATCGCGTCAACTCGTGTTCATTAAGCACTCACCAGTCATCTCTTCTCTCCTTCAGCGCACGTCAGCGGAGCGCCTACTATGTACCAAGCACTGTGGGGAGATGCACATAACGCAACACAGACTTCTCCATCCAGGAACCGATCGCCTCTTAGGGAAGAGAAAGCTTATGAGCAAAGGATTAATCCAAAATCGCCAAATGCAAGAGAAATACCAAGGAAGATGCTTCAGGGGAAGGAAAACGTGCGTCCATTGGGGTGACCTTGATGAAGAGTTAGGATTTTGACAGGGAAAGATAAGAACTCGAGTTAATAGAGCACTTTAAGGTTTACAAAGTGCTCTACACAGAACAGTTTTATCAAATCAGGAGACATCCCTCGGTGCAGAGAGACAATGTGGGCATGACCATCCTCAATGGTTCTCCCTTTCCATCTTAGCCTTGAATTCAGGGCCATCCGTGATCTGATTCCCAACTGCTTTGGGGGCAACATTTCCCCCTACCTCAATCATATGCACATGTAAGTACTTCCCCATTTTCTTTAATATCTTTAAGGCATAATATGCCTAGGAAGGGCAATCCCTGGTTGCCTATCATTCACCAACTGCCTTTAGCTAAACTGGACTCTCTCACTGTCCTTATACTTTCTTACCATTGCCAGTGCTATGTCGGGTATCCATTGTATGTTAGAGCTTCAAGAGATTATCAAGTCCAACCACCTCATTTTATAATAAAATAAAAACTGAAGACAAGAGAGGGGAAGTGACTTACCAAAAGTCCCCCAGCTAATTAGTGGCAGGTCCATTATTGTAACCCTGACCTCCTGCCACTTACAACTGATCATGGCCAAGTAATTTCCTTTCTTTGAACCTCAATTTCTTTATCTGTAAAAAATGAAGCTTAATCAATTATTTATTAAACAGCAACTGTGTACCAGACACTGTGCTAGGCAGTGGCAACACAAGTACAATGAGTGAAACAACCTCTGCTCCCAAGAAGCTTACCTCTACAGTTTCTTCCAGCTCTAAATCTTTTATTCTAAGGCCCCTTCCTTACACTAAATCCAGTTGGGAAAAGGAGTCATGAAAGAATTCTTCCGACTGCTGCCAAGCATGTACGTACTGGTTATATCTTTTACTCTAAGGCCCGTTCCAGTTCTTACACTCTCTAAGACCAGTTGGGAAAAGGAGTCATTGAAGAATTCTTCCAACTGGTGCCAAGCATGTACTGGTTATACTGTTTTATTAGCAAATTGTGAAAACACCTTGCAGTGGCTGGGGGCTCTTCCTGACCCTTGTTCCCAGCATCTCCTTATTTCTAGTGGATGGCATTGGGCTTGGTAAAATACAGCAGGAGAATGTGGATGGTACAAACCAGCCATCCCTGTTATCCATTCACCATGACTCTAGCTGATATCCTAGAGCTCGTCCCAGAAAACGGGACATTCTCTCTCTCTGTCCTGAATCCAAAGACTTTCAGCCCCCCGTTCTTTTCTCAGAGAAATACCAGAATAACCACCGCTTAGCTCCCACTCCTGCTGGTTGCAGCCCCCTCCTATCACATCAGCGGGAGGGGCTGGTGTAGAGACACCAACATGAATAAACCATGAGCCTTTCTAGTTGGATACAAACACACCAGGGTCTCTTCCACATAGGAACTGAAAGCCTGACTCATTTCTACACTAATTTCCACAGAAGGGAATATAGTCTGAAAGCAGTTGCTAATTTTGTTTACTTACCTTGTTGTCAGCCGATGACCTCTCATCCCCAGCTGGAGTGAATTAAAACAAGAAGCTTTTTGTTGGAGGCTAGGGAACCTACCTCAGCCTGACCCAAAGTACCCAATTAAATCCATACCTCGGCCTCACCCCTGGCCCTCTCCTGGGAGGACTCACATAACAGAAAAGCAGGTGCATTTGCTTTTTATCCCCCACCCCTTGAAGTCCATTCATACATTCCTGCCTACAGTAATGATTTGCTACTCCCTTGAGAAGTAGGCTGGGCGTTGAGAGACCTTGGTTCTAGTCTTGGCTCTGCCATTCTCATTGGCTAAATTTGGGGGAGTTGATTAGCCTCCTTAAACTTCAGCTTTGTCCTCTATGAATCAAAGGTATTAGAAGAGATGACCTCAATGTCACAAATGCTCTGGTCCTCAATTTCTTCCTCTATAATTTTAGAGAATTAGACTAGGGGAACTCTAAGATCCCTTCCATCTCCAAATCTATGATCCTATGATATTCCCCCAGGACTCTGAGCACTAATATTTTATCTACTAAGGTTCCTTGTGACATTATTGTTCCATGTTCTACAATTTGGGATTATATGAGCAAAATCACCAAACTGTCGATATCTTTTGACTCAGAGAAATGCTAAGCGTTTGCCATGAAAAGGTCATAGGCAAAAAGAAAGGTCTCATATAAAGCAAAATATTCAAAGCAACAACTTGAGGGGCAGCAAAGAACTGGAAACAAAGTGGATGCTCATTGATTAGGGAGTGGCTGAACAAATTGTATAATAACAACAAAATGGAATATTAATACACCATAAGAAAGGATAAATATGAGGAATTCTGAGAAACATGAGAACACATATGAAATGTTATAGAACCAGGGAAATGACATATACAATATAGCAACCTAAACTGAAAGTGGTCAAGTGTGATATAATAATGACAAATTTTGGTCTCTTGGTGAGGGGAGGAAAAAGGGAGACAGAGACAAAGAATTAATTCAGGTCAGCTAGGTGACTCAATGGATTGAGCTCCAAAGTCTAGAGACAGGAAGTCCTGGCTTCAAATCTGACCTCAGGCGCTTCCTAAACTATGTGACCCTAGGCAAGTCACTTAACCTCTTTTTGCCCAGTCCTTGCTTTTCTGTCCTAGAATTGCTACTGGGACAAAATATAAGGGTTTATTTATTTTTTTATTATTAAGCACTTACTATGTGCCAGGCTCTATACTAACTGTGATGGATACAAAAATAATAACAGTCCTTCCTCTCAAGGAACTTACATTCTAATAAAAGGTAACCAAAACATAACAGAGAGCTGAAAAGTGAGGTATTCATAAAATTGGGAGAGACCAGAGAAGGATGTGAGCCACAAGGCTAGGGCTTCTCAAAATATGGTGGTTGTGGTTGGGGATGTGCCAATCAAAGAAGATCCCTGTGGCATTATCTTAAATCTGGCAAGGTAGGGGGTATGGAGGCAGAATAGATCAGAGAGCAAGTTGGAAGAAAAGAAAAAAGAAATGTACTTCCCAGCTCTCCTCAGAGAGGTGGGGAACTATTGGTGTGGAATGTTGCATATGTTGCCAGGCATAGTCAATATGTCTGCTTTTTTAAAATTCTTTTTTACTATTAACTTGACTATAATCAACAAGCATAAACATTTCAATATTCAATAAACAAAACAATAAGACTGAATATGAGCTCATGAACTTCTGTTACAGTTTGCTTTTTTTTTTTTAGTGTATAGGTAATAACAAAATTTCACTGTTTCTGTCACTTCTGAACTTTTTTCTTCTATGTGTTTAAAAAATGTTTTATTGATGTTCTTTTCTCTCTTTTTTTGCATATCATTATTAATACTTACTCGATCATTTCTCCAACCAAAAGGACTGCTTCCTGTAACAAATATTTTCAAGCAAAATAGATCAACTGAATAGCCATTTTTGAAAATGTATATCTCATCTCGCATCTCTGATTCCTCACTCTTCTGCCAAAAAGCAAGTCGTACTTCATCATCAGTTTTCCAAAGTCATGGCTATAATGATCAAATTCTGAATCTTTCAGAGTTGTTTTCCTTGAATTATTATAGTCATTGAAAAAATTGTTCTCCTGGTTCTGCTCGCTTCACTCCACATGTCAGTTCATATAAATCTCCCAAAATTTCTCAGAATGTTTCATGTTCATCGTTTCATATAGAACAATAATATTACACTGCATTCATATGCCAAAGTTTGTTCAACCATTCCCCAGTTGTTGAATATCCATTTTGTTTCAGCTCTTTGCTACAACAAAAAAAAGTTACTATAAATATGTATGTCCATTTAAGTCCCTTTCTACTTTCTTTTATAATCTGATTAGATTTATCATCAGAGATTCCCCTTTATGAACAGTTTAGTAACTTTTTGGTTATTGTTCCAAATTATTTTCCAGCTCCATGAACAATGCATTAATGTGCCTGTGCTCCCACAACCCATCCATCAATTGTCATTTTCATGTTTTGTCATCTTTGCCAATGTGACTGGTATGAAATGGATCACTTGGTTTTGCATATCTAGGGGTTTTTTTTGATTTGTTTTACAAGAGAAAGCTTACTTGGGAAGAGGACTTTTCTAGCAATGACAATGATGTGTAAACAAAGACATCAATTTTTTTAATCTATGACCCTCTAGTTCTTACATGCCAGCTTCTATCTTCCAACTCTTCTTATACACTGTGACTCTAACTATAAAAGGAAATCAGTGTAAAACTACTTGATTTAACTTTTTTTGGCTAAATATCCAACTATGGAAATTGTTCCTGCCCCCTGTTCCTCAGTGATGCACAACAAATTTTGGACGAGGGAAGAAGCTTGTGAAATGCAGTCGTATTACTTTTGAGGACACCATCATCCCCCAGTCATTCAAATTCATAACCTCAGTATCATCCCTTACTCTTTCTTCTGTTTCACCCTCATATTAAATCAGAGTTCAAGTCTTGTCAATTCTTCCATCGCATCTTTCCTAACTCCCCTCTCCTCCTCTCCAATCAAAAGGCCACCAATTTAGTCTAGAACTTAATGACTTCTTGCCTAGACTATTCTTATACCCTAAAATCTCCTGTGTCTCTCCTCTGCAGTCTGTCCTATTGCAATAATTTTCCTAAGGTGTTGGTTTAACTCCCTCACTCAAAAACCTGCAATGGTTCCCTAGTGCCTCTAGAATAAAATGTAGACTCTTTACCCCAGTCTGGCTCCAACCTACCTTACCAGGCTGATTCTACATTATTCCTTTTCCAAACAAATTTCGAAACAAATTATCTCCCATGTTTGTGCATCATCATGTATGCAACTCTGCCTCTCTGACTCTAGACCTTCCTTCAAGACTTATCTCAATTTCTACATTCTCCAAGAAATTCTTTCTGATATAACCCCTAAGTTGTTAGGGTTCTTCCCCCCACCACCACCAGATTACCTTGGATTTGTGTACATGGTGTATAATTTTGTGCACATACAACACTGGTGGCAAAAAGACTAACAATCACACCTTTTCGAAATCCTCTATACACATTAACTAAGCTATTGGTACTCTAAACATAAAATCCTTATACAATGACCATTAATTGAACATAGCACTAGGGAAAGAAAATTATATCCATTTTAAAATTCTTAACATAAATGAAATTGGAAAACAAAAAAGAAATTATAGCTAAAGGGAAGGATGTCTCACAGGTCCTCCCTGGAGAGGCAAATAGCAAGGGTTGTTTAACTGTGTGTCCAAAGGTAAGAAGAAATACTATTTCATGGGACATTTGGTGATCTCATATTGTAAGGTTCATAAGTATTTGCACAAATATGACTATGAAAATAACCGCAGCTCACAAGTCAATATATGTTCCAGAGGATGAGAAGATAGAAATATTCTATAAAAAAATCCAAGACCATCCAAGTTAAATCAACAATCAACATATCGACACAATGATTTCAATGCAAATGTAGGTGTAGAAGAGGACAACAACAAAAATAATAATGCTGGGAAATATGGTTCATGCATAAGAAATGAAAGGAACCAAAGGCTCATAAATATACAGATGCCTCACATCTAAATATCATAAATACTTTCTTCAGGAAAAGTATTGAGGAATGTAGTTCTGAGCAAGCACCAAATAATGTCACTTTTTTTTTACATTTTTTTTTATAGTCACCAACCTTCAGTCACCCAGGTCTACAACTTTAGTGATTCTTGACTCCTTATTCTCATCTCACCCTAAATATCCAATCAGTTGTCAAATCTCATTATTTCTATTTTGACATTAATCACATAATCCCCTTCTCCCACCTCACACAACCACCACTCTAATTCAAGCCTTCATCACCTCTCTCCTGGGCACTTAATGATCCTTTCTTCAATCCTCTTCCCACTCAAAATATTTCTACTGCATATGATATAAAATTAAAAGAATCTCAATCTTGCTTCTTCAAAAAAAAGCTATCATTAGAGGCAGCTAAGTGGCTCAGTGTGTAAAGAGCCAGACCTAGCAATGGGAGGTCCTAGATTCAAAACTGGCTCCAGACATTTCCTGGCTGTGTGAACCTGGGCAAGTCACTTAACCCCAATTGACTGGCCCCTACCATTCTTCTGCCTTCGAACCAATACTCAGCATTGATTCTAAGATAGAAGGTAAGGATTTTTTAAAATGGGAAATAGATGGAGGAAAAAAATAATGACAGATTGTAGTAATTTCCTAAAGAACCCCTGTAAATCAATTATGAAAATGAGAAAGCCAAAAGAGACTAGATAACTACCAAACACTTGATCTCTTTGCTAAGTAGAGAGAGATGACAGCCAAGGGTAATACCAATTTGCAATAGAAACTCATTTGTAAAATCTAATTGAGAGGAATGTTGATATACTATAGACAGCATCATCTCATAAAACAGCAAGAAGCAATGGAGGGGAAAAGTAAAGTTTGGAAGATACCCAACTAAGCAAAGTTTATCCTGAAGATATTAAATGGAAGGACCACAAACAGTTGAAAAATAGAAAAGATCTGTCATTTTTATAACAAATTCTTTTCACCACCAAAAACAACCGAGCTACCACATTTTAACTCTAACATCAAAGACTCAGGGGTGCTGCATGCAGAAATGCAAATGGTACTGAAAAGGATGGGGGAAAACAATTGGATTAGGTCAAGTACGACTAAAGGACATTCATTCTAGAAAGGAAATAATTTTGAAGATAGTAAAGGGTAAATTATCAAGGTACCTAAAAAAGTGAAAAATATTAAATGTGTAGAAAGAATCTTGGATTTCATTATTATCAAATGTAAAAGGAGAAGGGGCAGCTGGGTAGCTCAATGGATTGAGAGCCAGGCCTAGAGACGGGAGGTCCTAGGTTCAAATCCGGCCTCAGATACTTCTCAGCTGTGTGACCCTGGGCAAGTCACTTGACCCCCATTGCCCACCCTTACCACTCTTCCACCTAGGAGCCAATACACAGAAGTTAAGGGTTTAAAAAAAATGTAAAAGGAGACTACTGAGAGAATAATATCAATAACTACCAGCATGTATGTCTATATTCCCACTAATACAAAATTCTTTTGAGAATGATCTACATATAGGGCATTGGCATCCTTGATGCAGACTTGAGCAGAAATTAGGCAGACCATATTTTTACAATCACAAATCAAAGAATTTGACCTCTTTCTGTGCTTATTGTTTATTAAATTTTTAAGTTGATTGAGTAAAGCAAACATCACCTTGGTCTCATCTAAAGAGGTTCCTCCCAATATATTAACATCATGCAGGATACACGATTCTTTGAAAGATATGGCAAAAGAACTTAACTTTATTTAACCCTCTCTTTATTCATATTAGGCAAAGCATAAAACAGAGAGATGTATACTGAACAAAGGTGTTTGCCATTGTCACCAAGAATGTCTAGGTTGGAGTACAAAAATCAAAAAGGCATTCTTATATTTGGTGAAATTTGACAGATTCTTCTTTTTGTGAATATTATTGTGCTAATTGTATCAAGCACAAGGACATTTCAGAACCTCCCAAATGAGAGCCATGATCACTCAAAAGAGTTTGACCTAACTATCCAAACAAGAAAAAAAAAGTGGAGGGAGAATGCCCTATTGATCAGTTTATGACATATGATTTGGAAGACAAACCATAAAGCTTGTTGTCTTCCAGTGCCTATATCTGTAATAGAAATTGCTAATGGACAATGATCTAGGGATCAGATATAAATAGGAGGAAGAGAGGAGGCTGGATTGCCTTTGTGAAATTACCCAGTATTTTTTGTGGGGGGAGAGATTAATCACCCCAAACTTCTCCCTGAAACAAAAGATCTCTTTAACATTCATATCTGTATATAGCTGTGAGCCATGGACTGCTACAATCTCTGAAGAATAAAAGATGAAGATCATCAGAAGGAAAATGGATAATGGTCAGAATCACTACAAAGGCAGGATTATTCAGGAGAAGTGGTGCCAATGATATCATCAGAGAAATAAATGAACAGAGCTAAAACATGGGTTGGTCACATAGCAAAAGCCTGAAATAACCTGCCAAGAGAACTTAAGGAAGACCTCCAGGACTCCAGAAGATCTCCAGTAGCAAGTCTGGGGGGACAAGAGTTGATGTTATTCTTCCTTCATACTCGAAGGATATCAATGACACCGTGATGTCGGGGTATGATTGATCTCTTGATTTGCCTCTGAATTAGATTCAAATGAAGCAGAGTTGTTCAAAGTCATCAGCCTCATTCTCTTCCAGAGTCATCAAAGTCCAGTGGCAAGACAAAAATCAGGATGACTAGCGATGGCCAGGGATGCAGTGGATGACTTTGACTTCCTCTGACTGAGCTCTCAGTGTACCACAGCACCCACTCCTGCTGCCTCTGTGGCCACTGGAACAATTTGTTCCCATCTACCTATTCTGCTGGGTCTTCACATGTTCAGGGTTCATATCTCCCTAAGTCACGGATGGGTTTGAGGACTGTCTACCTGGTTTAGCCCGTCTACTGAGATGCTTTTGCCAAAGTGTGGCCACAATGCATGCTAAAGCTTCTTGGAGCCACGGGCGAGACAAGACTTATACAGAGTGGGAAGACCCACACATCATGATCACAGATCCACCGGAGTTTTGACATAAGTTGTACAGTCCTAGAAGAATGGAAGTGCTTCTGATGTATGCAGCTAGACAAATATGTACGTAAATAAATTACAAAGCATTTACCATGCTTAATGCTGGGGATACAAATACTTAGACAAGACTGTTGTGGCCCTCAAAGAGCCCACATTCTTTTTTATTTTTTTTTTATTGATTAATTAAGAAAAGGAATTCACATTCTAATGGAAGAAAATAGTGCATGGAAAGGCACTGGAAGAAGAAAAATCAGAAACTATTTTGTTTCAACTTTGCATCCCCATTGCCTGTCAGCATGCATATTGTAGGTGCTTGATAAATGTCTGTTGAGGACCTGGGTTCAAATGCTAACTTGCCTACTTATTATCTGTGAAAATTTAATACAGTCACTTAGGGCTCTTCTAAAATCTATAAAATGAGGGGATTGAATTAAAATATCCCTCCCTCAGGCGTCTTCCCGTTCCAAACCCAATGATCCTGCTTAAAGGGAAATGTGTGTGGTGTTGTTCCACGGTGTCACATTCAAACACGGAGGGTGTTCCTGAATTCTTCTTAATGACAAGCTGCCTCTTTAACCTTGTTTCTATTATTAGCATCTATAGCCTCTTTGGGGCCGTATCATGTACCTTGTTTTCATTCATCCGCTGGCAAGATTCACCTTTCTCAACTGGCAAAGTATAACAAGGTCCAATAGGTATCCCACTATTCCCATAACCTGGTACTGATATCTCTCCTTCCAGAGGGATCCCTAAAATACCAGGGCCTTTAGAACCACACTGGACAGCACCTTAGAAATGGTCTAATGCAGCACCCTCATTTTTACAAGTGAGGAAACTAAGATCTCCAAAGACTAACTGGCTTGTCTAGGGCCATATAAGTAAGCAGCAAATATACCTCTGCCTATAATAGATCTTCCACTTAAGTGTAGTCACCGAAACTCTGGCTTTCAGGTCAAAGAACTGTGCTCAAAGTCCAGCCATACAGTTGATACTTTGGACAAACCCCTCTGAGTCTAGGATTCCTCCTTTGTTAAGTGAGGGGACTGGACTATACAAACTAAAATCCCCTTCCTGTTCTGTCTTATTCTCTTGCAATGCCTTCTTCTTAGCATTGTCATTCCAATGCCCCTCCTCACCACCGCCACCACCACCGCCACACACAGGAGCCTTACAACACCCCTGAAAGTATGGGGTTTTTTAAGTTTTTAAATTTTATCTTTATTTTATTCTAGTAACAAATTTCCACATTTTCCAAAGTTACATGATTCCTGTTATCTCCCTCCCCCCTCCTGGAGTTGATAAGCAATTCCACTGGGTTATATGTGTATTATCACTCAAAACCTATCTCCATGTTATTCATTTTTGTAAGAGTAATCATATAAAACCAAAATCCCAAAACGTATATCCAAATAAACATGATAAATCATGTTTTCTTCTGCATTTCTACTCCAACAGTTGAAAGTATGGTTTAAAGTACGACCACTCCCATGGTTGGGTTCATTTTAATGGGGACCATAATAACGCCGTCTTCAAGATCCAAAGGAATGATGTTCTGTTGGAGATCCTCCAGGCATTGTGTAGGTGAGGCGGAGAAACACCTGGGTCACCGACATTGCACCATGCAGGCATACACAAAAGAGTAAACTGTAATGGCTAAAACAAAAAAGCAATCACTGTGGAACTCAATGGATTATGTATTTTATGTGGCATTTCATGGAAGTCAGAACCGTATTTGATGTTAGAATATCTAGGTTCAAATGCGTGACCCTGGCCACACAAGATGATGACTTAAACTCCCTGAGCCTCATTTTTCTTATCTATAAAAGAATAACATTAACTGCACTCTATCCCCTTCCCACCTCCCAGGGTTACTGTGAGAGACGGACTTGATAAACCTAAAAATTCCTTTGAACTGTGAGGTGTCCTACAGGCGTCTCCTCCTAGAGTCAGACCACGTCAAATGGCCAAAGAGCTAGTCAAGCAGTTTCTCATAAGCAGAAAAATAGACTAAAAGTCTGGCTGCTAGAAAGCTGCCGAGTGAATGTTCCTTCACCCAGGCACCCTACAGCACCCTGGCTGCAGAGCCAATAGCTCAGGGAGATTTCAGGCTGAGCAAAGGAGTAATTTGTACTTACGACATGTTAATGAATTTCTGAACGGAGGAATTAATTACTGCCTGTCGAAATTAGACATCCCCCCATCCTTTGAGATGCATCTTCTTTTTATCCTTAATTAATTTTTTAAATTACGACGTCAGTGCAGATTCTAATTTACTTTGCGTGTAATATGATTTCTCTGATAAGCAATTTCACTTTGTAGGGGGAGCCTGCCTGTTCTCAGTTGGTCACAGAAGCTCCCTGGGGGGTGGGGGGGAGAAGAGGGGCAGGAGAGGGCCAGAGACACCAGCAGGTCATCCCCACAGGCCTTTGGAGAGCTCCCATCACGGTACTGCGCTTTTCTCTTCCTGTGGCATCATCCTCAGCTCTGTCCCTGGTACCTGTTCACACAAACAGGGATGGGAGGGGGGCTTCTGTGTTTCCAAACTGTAACTTCCTCGTAAAACAAATATTTTGAAAAGCTTTTGGATTGCACTTTTATTGGGGGCGAGGGAGGGGGGAATGATGAGAGGGAGGGAGAAGAAAACCATCCCACATTCATAATTTAATTTTTTTTTACAGTTTTTCCTTTTATGACTGTGTTTGCTTTCATTTTCCACATATTTATTTAGTTGGTTGTCAATTAGTGTCTATTCTCCCAGCGACAAGCACATTAGCAGCTGCAGAAATTCAAATTAAAATTCCCAGGCCAGTTGTGTACATATTAAAGCAGCGTCTTTCGGCTCCTGCTAAGTCAATAGCACCTTTTTGTTCCATATTTCAAAAGACGACCTTCCTCTCTCTCCTCCTATCTTAGGGTATGTCTTTTTTTTAAGTCTGACTTCCTAGATATTTCACTGAGCAAGTGAAACAGCTTTTGAAGTTCCCTCCCCCATCTTTTTTTTTTAAGAAAATAAAGATTCCACTTAAATATATCAGGAATACTACTTCTAAAATACAGCTTTGATCAGGATAATAAATAAGCAATCCTCACAGAGAAGAATAAAATAGCATATAGAGCAATCGTGTTCCTAGAAAAGTGAGAAGGAAAAATACTTTCCCCCTCTTAATAGAGAGGAAAAGGCTACAGGTGTGGAATGCACCATCGGATGCAGTTGGCACATTGGTTAGCTTTGCTGGGGATAGTCAAATTGAATTCAACAAAAAATGATTAAACACCTCCTATTTGGAAGGCACTGTACAAGGTACTACTAGGGGACATAAAACCCTTTAAAAAGCCTTTCCCTATTCTCAAAGAATTTATTTTCAAGGATAAATATAGCCTGTACATAAATGAATCTATTTCAAGGTAACAAAAAAAAAGAAGCACTAATAAGTGAGAGTTGGGGGAAGCTGCAATCAAGGAAGGCTTCAAAGAGGTAGAGGCATTTGAGTTGGACTTCAAAGGAAGATAAGGGCACTGAGCAGGGGAGAGAAGAAAGGAAAGGTTTTCTAGACATGGGAGATGAGTCATGTAAATGGAGAAGGAGCATAGTGCTCAGGGAGTAGCTTTGCAATCCAGGATGAGGATTGCATAAAGGAAAATGTAAGAATGTGAGACAGGGACAGAGCTGATGCAGTCACCCACATGGAAGTGGGGAGGGCCATGCTTCTGGAAAGATTTCATGACTCCTCATACACATAAATGCCCAACTCTCTGATTTAGAAGATACACAGACATTCTTCTGAAACTTCTTCCATTCTGCTACCTCCATGATAAACAGAAGTCTTTTGACTGTCTTCTTAGCCAGACTTAGAGTGAATTCAGAAGTCATTCGTGAGCCAGGACATTGCCCTTGGTCTGGCTCTTACCTCCCTAGTTGACTTCCAGAGAAAGAAGAATGCTTTAGTCCTCTGGATGGAACCTCATGCCCTCCCCATTCAAGACTTGCCTGTAGTCCGTCTTCTAGAGTTTATTTGCTTTTTTTTGCATAAAGGAGGTTAAAGATGGCCATTTCTTGGTGACCTTCAAAAAGTCAAGAGAGTAGACCACCAGTATCTAGGAGCCGAGATCCACAGTGATTTTGCCAAAAACAGAGAGAGAGGAGAGAAGAAATTACTTACTTGAACTGGCCCAACAATAGCAGAGATGTAAAATTATCTAGCAGCCATGCCATATTTAGAAATGAATTGGATGAATTAAATATTACATAGAAATTCCAGTAAGCCTGAGCCCACTCTCCCCCTAGACCAAGATAAAATAGGGGAGAATGTGTCAACCAGGTTTTGGGGAGAAAATGATTATACTTCTGATCTTGCTATAGTTTCAGAGTAAATATCCCTTTGTAAAATTTAGCTGATATTAATTGGTTAAATAGAACATTACAGGAATCCCTCAGAGCTATTGCAGATTTGGTTCCAGATCACTGTGGATATCACAATAAAGCAAGTCACACAAGTTTTGGTTTTTTTTCTTTCCCAGTGCAAATAAAAGTTATGTTTACACTATTCCATAGTTGATTAACTATACAATAGATTATATCTAAAAATGTTTTTATCTCAAGTTAAAAATACTTTATTGCTAAAAAATACTAACAATCATGTGAGCTTTCAGCAAGTCATAATCTTTTGGCTGATCAAGCATCTTGCCTCCGTGTTGTTGGCTGCTGAGTGATCAGCACAGTAGTTGCTGAAGGTTGGGGTAGCTGTGACAATTTCTTAAAATAAGACAACAATGGAGCTTGCCACATTGACTCTTCCTTTCACTTGAACATTTAGAGGCCATTAGAAGGTTATTAATTGGTCTAATTTCAATATTGTTGTGTGTCAAGAATAAGGATGCCCAAGGAGAGGGAGAGATTTTCAGAAGGTTAGTGGAGCAGTCAGAAGACACATAATATTTGTCAATTGTTTGCCATCTTTTATGAGTACAGTTTGTGGCATCCAAAATAATTACAATAGTAACATCAAAGATCACTGATCACAGATCACCATGACACAATAATAACATAATACAATAATAATGAAAAAGTCTGAAATATTGCAAGAATTATCAAAATGTGACAAACACAATGAGAGAGTATGCTGCTGAAAAAGTGATGCTGATAGACTTGCTTAATGCAGAGTTGCTCCAAACTTTCCATTTGTAAAAAACAAAAACAAAAACAAAAAAGTATTATTTGCAAAACACCATAAAGCAAAGCACGATAAAAATGAGATATGCCTGTAATTCCTTGCTGTTCATAGGTGGAGGGAGTATGGAAACACAACCGAATAAAACATAATAAGAATACCGAGCCAATAATATTAGAGTAAGACCCCTATAACCACTAAATGGTATCCCTGACCAGAATCCTGTCCAGAAGCCTATAGTAGGTCTCTTATTAGAAGGCTAGCAGGGAGGGAAAATATAATCTAAGGACCTTACCTTGGCTGACCAATAACTTTTGAATTCACTCGAGTTCTGACTATGCAGTCAATCAATAAGGCTCCATTTCATCACATGGCTAGCAGACCAGAAGCAATTATAGAATTTCTGTGCATGCTCCAAATCAGGGAGTAAGGCATCTCCATGTAGGGGATGGCATCTGCCAACTTGCCCACCCTCCCACCTCCATTCATTAAAGTAAGTAATAGAAGGCTGAGAGCACATCTGCAGAAGGCTTCAAATGCCAGCCTGAGGTGTTTGTATTTTATCCTACAAGCAATGGGAAGCTACCACTGCAGGGGAGGAACATGGTCAGACCTGTGCCATTGGAACATTATTTTGCCTGCTGTGTGAAGGATGGATTAGAGAAGAAAAGCACAAAACAGGGAGATGAATTGTAAGGTGATCCCAAGAGCCCAGGGAAGACGTGATGAGGACCTAAACTAGTTCTAATGTCTGTGTAAGTAGAGTGAAGGAGATGATGCAAAAGATATCGTGTAGAGAAAATCAACAAACCTCAGCCACTAAATGTATGTGGTAGTTAACAGGGACTGAAGAGCCAAGCATGGCCCCAAGGTTATGACCCTGGGAGGATCCGGGAATAGAAATGCCCTAAACAGAAAAAAGGAAATTTTAGATGGGAAAATAACCACTTCTGTTCAGAGGACTGTTGTGAGAAGTATATTTCGTAAATGTTAAAAATGTTCCATTTATGCAAATAAAAATAATTTTTTTAAGTTTAAGTTTAAAGCTAAACAAAATGCTTTGCCCAAATGTGAGTTAGGCTTTCTAACTAGCTGGGTGACCTTAAAAAAAATCATTCCCTTTTCTTGCACTCCAATTTCTTCAACTCTAAAATGAGAGAGTAGTTCTAAGTCAGTGGTTTCCAAACTTTTTTGGCCTATCGCCCCCTCTCCAGAAAAAAATATTACTTAGCTCCCTGGAAATTAATTTTTTTAACTTTAATAGCAATTAATAGGAAAGATAAATGCACCCGTGGCCATCACTGCCCGCCCGGATCGCTGCAGCACCCACCAGGTAGCGGTAGAGCCCACTTTGGGAATCACTGTTCTAAGTGATCTCAGATGCACCTGTGATTCTCTGAGTGAAAAATAAAACACTTTAAGTGCATAATATAAACATGTTATTAAGTCCCAACTATATGTAGTGTTATATCATAATAGACGGGTAATCCAAAGGTCTGAACTCATCAAGTGGCTCTAATGCTTGCTAGCTGTATGATCTTGGACAAATCATTTAACTCAGGGGTTCTCAAAGGGTAGTCTGAGGATCCCTGGGGTCCCCAAGATCCTTTCCTCAGGATCCTTTCCAGCAGTCCACAAATTCAAAACTATTTTCATAATTATACTAAAATGTTATTTGCCTATTAAAATGATCCTCCCTTTTTCAACCACATATCTATATCAAGCCAGATTTTCCTCATCTATTTCAACCAAAATAACATCTCATAACAGATTGAATGAGGAAGCAGATATGAGAATCCAGCTGTCTTCTATTAAGTCAGACATTAAAGAGATTTGCAAAAATATGTAAACCAATGCCACAATTCTCACTTTTTTTTGTCTTGGAAAATATGGTTATTTTTCAATTAAAACTTTCTTACTATTAATATCCAATGAGATTATTATTTTTTGATGGATTAATAAATAAATATTTTAAAACTTACACATTTTAATTTCTAATACAGGAAATATTGATAGATACCCAGGAGTATGCTGGAACCAGCTTGGGCTGACTCAGAGAAGCAGTTGTTAAATTTTCAGTGTGAGCATTTACATGTGAGAAATTGGCAGACGCTACAAATTAAGGCTTGATTTATTGTTTTGTTGATTGTCTAGACTTAAGAAAGGATGAAGAATATGTTAATGATGAAGATTAAATTTAAAAGTATACCATGTGTGCCATTTTTCAGAGGGCTAGTTATTAAACATTTACCAGCACACTTCTGAATATAACCTCCTACACATACACACACACACACACACACACACACACACACACACAAAAGTTCTTTAGTGTCTTCAATAATTTGTAAGAGCTTGAAGGGGTCTTGAGACTAAAGTTTGAAAAACAATAACAATCTGACCTCAATTTTCCCATCTATAAAACAGATATTACTTGCATTGCTTACAAAGTTGTTGAATCAATCAACAAGCATTTATTTAACATCTATGATATACCAAGCATTGTAGGGTACTGAGGTTCAAAGACAAAAATGAAATCATCACTACACTGAAGGATCTTATGGGAGATACAATATGTATATACATATATATATATATGTATATACATACAAATATATATGTATATATTGTCATTCAGTTGTTTTCCATCATATTTAACTCTTTGTGACCCCATTTGGAATTTTCTTAACAAAGAGTTTGCCATTTCCTATTCTATGGAACTCATTTTCCAGCTGAGGAAACCGAGGCAAACAGGGTTAAATGGCTTGACCAGGGTCACAAAGCTCATTACTGAGGCCAAACTCCAGGCCCAACACTCTATCCACTGCACCATCTAGCTGTCTATATGTACACATTTTAAAAAATAAAAATGTATTCAAAGTCAATACAAAATAAGTTGTGGATAGGGGAATGTAATAGCAGCAGGGAAGATCAGAAAAGGCCTCAGGGTAGGAGGAAGTGGCCCTCTATCTGAGTTTTGAAGGAGGCAGGGATTCTAAGAGGATGAAATGCATTCCATGCATGGGAAACAGCCTTTACAAAGGCATGGAGAAAGAGCCTTGTATGTGAGGGATAAAGAGTACAATTTGCCTGGACTAGAGAGGGCATAAAGATGATTGATATGTATTAGATCTGGCAAGGGAAGCTGGACTCGGACATTGAAGGTTCTTAATACTAAACTGAAGAATATAAAGAGCTTTCTTTTTAGTGGGGAGGGAAAGAAAGAAATGGTCAGACATGTCTTTTAGGAATATCATTTTGGAAGCTGTATGGGAGACGGATTAGAGAATTGAGAAGCTTGATGGGGGAGAGATTCAATTAAGAGGATTTTGCCTTAGTTTCCCCAAGAAGTGATAAGAAGCTGAAGTAGGGTCAAGGCTACATGCATTTAGAGAAGAGAGGGGAGGTGCAAGAAATTTTATTGAGGTAAAACATGGATACACATTGCAGCCCATCCTTGCCTGTCCACCCTGTGTGATTCTCTACCCAGGACCTCACATGCTGAAGGTTTTCTTTTCTTTCTCCTGACCCTGCAAAAGTACCAGGGGAGTACTATCATCTCTAGCTCTTGCCACAGAATTGACCTCTCCTCTCTTCTTTTAATGCCCATCTTTGGGGATGGCCTTTATCACTGTTTCTCAAAGTTTTTTGTTGGTTCCACAATGCATCTCTCACTCACCTCCCTCTGTGTGGGACCCTTGTTTAACTCTTCAGAGGCAGTGGTTAGTTTGAAAGAGAATTCTTTACTCTATTGTTTATCTTGAGTTAACACTAATTTAAGTACCTCATTAAATTATGAAGACAGGATTAACTCTCCTTTGTCTACCTTTCGATGGAATCAACACAAGCTTGAACTAGAGCTAGAAAAACACTTAGTGAATTCACACCCTACTTAGTGCTAGGTGAGATGCCAGCAAGATAACTTGGAGAGCTCCACCCTTTTTTCTAATTCAAACAGTCAGAAACTTGTGAATTCTTTTAAGAGTTCGAACCCTCAAAAACTGTGAACCCTTTTAATGAATATTCACCCCTCTAGAAGGTGCGAACTGGTTCCCACAAACATTGCCCCCTGGGCAGTGCTAGATATTTTGGAAACTGTGATTGGCCCCTGTGAAGAGGGTAGGGGACAAGAAGTCACTATAAAAGGCCCTGAATTTCTGAGGCGAGGAGGGTGGACTCCAAGAAGAGAGTTGACTCCAAGAAGGAAGTTGGTTTCAAGAAGAAAGTCAGTCTCAGGAGTCACTTTCAGCTCAAGTCATTGTCTTGACCTGCCTGTTGGAGGGAACTTGGGTGAGTGGATAGCTGGCTTTCCTTTCATGCCTTCTGGAGAGAGTTTAATTCTGGTTGAAGGTTAACAAGTCCTGGCTAAGCCAAGCACTGGAACAATATTTAGTTAGATAGATTAATGTCATCTCTACCCTTTTGTATTCCTCTGCTTTCACTCTTTCCACCTCTTTTGTAAAGAAAAGATTTATAATTTTCATATATTTAGCCAAACCATTAATTTTAACACACATTAGCCAGGTTTTTATGCCATCTAGCAACACCACTATCATGTTTATATTAAAGACATGGGCCTTTCTGGTGATGGGAAGTTTGGTCCTAACAAGTGGAAATACTAATGAGCCATTTAGGGCAGTACCTTTCATTCAGACTGTCTAGAAAGCCACTGTTGGTCTCTCCCAGGCTGGTGATTACAAATAAAGGAGTTCAAATCAGCCAGGTTCATAAGGAAGTCACTACCTGGCTCAGAGATGTTGCATATAATTCCTCTGGACAAGATCAGAAATCTAGAATCAAGAGGAAACCCTTTGTCCGCCCTGTCTTTCCATTTGATGTCTTCCACAAATTCTCCATCTCCTAGAGCCATGTTGGCGAACCTATGGCATGCATGCTGGAGTAGGCTGCTCCCTCCCCCTCTCCACTGTGCCTGAGGACATTTCTCACATCAGCCACCCCTCTGCCCAGCTGCCCAATGGGAGCACTTCCTTCCCTGTCTGGGGTAAGCCAGAGGTTACCTCACATGCCACATGAGGGTTGCAGTTTGGGCACTCGATCTCTAAAAAATTCACCTTCACTGTCCTAGAGTAATCAATAAACAAGTGCCCTAAAACCCAATATTTACTATCACTGTTAATTAATTATGAAAATGAGGCACCTTAGGTGGCACAATGGATAGAACGTTAGACTTAGAGTCAGGAAAACCTAAATTCAAGTTCTGCCTTAAATACTTACTAGGTCCTTAGGCAAGTCATTTAACCTTTGCCTTATTTTCCTCATCTATAAACCAGGGATAATAATAGCACCTACCTCACAGCATTGTTGTGAAGCTCAAATGAGATATTTATGAAGCATTTTGCAAACTGAAAGCACTATATCAATACTAATTGTTACTATTAAAATGGTAAATATGTGGGCCATTGCTCAGTATTGATTATGGAAGTGACATCCCATTGAAAACATTCAACAAAGCAGTTGGTGATATAGGCCTGGACCTCAGGAACAAGACTCAAGTTGGATCTTATTAAATTATCTCTTTTATGCGCAATATCATTATATTTTAATGGTAATGAAGTCAGAAAATCTGAGACCATCTCTGACATTTACCAACTCAACTCTGTGACCAGGAAGTCTAGGAACAATCTTCATAGAGATAATTGAACCCAGGGGGATTGAAGACGTCATTGAGAAAGTATATAGAAAGAAGACCAGAGGATCCAGGACAGAGGTATAGAAGGCAGATTCACAGCCAGACTTCAGGACGTGGGTGATGAGTCAGCAAAGGTTGATGAGAAGGAGTCTTCAAACAGGTAGGAGAAGTAGGTGCAAGCTATGTCATGAGAAACATTATTTGGAGAGAAGAGAGTATCTAGGGGGAGGGAGTGGTGAGAAGTGTCAAATGCTCCAGAGGTCAAGAAAAATGAGGACCCCAAAAAGGTCACTAGAGTTGATAATCAAGATCTTTGGTAATTCAGGGGAAAGGAATTTTAATTGAGTAAGGAGACTAAAAATCAGATTTCAAGAAATCCAGAAGTGAATGAGAGAAAAAAAGAAATTGAAGCAATGGGAACAGACAGCTTTTTCTAGGAATTGGGCTGTGAAAGGGAGGAGAGACATTGGACAATAGCTTGAGGGGATGACTGGGTCAGAAGTGGAACTCTTCCTTTAAGTAATAATGTTCTGAAATTAAAATTTAAGTGTTGAAAAGGTTTGCAAACAATATTGTCAAATTATTTTAATAAGTTTAATTGACTTTGTCCTCCTCATTTTTTTCTTTACTAATGTCCCTCCCACTACTCCCATAAAAAATAAAGTTCAAAAAACAACAAGGAAGGATTTAGAAGATTAGAGGTAGAAATTTTTAAAACAGAGATAATTGTGTAGGCAATCTGCCTGAAGAAACAAAAGGATGGAATCAGAAGCAAAAAGTAGAGGGGTAGGCCTTAGTGAGGAGAAAGACCCTTCTTCATTGGTTAGAGTAAAGAAGAAAGAATAGTAAATAATGGGAAACGATTTTGAGATGTAGAAGAGGGACAAAAAGGAAGATTTTGGAAATGGTCTTTTTTTTTTCCCAGTAAAATCTAAGATAAGGTCCTTACCTGAGAGGTGAGGAGGAAGAAGTCGGTATGAAGGGTCTGTGAACAGAAAGGAATGTTTCTTTGCCTCTGTAGGGGAGTAAGAGAGTCAATTAGAGAATAATAAAAAGATTGCCTTACAGCAGTGAGGACCCAGTTGCGATGAAGTAATATGGAATGGGCTTAGTACAGTCATATGGCTTCCTCCAGTACCATTCAGCCACTTTTGAGGAGGAATAAAGAAGATAGGAGTAATTGAGGTATGAGCTTTGGCAAGGCATAAGGACAACAAGGGATTCAAAAGAAAGAGGATGATACAACACTCAACTGACTAACTATAGAATCAAAATTAGAAAGAAAAAGGAAGACAGAGCAAGTAAGGGTAAGTCTAAAAAAGCACTGAAGAGAGAAGGTACTAGAAATTACAGTAAGAACAATAAAAAGATTTAAGAAGTGAATGACTGGGGAAGAGCTGAAATGTGAGAGAAATGCTTTCTAAGCTATAAAGTCCTTTAGAAATGGAAAGAGTTTTGACGGGGCTCCAACAGCATGTCTAGGATCACTATCCCACATTTCTCCTTCTCTTACCTTCCCCACAGGACCAGGAATATAACACATGCTCAATATTTAGAATCCCAAAGTTTTCAAATTAGATGAGAGTCTTTGTGTGATGCAAGGCTTCTAAGAGCATAGACATTATTAAGATGTAGCTTCTTAACTATGCTTGTCCCAGTAGAAAATCCAGATTGTAACACTTAACCCAAGGTCTAAGCAGAAAGACTAAGCTGTTAAAATAATAAAATGTTTCTTTCAACAAAATGATGATGGGTTTTTGGCTAGTGCCTATAATGAAATTATAAATCAGGAAGACCAAATTAAAGGAACAACATAATAACAATGTTAACTAGTGGTGCTAGAAACTACAGCCTCTCCTTCAGAGACATCTTTGCATGTCTCATCATTGGCCAAATTTGACCCAAATCACTGACCAGGTACAGAAATGTACCTGGAGACTGTATCTTAATTTTATAATTATTTACTAAATAGCTAAAAGTGGGCCAGAGAAAGAGAAGCAAGAGCCACATGTGGCCAGCTAGCTCTTTCAGCCACCTCCCTGTGCCTCCTAAATCTGTGGTTCCAGGAAAAGAGAGCGATTTCCTATCCTCTCCATCAATTCATGCTCTTTGTGATGTCCCTTTCCCAAGCCTCTCTGCTTATAGGACTCAGATTATAATCAGGACAAGAGGCAGGTCTTCTGAATGCCAGAAATAATCATGCAGTGTTTAGAATGGCCACACAGCACATGTGTGACATTTTCCCAGCATGGTGGACAGAAGAAGAGGAGACTCCACCCATAGCCCAGGGAGATGCAGATCAAAGCTTCGGCTCTAAGATTTTTTACTTTAAAATCAAAAGGTTGTTTTGGGAGCCAGAGAGGGGAACAGATTAATCTTTCCTTTCCACAGTGGGGATAATCATAGTACCTTTATCCCAGGGTTGTTGTGAGGATAAAATGAGATGATATTTATAAAATACTAACCACAGTAGTTGAAACATAATGGTGCTATATAAATGCTTGTTTCCTTCCTTTCTTCCTTTCCTTCCTCCTTCCTTCCTTCCTTCCATCCTTTATTACATCCTTCCTTCTTTCTTTCCTTCCATTGTTGCTTCCTTTCTTCTTTCCTTCCTTCCATCCCTTCTTCCATCCTTCTGTCCTTCCTTCCTTCCATCCATCCTTCCTTCTATCCTTTCTTCCTTCCTTCTTTCTTTCCTTCCATTCTTCTTTCTTTTTTCCTTCCTTTCTTCCCTCCCTCTTTTCTTCCTTCCTTCCTTTTGTGATTGTCCCATAATTCCTAAGACAGAGCTAAGAAAGGGAAAGGTCCCTCCCTGATTATTACTAACACTTCCCCACCCCCAACCAATTTGCCTTGATGTTCAACCAAATTGGTTTAGTTAATGTTTGCATCTTAAAAGATGTAAATAGCCACAACATATTCAGCATTATTAATAGGTTTGCTATGCACTATTAATCACTGCTTGCTCTTCTTCCAGAGTCTCACCAAAAAAAAAAAAATAGGTGTGGTAGGGAGGAAGAGAGAAAATACTCTAAAAGAAATGAGGCTCCCAAATAGTTCAGCAGGACCTGTTCACTTGGTCCTGAACCTTGTTAGGCTAACTTTGGACGATGCAGCGTAAAGAGCCCTGAAGAAATAATCAGAACTTTTTGCTCTGGCAGGAATTATAAGTCCTTGAGCAAGTCTCTATCCTCCTCTAAGCCTCAGTTTACTCCTCTGAAATATAAAGAAGTTCAACTAGATAAGCACTAAACTCCCTTGTGGCTCTAACATCCTGGGTCCAAAGGTCTAAAGGCCACTTCTAGAACTCTCTGTTCTGTGTTCTAATATTGTAGGGTTTTGAGTCCTTTTCAGCTCAACTAGTCGATGGAACTATGACATTTCAAACAATTGGCATCTGCAGGTACCTTCTAAGAGCAGTTTTCGGCATTAAATTATGGAGTTAAACGCCTTCCATCTCTTAAATTACTTCATGGACAGATTATGGTTGTGTTTTAAAAACAGTTTTTATATTTTTTCTTATTCCCACCTGTACTGTGGGGATACGGATTTTGGAATCCAAGGGTCCCAGATGCTCAGCAGATGGTTAGCATGAACAGCTAATCCAAGAGGCAGCAGAATCCTGCGCTCATGAGTTCCTATTTATTTCAATCTGGTGTTTTGCCTCACAACAGGACTAATAAGCAATTACTCTAGCATCTCAAATGCTTATGCAGTGTAAATGCATCTGTCAGCCAGATTCCACATCATCAATAAAGACGCCAGAGTTGTTCATAATTCAATGATCTATGCTTTGAGCATCTTTTTGGAATATAATTTAAAGATTGCAGACTTATGATTCTGGAGTTATTTTGAATTTGGCTTAGAAGTCACCAGCTGTAGGGGCATCTAGGTGGTTCAGTGGATAGAGAGCCAAACTTGGAGATGAGAGGTCCTGAGTTCAAAACTAGCCTCGGACACTTCCTAGCTGTGTAACCCTGAACAAGTCACTTAGTCCCAATTGCCTAGCTCTTAACTCTCTTCTGCCTTGGAAATGATACTTAGCATTAATTCAAAAACAGAAGGTAAGAAGGGTTTTTTTTTTGCTGTTTTGTTTTTTTAAGTCACCAGCTGTGGAAGGCTCAGGAGGGCTTCCCAGAAGAGGTGGGCTAGTATACCAACTCTCTAGGAACAAACTGCTAGTCTAGTCCCAGTGTGGCTGCTAAGATTCCCTTTCAGGATTGAAACCTTTCTGATCTGCTGAATATTTCTTGGATCTATTTTTTGGTAGTGTCCCAGGACCCATCCCAACCTATTTCATTTACAAAATCTCCTGAGTACCTGCTTGTTCATTCTCTTGGTCGCCAAGACATCAGTCACAAGCACTTATTAAGCACTAACAGTGTACCAAGCCCTGAGGATACAAGGAGAGGCAGAACCAGTGTCCCTATCCTCAAGGTCCTCACCTTCTAAGGAGGGAGCTAACTTGTGAATAAACTATGAACATACAAAATAAATACAATGTAAATAGAAGGGAATCTCAGGAAAACCACCACAGTTTGTAGTGAGAAGAGACCAGAAAAGACCTCTTACAGAAGGTGGGATTTGAATTGAGTCTTGGAGCCAGGGGAGCCAGGTGGTAGAGGTGAGGGAGAACTCATATGTGGGACAGCTAGTGAAAAGGCACATATCCTCTGGAGATGGAGCATCCTGTCTGAGGAATAGCATGTAGGCTAACGGCAAAATTATTATAGAGCGTATGAAGGAGAGTAAGGTGTAAAATGCCTGGAGGAGTAAGAAGGGGCCAGCTAGTAAAGGACTTTAATGCCAAACAGTGCATTTTATTCTAGAAATTGGAGATCAGAGGGAACCACTGCAGTTTACTGTGTAGGAGAATGACATGGTCAGGCCCGTGCTTTAAAAAAATCACTTGGAATATTTATAGCTGCTCTTTTTGTGGTGGCAAAGAATTGGAAATTGAGGGGATCTCCATGACCTGGGGAATGGCTGAACAAATTGTGGTACATGTTGGTAATGGAATACAATTGTGCTATAATAAATAATGAGCAAGATGATTTCAGAAAAAGATGGAAAGATCTGCCGGAACTTATGCAGAGCAAAATAAGCAGAATTGGGAGAACATTGTCCACAATAACAGCAATACTGCACAATGATTATCTGTGAAAATGTGGCCATTCCCAACAATGCACTGATTAGGGACAATCCTGAAAGACTTATGATGGGAATGTCATCCACCTTCAAAGAAAGAACTGTTAAGAGTCGTCTTTCACATCAGTGTATCTTTGGTTTATTTTGGGGTTTTGATTATGTATGACTTTGCTCTTACAACAATGACCAATATGGAAGTGTGATCCATATGACTATAAAAATGAAGAAAAAAAAAGATTACATCTTGCTGAAGGCTCAGATAATGGTTAGTATTTTTTGCCAAAAAAAGAAAAAATATTTTTTAACTAAAAAAGAAAGGAGAAAAGAAATCACTTGGAATATTTATAGCTGCTCTTTTTTGCAGTGGCAAAGAATTGGAAATTGAGGGGATGTTCATCAACTGGGGAATGGCTGAACAAATTGTGGTATATGCTGGTGATGGAATACTATTGTACTGTAAGAAATGATGAACAAGATGATTTCAGAAAAGCTGGAAAGATCTGCAGGAACTGATACAGAGTGAAATAAGGAGAACTGGGAGAACATTGTATACCATAACAGCAATAGTGGATGATGATTATCTGTGAAAACTTGGCTACTCTCAGCATTGCAATGATCTGGGACAATCCTGAAAGACTTATGATGAGGAATGCTAGCTTCAAAGAAAGAATTGTTGGAATTGGATGGGTGCAGACCAAAGCAGACTATCTTTCACATCAGTGTATTTACAGGTTTTGGGGGGAATTTTGATCATGTATGACTGTTTGCTTACAGCAATGACCAATATGGAAATGTGTTTTGCATGATAATAAAAATAAAATTTTAAAAAGGAAAATAATAGACAAAAAACAAGAAAAAAAAGAAAAATCACTCGGGAATCTGAGTGGAGCGTGGATTGCTGTGAAGAGAGACTTCAGGCAGGAAGACATACCAGCAGGCTATTACAATTGACTGAATAAGAGGTGATGAGTCGCCAGCATGGTAGCTGAGCAGTGGAAAGTAGAAAATGGCTCAGAAATGGTTTGAAGGTAGAAACAACAAAATGATGTCAGATTAGATATGTAGATAAGTCACACCAGTGGAATCTGTGGAAAAAGCCCTGACATTAAGGTCAGGTTCTAGCATAGGCTCTGCAACATACTCTGAGTTTGACATGGAAGAATTCATCAGCCTTCTCTGTGCTTTCATTCCTTCCTCTGTAAAATGGACTAAATGATCTCAAGGTAGACGGATTCTAGAGTCAGAGGACTTGGGTTCAAGCCTCACCTTTAATGCTTACTTCCTTTGATAAGTTACAGCCTCTCCAAGCCTTAGTTTCCTTATCTGTGAAATGGAGAGGATTGGTTCAAGGGTCTCTCAGATCCCTTCCAGATTTATGACCCTATGATATCTCAGGCTCTGTCCAGTTCTAAGTTTTTAATTCTAAAATCCTATGATCTCTTAAAGTCTCTTTTAACTCTAGAATTCAATAACTAAGTGTCTCAAGGAACCTTGGCCTGAAGAGAGCAATGTAAGGTGTGTGGAGTGAGTAGAGCTGCTATTTAAAGTAAAAAAAACTGGGGTTCAAGGGCTGACTGTAAATGAAAACTTGGGCAAGTCATTTTACTTTCTGGGGAGCTCAGTTTCTTCTTTTGTAAAATCGGAATAATCATCTTTGAGCCAGCTTCAGAGGTTTTATTTAAGGAACAAAAAGTATGGTGCCAAGAACAATAAATGATATATTTATGAAATATTGTATGTTGTAAAAATGAAATGAGATTCCATGTAAGATGCTTTATTAACAACAAAGCCTTATTTTAACATAAGCTATTACTAGTATTATAATATTAACAGGATTGTTGTAAGAAAGTGTTTTTTAAACCTTAAAGCATTGTATAAATGCCAATAAGCATTTATTAAGTCAGTAAGCATTTATTAAGTAACTACTATGTGCCAGGCACTGTGCTAAGCAGTAGGAATACAAAGAAATGCTCCCCTCCCCAAAAAATAGTCCCTGCTCTCAATGAGCTCATAGTCTAATCTTGAAGACAATGTACAAACAAAATTGCATAAATTGGAGAAAATCAGAGAGGGAAGGCACTAGAATATTTCATCTTACTGATTCCCTTTCTGGCTATGCCCATCTGTTCTTTCTACCTCCACCCATCTTTCTGAGATTAAACATAAAATAATGGGATTTAGAAATGGAAGTGACTTAAGAGACTCTCTGGTCCAACTCCTTCATTTTGCAGATGAAGAAACTCAGGCTCAGAGAGAGGAAGTAGCACTTACTGGTAAATAGCAGAGCTTATATTTAAACCCAGGTCTTCTGACTTTAAATCCAATGTCCTTTTCATTAGGCCACCCTACATAGAGAGTTAATTTCTCATTGAACTGACCAGTGGTTTGGTGTTTGGGGATGGATGGTGGCCTAATCCTTATTGAGAGAACCAAGGAATAACTATTTCTATGAAGAAGAAGCAGCCTTGCTTGGATGGGTCAGAGGTGGCCCAGCGGGAAGTTAGCAGATGAAATAATAGGTGAGGGAATGTTTTAGACTTTGATTTAAGTGGCCGCCACTTCCCTTGGGGAAGCTATTTCACAGTCTGGTAGTTCTTGCTGTTTGCCCCCATCTGATCTGGAGCCTAAATTTATCTCTTGCCATCAGTCCCTTTGCCATAGTTTAAAGGGAATGAAAATCCCAAAGTTTACCTACTATGAGGATGGATTTGAAGCTAAGAATGGGAATTTTTTTCCTGTGAATCCTTACCTTGCCATTCTTCTATCAACACACCTCTATCTTTTGCTTACCTTCTTGTCCCTGACATCTCCCTATAAGAGTTGGAAGCCATCTAAAAGTTCTTTTAGCCCAATCCCTGCCTTTTTTTCCCACAGGTGAAGAAACTTGTTGAAAAGGAAAGAGAAAAAACTTTCCCAAGGTCAGATGTACATTCACCCTGTTCAACCAAGTCTACCAAAGTCTGTCACAGTGCCTGGCACATAATAGTTGCTTAATAAATGCTTACTGGTTTAATAAATATTTATTTACATTTATACAATGCTCTAAAATTTACAAAACATGTTTCCTATGACAATCCTGTTGTTATAAAAAATAATCATAATATCTTATATTTATATAATGCTACATAATTTACAAAACATTTTACATGTGATCTTATTTCATTCTCACAACATTTATCTTAAAAATAATATCCTATTTCATGCTCCCTGCACCATATTCTTTGTTCCTTGCATCAGACCTCTGAAACTGATTCAAGTCAGTCTCCTGTCACCCAATGGGATAATAATGTTGACAACAACTGTGAAAGTATAGGATGTGGGAGTCATAGGACATATAGATGATTTAAATAAAAAAGAACTGGGGTTTTTATGGTCTACAAGCTCATCAGAGATCAATGGGGTAAAGTAAAAGCCAAAAGAGCTAACATAATACTAGACTAAATTAACATAAAAATTCATTGATATATTCCACAGCCAAATTAATTTGAAAAATGCCGGACTAGATCTCTAATAGTTCTTCCTGCTATGATATTCTATGCTCTTATATTCTGTGTTTTAAAAGCCTTTCCAACAACAAAATTTTCAAATTCATCATAGTGTCCACTGGAAGGGAAATGATGGCCCTACTGTATCCTGTTGTGGAAGAACTACATTTCATAATGTGCCTTCTATCAAAGGATATAGAGTTAGAAATGACCTTAGAGATCAAATAGACCCATCTTTTTATTTTACAGAGGAAATTGGGGCCCAGAGAGTGACTTCCCAAGGTCATACAAGTAATCAACAGACCACGTATCTCAACCTAAGACCATGATTCTAATTCTAGTGCTCTTTCCACTAATCCATGTTAACGTTTAGTTAAATAAATGCCTGGAGATACCAAGGATTTCTAGGAAGACTGCAGCTGAAAACAAAATGTCTTTCATTTTAGTCCATATTTGTTTGTATCTTTCTTATAGCAATGAATCAATCACATCTTGCGTTGTGTTAATTATTTATACTCATGTTTCATCTCCCCACTAGATTGTAAGCAACTTGAGAGCAGGGAGTATATCATATTTATTCTTTGTAACCCATGTCCTAGGGTCTAATACATACTGGTGTCTCATTATATGTCTTTGAATGGACAAATTGATGTGTAGAATATCTGCTATGTACAAAAGACAATGAGTGGGGAGGGAGGGTTTAGAAGAAAGTATAATGAATCAGATAATCTCTGTCTTCATAGGCTTTATTGTTGAGAAGAGGAGATGAGATAATACATGCATGAACACACAACAAGGAAGCCAGCAATATAACCTGGTATACAGTAAAAGACAAATGAGTTGGCATTCCAAGGAGGAAATCCATGTGGGCTGGGGTGGTCAATGATAGCTTCAGAGAAAAACTCAAGCCTGGTCTTAGGGTTGGGTAGAATTGGCTTTTCATCATCTACAAGAATAAGAAAGTAGAAACAGATTCAAAGTCAAAGTATATACAAAAGCAGAAATTAACCTAGTAGGTTAGTGAGATCAGTTTGCCTATTACTTAGAATATGTATAAACTCCCATGGATTTTATCTCCATTCTACATCAAAGAAAGTTTTCAAGTCTTAAATCATTAGCATAGTAAGGAGTTTAGAAGGGATGAGCTTATCCTGAGAGGGGCATCTTGTTTCATGGAGCTGAAACCAGGCAGGGAAACAGATACAAAGTCTACTTGTATTCTTAATCTGATCCGATTCAACCTCCTCTAAGAACTTTATCTCTTTAGTAATTGCTTCCCTTTTTCTCACTTACATTTTCTTCATCCACTAGTTCTTTTCTGACTACCTGCAAATAGTCCCTGGTCTTTTCTATCCTTAAAAAAAAAATCCTTTTGCTCCAGCTGTCCTCTCAAGTTATTGCCCTACTTGTCTCTTTTCTTTCACAACCAAACTCTGACAGAAAGGACTGTCTATACTTGTTTCCTTCATTCCTTCCTTTCTCAATCCTTTACAATCTGGTTTCTGATCCCATTACTCAACTCTTCAAGGTTACCAACATTCTCCTGTCTTTCAGCTATAAGTTCTCTGATGGTTGTTCCATCCTATATTTTCCCTTTTGTTTCTCTTTCTTTTAAATTTGTTCAGCTCTGAGAAACATTAAAGTCTCCTACTATTATTGTGTATATACTTTATATACATATAGGATATGGGGTTTTCAAGGAAGACTAGCACCTCTGGTGAAAGGACTTACCAACCTGTCTTCAGGGGTTCTCACCTACCTTTGGTGTCCATCTGTCATCCAATTTTCACGTGTGACTCCATGTAGCTATCCTCTAAATCAGGTGAGAATAGCCAACAGGCTTCAAACCTGTCGGTGAGATAGGGGAATGGGTACCCAAGCATATAAAGACTTCTCCTGGTAGAATTGGTGGATGGGAACAATTAGTCCTCAGGTAAGAACTATGGAGTGCTCAAAGGATGGTCAGACATAGAAGATGCCAATGCATCCTGGGACATCACCAGGCATCCCAATTTTTATTTGCCATTTGATACTAGTGACTCTGGAAGAGAGAGCGAGGTTGATGACTCTGTATAATTCTGTCTCACTAAAATCAAATTCACTTGAAATTCAAGACATATGAGTGACAAAACAGCAGGTATGTATAGATCAAGAGCCATGCCATAACCCTACATATAGGTGGCCCAAGTTAGTGTACCACCTAACTGGACCAAAGCAGCAGTGGGATTTAGCAGCCCCTTATGTGTCTGAACAGCACTTCTAAGGACAGCACTGCTCCACTTCTGGAGAAAGGAAGGGATGAGAAAAGGTGCCCTAAAAATTGTTTGTTTCTCCCAACCCTAAACCTGCTTCCTGAAGCAGGTGGAAATGCCATACTGCAGTAAACACACACACACACACACACACACACACACACACACACACACACACACCAAAAACTGAAAAAAAATCTACCAAGGTGATTCTATTCACCATTAGTACATGGAATGTTCATTCAATCATCAACAACATGAAATCCAGTAGATCTGAATCATAAATAACTCTTGTGGGAGAATTCAGAAGGCACTAAATCTAGTTAGTGGCCTTGAGTGAAATAAGGTAGGAAAATAAAGACTAGTTTGCTGAAGCTAGAACAAGATACATGGTTTTTCTGGAGTGGCCACTGTGATGAAAAATACAGTGAAACAGGCTAAGATCTAATCTAGTCAGCAAGATTGCATACCTCCCAAAAGGAATAAATGATAGGTTCCTAACAATGCAACTGCCATTTGCAGGAAAATGTATATGCCCCAACCATGATGAACCTTGAAGTCAAAGAAAAATTCTGTAAATACTTAGAGAGAAATCATCAATGTGCTAAAAGAGGACAAGTTTCTAATTCTGGATTACTTTAGTACCAGCAGGGAGACCTCAGGAGGAATAGTCAGAAATAGAAATAGTAAGGTTCATTTACTACTGAAGGCTTGTGCATCTCATGACTTTCTCATCACCAACACAGTCTTCCATCTACTTAACCACAATAAAACATCATGGATGCACCCTTGTAACAAATGCTGGCATTTAATAGACTATGTCATTGTCAGGAGAAGAGACAGGATGTGAGAGTGATGGAGTCAAGGTGAGGTATAGAGTGCTGCACTAATCACAGACTCATCCTCTCTAAGTTAGTCACCAACCAAGCGAAGCAGAGTTTTGTGCTTGCTTTCATGCTCTTCAGCATGATTTTTTCCAAGATGTTATTAAATGTCTTCAACAAGGATGAAAATGACATCAGGATCGTCTCTGCATTGATGGTAAACTAAACTTGAAAAGACTACAAGCCAAAACCAAAGTGGAGGAGAAGTTGGTGCTCTACTTTTTGTATGAAGACAATTTTGTACTCAATGCAACCTCTGAGGCCAAGATGCAACAGAGTAGGGATTAATTCTCTGCTGCCTGTGCTAATTTTGGCATGATAATTAACACCAAGAAAAGAGGTCCCCCATCAGCTGGACCTGCCCATCCATACGTGGGACCATTGGTCACAGTAAAAAGGCAAACTATGAATGCTGTGGATGAATTCACTTTCCTTGGCAGTCCATTCTCCAGAGCTATCCTCTTAAAAGATAAGGTTGATGGACGTGTTGCCAGAGCCAGCTCTGTGTTTTGGAGGCTTTGAAAGAACATGGGGGAAAGAAGAGGTATCAGGGTACAAACCAAACTGAAGGTCTTAGAGCCATTCTGCTGACCACACTGTTGTATGGCTATGAAACCTGAACAGCTTATTGGCACCATGTCTGAAAATTGAATGGCTTCCTCTTGGATTGCCTCAGGAAAACGATGAAGATTAACTGGCAAGATAAGATACCAGACACTGAGTCTTCTCTAGAGCTGAACTCCTAAGCACTTATTGCTGTAAGTAAAACTCCAATGAGCTGGTCATGTAATCCAAATGTTTAATGCATTCTTACCCAAAAGAATATTTCATGGAGAATTCATACAAGGTGGGTGTTCACATGGTGGTCAGAAGAAATATAAGGACATTCTCAAGGTAACTCTGAAAAACTTTAATATTCATAATGAGATATGGGAAACACTGGCCTGGGACCCCATGTAATGGCGTGTTCACACCAAAGACGCATGATATTCCAGGAGCAAAGCAGAATTGTAGAAGTACCAAAGAAACAGGAGCTGCACAAATCCAGAGCTGTCTCTGCCCTGAATGTGCTAACAGAGCACTTGTGCTCAATCTGGCAGTGTATTCTGACCTCGTATTGGACTGATCAGCCACGGCTGAACCTACTCTTACTTCAACATGGTGATGTCATTGGTCTTCTTCAAAAACGAAGGATGAGAAGCAGCGGGATGGCTCAATGGATAGAGAGGTAGGCCTGAAGAGAGGAGGTCCTGGGTTCAAATATGACCTCAGACACTTCCTAGCCAAGTGACCCTGGGCAAGTCATTTAACTCCCATTGCCTTGGAACTGATACTTAGCATTGATTGTAAGACAGAAGGTAAGGGTTTAAAATAAAGGTTTAACAACCAACCAACAGAATTAACTTTTCCTCTTTTAACTTAAATATTAAACTATTTGATACATATTTGTTTAATACTGATAACAGTTCAATTCTTTAAAACATAATAGTTTTCATTTATCTCTAGTGATATTGAAAACTTTTTTTTTGCTTTAGCTTATAGCAAGATTGAAATTCCTGCCCTTTTTTATTCACTTGATGAATAATGAATTTTGTTCAAGTGTCTAATTTTGGTTCTTTATATGCCTTTACTTTTTATTTGTGTTTCATTTATATCAGATGGGTAGGTTTTGTTTTCTTATCAAGTCTGTCACTTTTTTCTATTATTATATTGTTTAAACCATTTGCTTTTAAAGTTATGGCTGTTAGGCATGTTTTCCTCCATTTGTTTTTTTTAATATTTTTTAATCTTCATTCTCTTTTAAGTTAGTATTTTCTCCCAACAATTAATTTTACTTAAACTACTTTGATGGTAATATCCCGGCTCTCTCCCCCTTCCCTCACACTTATTTGCCTATCATATTTCGAGTTCTTCAACTTTGCTTAAATAACTAATTTTTTTGTCTTTTATGCAGTTAGATATTTCTCCCATATTTTTGCCTCTTTTCCTCCATTCAGTTAAACATTTAGTTCAAAATCTTTCCCCAACACTGGACCTTTTATATTTATTACTTTTCTATTATTGTTTCCTTGTCTAAAAAGTTGTTTTACTTTTTTTCTTTTCATCTTCTCTTTCATCCTTCCAGTCTATCCTGAATTTTGTTTTTATGGAGGATACCCTTATTTATTTCTTTTAGGCTCTCTGAGTCCCTTGTGGGGGTTAAAACTTCTGATGAACCTATTTTAAAAGCTTCCTATTCCAATTAATTTCTATATTATTGTCTTTGTAGAGCATGCCCCATCTCCCCTTGTTTTCTGCTATGGCTCACTCTTAAAGTATCAGTTGGTCTGAGAACTATGTTGAACAGAAAAAGCACTTTGTGGTGGAAGCTAATCTGTGTTTTCAATTACGTGATCCAGTCACAAACCCTTCCCTCACTATGATCTGTCTTCTTCACAAAGGCTGCACCAACTCATGTATGGTTCTCCATCCATTCAATAACTCAGTCTCAGCTGCCCTTAAAGAACTCCTTTCTTGTGGGTAGGGATACTGCCATAAGTATTACATTTTCTCAGAGAAGATGACCTCCCAATGTATAAAATCAGTCAAAACCCAACCTATCCCCAGGATAGGTATACATCCCCAACCTCAGACTTCTTCTCCCCCCAATCCTCTTCCTTTGCTGCCTCATTCATTCTCCTCAGCCTCCCTTTTGTTGGAAAACTACAAAATTGCCATCCCTTCAGTGTTCACTGAAAAATTTTAGTATATTTCTTGTTCCTTACCTCTCCTCTCCCATTTATGCAATCTCCACTTCATAACTTCTTTCCATAAAAGAAATTAATTCACTTGCAGGAGGTCAAAGGATTCAGTCCATGGCACTTGAGTTTCAATTTTTTCCAACTTAACTACTTCTGATTCTTTGAATTCTAATTAAATTTGTATTACCTGGTATCCTTTTTTTTAATCCTTTGATCTCTATTCTTTCTTTTATCCCTTAAATCAATCAGGCATTAATAAGATTTCATTATCTATTATTTTCTTAATTCTTATATGTGTTTACTTTTCTCGTGCTTCTGATTAGGATGGTTAGAAGCCAAATATTCTGCTCAGATTATACTTTTCTCAGGAATTTTTCTCTTTTATTAAACATTCATCTTTTCCATAGATTTTTTTAGAGAGCATCATTTTGTGTAATAAGTTAAACTCCTTTGCTTTTTAAAATATACTCTTCCATTCCCTTCTGCAATTTCTCATGACTGTGAAATAATCCCATTTTAATTCTCTTTCTCTCATATTTGGAGGTCTTTCTCTCATTGCCTGCAAAATTTGTTTCTGTTTGAAATTGTTAAATCTAATTACTATATATATTGCAATTTAGAGCATGAGAATTTTGGAAGTCCTAGACAATTTTCTTATATTATTTTCTACCCTATGGTATACAGAGGTTTTTAAATTTGTCATGTTCTTCTGAGAGGCCTATAATTCTTAAGTTATATCTGTGCATTCTACCTTCAAGGCCAGTTGTTTTAGCTTATATAGAATCATGTGTTCTTTTTAAAATGTTGCCTTTCATTTTCTCTTGAGCCACATTTTCTTCTGCCCTAGTATTTTTGTATTCCAAATCTATTATTCAAGTCAAATCAACAAGCATTTAAGCATTTACAATGTGTACAAGTAGAAATAGGTATCAGAAAAAAAATCCCTGCCCTTAAGGAGATTACATTCTAACGGAGGAAAAATACACTTTTAAAAAGCCAAAAACAAAACAAAAGAAAAAAAACGGGGAGCAGGAAGAAAAAGGATTATGGTGGCAAAGTTCAAAGACTCAGAAGCTGAGTTAGGAAAGGAATACCAGATGGCAGGCCTGGGTTCCTCCTCAAAAATGGAAGATTTAGGAAGAACTTACCAATGAAGAAGGGAGTTAAAATGGCACAAGGGAGTTCTAGAATGAGAAGGTAGCTAAAGCATGGCAGCAAAGCCTAGGGAATCAAAACCTGACCTGGGAAAGGAATATCTTTCTCATTTCTTTTTTCTTATTTCTTAAATAATTCCCTTCTGCCTTGGATTAAGTACTATGTTTTAATTCCAGGGCAGAAGAGCAGTGAGGGCTAGGCAAAGGGGGTTAAGTGACTTGCCCAGGTCACACAGCTAGAAAGTGCCCATCTCCAAGCCTGGTTGTCTAACCACTAACCTACCTAGCTGTCCCCCTCTATCTCATTTCCTTAGAGAAACTATCATGAATTCAATGTCTCTTAAAACTTAATAATTTTACATTTTAATTCTACTTTTGAAACTTTAGTTTCTGACCTATGCTCATTTTTTATTTTCTCTTCTATTAATTCCAATAGAATATAAACTCCCTGAAAGTAGGTATTGTTTCATTATTTGCATTTGTATCCCCAGTCCCTGGAACAGGACTTGGCACAAAATATATGCTTTGATTCATCTTTTTTTTTTTTTAAACTCTTCTGTAGTCTCTTGATGTTTAATGTTTGCTTGGAAGTCCATAGAATTCTGTCTTTCCTCAGACACGATTATTGTGTCACTTTCCTTCATGCTAGAATATTTTCTAAAAGAACTCTATTCTATTTGAAGTTTTGCTCATATTTTACCTTCTTTTTTTAGGATCCTCTCTGTTGGTTTAACATTTGCTTATGCTCTGGCTTTTATTGATGTTTTTCTCTTAATATCTTTGGCATTTCCACTCTTTTTTCTTGTACGTGTTTTCTATCATTCACTTTCAGGTTCCTTCTCCTTTGTTGATGAGCAGATTTCCCAAGGCTAGGCGGCAAAGTTCCCTCAGCTTCCTTGCGTTGGATGAGAGAGCCTGACTCTGTCCCTGTCCTTAGTGATACTTGTGAGACAGGACTATTCCCAATTGGGTTTCAGTCGCCATTCCTTCAAGCAGAGTATATTTACTGGTGCTGGCATCCCTCCCAATTCCTCTTACTGCCTTCCTCCTTTCCTACACTTTATTGTTTTATAATATATTGTAAAATCAGCATTTTCACCTCCTTGTAGGATGGAGATGGAGCTGAGATTTGATCTGAATCACGTAACAGAAGCTATGAGACTCGAAACATGGAAGCGCAGGGACCCCCTCATGAGTTTGTCTTTCTTTTCTTTTGTGGGTACCCGGAGGCTCGTTGTAGAGAGCTGTCAAGTGAATTCTCTAAGTGTTAGAGCTCTCTGGCATTGATTCATATTCATTTTCCCTTTTTCCAGGTTCTCTTCTCTCCTACAAACTTAGCTATCATTTTAAATTGGGTGCATTTTACTCTTTTTTGGGGGGGAGGGGATAGCACAGGGTCACAAAGGTTTAGAAAAAATTACTAATCTGTCATCTATTAAAGATTTAGACCTTCCCCCCCACTACCCACCAAGGAAAAGTACAAAATCAAATGACATTTTATTCTTTTAGTTCTGATTTTATTTGCCTTCTCTGGCTTTTGACACCACTGGGGGGGCTGGAGAGAGGAATGAACATTTATTAAGAGCCTATTATGTGCTGGGCACTGTGCTAAACACTTGACAAATATTATCTCATTTATCTGAGTTGATTAGCTTCCATGAGAACCGCTAAATTCTGTTTGTCTGCCTACAAGTCTGTCCATCATTCCCTAAGTCCCCATATATAAGAATATAAATATATATGTTTGTATGTATATGTGTGTGTATCACATACTCTACCTTGGTTAACTCTTCAGTTCCAATGGTTTCCAATAGCATCTTTGTCCAGATGACTCCATATATATACACATATATATGTGTGTACACATACACATATATATATACATACATACACATGTATGTGTGTATATACACCTAATCTTCCTTCTGAAATCCAGTCTCAAATGCTTCCTCAATATTCATCCTGGATGTCCTTCAGACATCTCAAACTCAACATGTTCAAAAACAAAGATGATTATATTGCCACAAAACTGATCCTACAAACTTTTTCTTTATTTCTGTTAAGTACCCTACCATCCTTCCAGTCAACCAAGTTAATAAAATCAGAGCCATCCTTGATTCTTTTATCTATCTCACCCTCTATATCTCATCAATTGCCAAATTTTGTCAATATTACCTTTGCAATATCTTTTATTTTCATTCTCTTCTCTCTATTCACGAATTTTCTATTTTAGTTGAACCTTCATCATCTCTTCTTAGACTATCTAAATAGCTTCCTAACTGATTTCCATGCCCTCAGTCTTTCCCCCCTTCATCTCTTATCTATACAGATTCCAAAATGACGATATTCTTATACTCAGATCTAATCATTTCACTTTCTTTCTATATAAAAAAGGAAGCTTTAGTAACTACCAATTATATCTAGAATAAATTATAAACTCCCTTGGCATTTAGATTTCTTCACAATCAAACTCCAACCTATTGATCCAAAGTGATTTTACATTATTCCCCCTTATTCCCTCCTGTGTTGCAGGAAAACTGGCCTATAGGATGTTCCTAATATCTGACATTCCATTTCTAATCCCTCCACCTTCACACAGGCCATCCCTCATTCTTTGACTGTTCTCCACCATTCTTTGCCTCTTGGAATTCCTATCTCCCTTCAATGTTCAACTTGGGTACCACCTCCTACTTGAGGTCTTTCTTCAATCCCTCTCTGAATTATTAATACTCTCTTCCCAAAATTTCTCAGTATTTGCTATATATATAATTTGCATTTATTTATCTCCATAATGGCATTTTTCATTCCATCTCTATCCTCATAGATTTGTAAATTCCTTGATGAAAAGGATTGTTTCATTTTTGTATTTGTATCTTCAGTGCCTAAGCTAGTGCCTTGTACTCAGTAAATGCTTAATAAATGCTCGTTAAATTGAATTGAATTCTGTGCTATTATGCTCTAAGGCAGTGGTTCCCAAGCCCCCTTTCCAGAAAAAAATATTACTTAGCCCCCTGGAAATTAATTTTTTAAAAATTTTAATAGCAATTAATAGGAAAGAGAAATGCACCTGTGGCCATCACTGCTTTCCTGGATCGCTGCAGCACCCACCAGGGGACAGTAGCGCCCACTTTGGGAATCACTGTTCTAAGGGTTGACTGAAGCCAGATGATGAGAGTCCTCATGTCAGATTAAGAAACCAACACTTTTTTCCTTTGGGTAAGAGGGAGCTATTAAAAGTTTCTGAGAAGGGGATTAAATGGATCAGATCCAAGCTTTAGAAAGGTTAATCTTATGGCAATCTACCAAACTAAACCCATTTTCTTTTTTTTTTTTTTTTAAGTTGGGTTGCTAGTAGATCTGAAGTCTTATTTTTTTAAACCATTTCCTTCTGTCCTAAAATCAGTTCTAAGGCAAAAGAACTATAAAGACCAGGCAATTGGGTTTAATTGATTTGTAGGTAGGAAATATCTGAAATCAGATTTGAACCCAGGTACACCTGACTCCAGGCCTGGCTCTCTATCCACTGAACCACTTAGCTATCCTGTATTCCTGAAGTCTTTTCCTGACAATGCCCTGTGGCAATGAGGTGACCGTGTGTTCTCAAAGCCTTTACCGGGGGAGCTTAGGCTCTGACCTATCCTACTAGACTGGTTAGATTTCAAGCACAATTCTGGTAACAAGACTCGGTCTATCATCCGATGACCAACTTAGCAACATGGCACATTACAAGGTTGGCCGTGTTCAGCCAGGACAACCAATAAAAAACCAGAGAGAAATTTAAGAGAATCTGAAAAGCCAATATATTGGGATTTGGGATACATGGTCAAAATCTCTCATGCTCTCCTTATGTGACTAAGATGGCAGGGTGTGGGGCCCCAAGATGGTAGAATCTGGGAGATTCATCGCTGTTCAAACAACTGAACCTACAAAGAGTTGATGAATAGACCAATTTCAACCTGGAAGAAGGTCTCCAGAGCATGTTATAGGGCTCTCCCATCAGCCTTATTCTGTATAACATTTTTATCAATGGCTTGGCTGAAGGCATAGATGGAACGTTTTATCAAATTTGTGGACGGCACAAAGCTGGAAGAGAGAGCTAATATGCTAGATGTGAGAATCAGCATTCAAAAAGATTTCGACAGGCTGAAAGGATGGGCTGAATATAATGAGATGGAATGTAATAGGGATATAAATAAAGTCTTGCATTTAAGTGTTTTTTTTTTAAACCAACTGCACTGTTCAAAAAGAGGAAGATGTCCAGTTCGTGTGAAAAAGACTAGGCTTTAATTGACTGCAAACTCAATAGTGTGACACAGCAGCCAAAAAGCGAATGTGATCTCAGACTTAAATTAAGTCCCAGTGTGCACAATGAAGGATATGACAGTCACACTATACTTTTCACCAGTCAGACCATATCTCAGAAACTCAGAATTTCAGAGTCTGTAGGGAGCTTTGACTCTTGAAGCCCTTCCCAATAGAGCCTTCATCTACCTTTCTAGCCTCATCACACATTCCTCCCATTGCAGCAAATCTAGCATCTACCCATCCTTGCCTTCTTACTGTTCATCAAACCTGACTCTCCATCTCTCTCCATGAGTTTGTACTAGTTATCCTTCATGGCTAGAATGTGCTCCTTCTCTCCAATTTTAAGATGCCCTGGTTCCTTCAAAACTCAACCCATGTCACCTTTTTTCTTAACCCATACCTTCTGTTTTAGTATTAATTCCAAGACAGAAGGGCAGCATGGGCTAGGCAATTGAGGGTAAGTGACTTGCCCAGGAATACAAAACAAGGAAGCATCTGAGGCCAGAATTGAACCCAGATCCTCCAGACTCCAGATCTAACATTCCCTAGCTGCCCCCAGCTCATGTCACTTTGTACATGAAGCCTTGCCTGATTCTCTTTTTATCAATAACTTCCTCCCTCAAATTAGACTATATCAGTAGAGTATATACCTATATATATACATAGTCTCCCCTTACTATATTGTGAGCTCCACATGGGCAGGGACTATTTCATTTTTGTCTTTGTATACCCACCATAGTACCTGGCACTTTATAGCTACTTAATAAATGTGTGTGATTGATTAATAGGATTAATTATAGAATCATGTTATATATTATTATATCGTACGTTAATTATAAAATAATTCATTCTAGAATATTAGAGGTGGGAGAGACTTTAGACTATCAAACATTGGATCCAGAAGGAACTTTAATGATCTTCTAGTAGCAGGCAGAGTGGGTGTGGCAAATGTGACATGGCATCTATGATCCACTTCTTTTTTTTTTTTTTTAAACCCTTGTACTTCGGTGTATTGTCTCATAGGTGGAAGAGTGGTAAGGGTGGGCAATGGGGGTCAAGTGACTTGCCCAGGGTCACACAGCTGGGAAGTGGCTGAGGCCGGGTTTGAACCTAGGACCTCCTGTCTCTAGGCCTGACTCTCACTCCACTGAGCTACCCAGCTGCCCCCACTTCTTTTTTTTCTCTGAGTTGGCTCACTCACTCCAACCTGTACTGACATTGGTCGGTCATGGTGGGAGGATTTCAGAGAGATCCTGGCTGGCCATGGGCAGCCACAACATTGCTAAAATTCATTGGGAGGTAGGGCAGACCTAGTGGTAGAAAACTAATGTGGGGTTTATCCACTCCTGCACTCACTATTTTCTCAGAAAACTGAAAACAATCTAGTGAAAATTAGGTATAGACCAGCATCTCACACTACACCAAAATAGATTGCAAATAGATATATGACTTAGACTTAAAATGTGATACCACAAGGAAATTAGAGGAGTGAGGAAGAAATTACTTTTCCACCTTTGGATAGGAAAAGAGTCAGTAGACCTAAAATTGAAAGACTCCAGTTCAAATCTAACTTCAGACATTTACTAGAGGTGTGACCCTGGACAAGCCATTTAACTGCTATCTATATCAATTTCCTCAGTATAAAATGGGAATAATAGCACCTACTTCTCAGGGTTGTTGTGAAGATTAAGTGAGACAATATTTTTAAAGTACTTGGCAAATCTCAAATTTATATATATTCATATAAATATATTTATTCAAATAGATACATGTTTGTTTAAATAAATAATTATTATTATAGCACGTGATATATAAATAATTAATAATTAAATATGTTTATAAATGCTTGTCATTGTAATTGTTGCTAATGACCAAACACCATAACATGGACAATTTTGGCTATAAATTTTTTTTAAGGTTTTTCACAAACAAAACCGATGCAGCTACAATTAAAAGGGAAAGAATATTTGCAGAAAGTTTTTCTGACGAAGATTTCATATCTAAGATGTATAAAGAATTGATTCAAATTTATTAGAATTAGGACCATTTCCCAGTAGATAAGTGTAAAAAGATATGATCAGGTAATTTTAAAAGAAAGAAATCCAAACTATCAATAAACTTTTAAAAAATAAATATTCCAAATCAGTTTTTTTTTTAAACCCTTAACTTCAGTGCATTGTCTCATAGGTGGAAGAGTGGTAAGGGTGGGCAACGGGGGTCAAGTGACTTGCCCAGGGTCACACAGCTGGGAAGTGTCTGAGGCCGGATTGGAACCTAGGACCTCCTGTCTCTAGGCCTGACTCTCAATCCACTGAGCTACCCAGTTGCCCCACAAATCAGTTTTAATTAAAGAAATGCAAATTAAATCCACAGTCTGAATTTCTACCCATCAGGTTGGCAAAACTGATCGCCCCAAAAATGAAAATAACAAATCTTGGAGAGGCTCTGGGAAAACATACACATTAATGTCTTCTTAGTGGAATTATGAAATAGTAGCCATTATGGAAAGTATTTTGGGACTCTCCCCCCAAAGACAATAAACTCTGTATATCCTTTGAGCTCGCAATATCATTATTAGATCTACAACCCAAAGAAATCAAAGAAAGAAGAAAAGGATTCATGCATACAAAATTCTTATAGGGGGCAGCTGGGTAGCTCAGTGGAGTGAGAGTCAGGCCTAGAGACAGGAGGTCCTGGGTTCAAACCCGGCCTCAGCCACTTCCCAGCTGTGTGACCCTGGGCAAGTCACTTGACCCCCATTGCCCACCCTTACCAATCTTCCACCTATGAGACAA
>NC_058131.1:324552955-324562773 GCF_016433145.1 Gracilinanus agilis | reverse complement strand
TGGGCAATGGGGGTCAAGTGACTTGCCCAGGGTCACACAGCTGGGAAGTGGCTGAGGCCGGGTTTGAACCTAGGACCTCCTGTCTCTAGGCCTGACTCTCACTCCACTGAGCTACCCAGCTGCCCCCACTTCTTTTTTTTCTCTGAGTTGGCTCACTCACTCCAACCTGTACTGACATTGGTCGGTCATGGTGGGAGGATTTCAGAGAGATCCTGGCTGGCCATGGGCAGCCACAACATTGCTAAAATTCATTGGGAGGTAGGGCAGACCTAGTGGTAGAAAACTAATGTGGGGTTTATCCACTCCTGCACTCACTATTTTCTCAGAAAACTGAAAACAATCTAGTGAAAATTAGGTATAGACCAGCATCTCACACTACACCAAAATAGATTGCAAATAGATATATGACTTAGACTTAAAATGTGATACCACAAGGAAATTAGAGGAGTGAGGAAGAAATTACTTTTCCACCTTTGGATAGGAAAAGAGTCAGTAGACCTAAAATTGAAAGACTCCAGTTCAAATCTAACTTCAGACATTTACTAGAGGTGTGACCCTGGACAAGCCATTTAACTGCTATCTATATCAATTTCCTCAGTATAAAATGGGAATAATAGCACCTACTTCTCAGGGTTGTTGTGAAGATTAAGTGAGACAATATTTTTAAAGTACTTGGCAAATCTCAAATTTATATATATTCATATAAATATATTTATTCAAATAGATACATGTTTGTTTAAATAAATAATTATTATTATAGCACGTGATATATAAATAATTAATAATTAAATATGTTTATAAATGCTTGTCATTGTAATTGTTGCTAATGACCAAACACCATAACATGGACAATTTTGGCTATAAATTTTTTTTAAGGTTTTTCACAAACAAAACCGATGCAGCTACAATTAAAAGGGAAAGAATATTTGCAGAAAGTTTTTCTGACGAAGATTTCATATCTAAGATGTATAAAGAATTGATTCAAATTTATTAGAATTAGGGCCATTTCCCAGTAGATAAGTGTAAAAAGATATGATCAGGTAATTTTAAAAGAAAGAAATCCAAACTATCAATAAACTTTTAAAAAATAAATATTCCAAATCAGTTTTTTTTTTAAACCCTTAACTTCAGTGCATTGTCTCATAGGTGGAAGAGTGGTAAGGGTGGGCAACGGGGGTCAAGTGACTTGCCCAGGGTCACACAGCTGGGAAGTGTCTGAGGCCGGATTGGAACCTAGGACCTCCTGTCTCTAGGCCTGACTCTCAATCCACTGAGCTACCCAGTTGCCCCACAAATCAGTTTTAATTAAAGAAATGCAAATTAAATCCACAGTCTGAATTTCTACCCATCAGGTTGGCAAAACTGATCGCCCCAAAAATGAAAATAACAAATCTTGGAGAGGCTCTGGGAAAACATACACATTAATGTCTTCTTAGTGGAATTATGAAATAGTAGCCATTATGGAAAGTATTTTGGGACTCTCCCCCCAAAGACAATAAACTCTGTATATCCTTTGAGCTCGCAATATCATTATTAGATCTACAACCCAAAGAAATCAAAGAAAGAAGAAAAGGATTCATGCATACAAAATTCTTATAGGGGGCAGCTGGGTAGCTCAGTGGAGTGAGAGTCAGGCCTAGAGACAGGAGGTCCTGGGTTCAAACCCGGCCTCAGCCACTTCCCAGCTGTGTGACCCTGGGCAAGTCACTTGACCCCCATTGCCCACCCTTACCAATCTTCCACCTATGAGACAATACACCAAAGTACAAGGGTTTATAAAAAAAAATCCTAAAAAAAAAAAAATTCTTATAGCAGTTCTTTTTGTACATGCAAAGTACAAGAAAACAAGGGGATGGCCATATGTTGGGAAATGAGTAAAATTAAGGTATATGGATTTGATAGAATATCATTTCACTACAAGAAATGAAGAAAGTTTCAGAGAAAATGAAAGGCCAGAATGATCTGACACAAAGTGAAGTAGACAAAATTATAATGTTTTATATAATTACAACATTACAAAGAAAGAACTCTGATCACAAACCAAAATTCCAGAGGACTAGAAGTGAAGCATGCTACCCACCTCCTGACAGAGAGGTGATGAACTTTAAATTCAGAATGAGGCATTCATTTTTGTAAATGGTCAATATGGAAAATTTCATCCTTTATGCATATTTTTTAGGTTTTTTATATAAAGATATTTTTATTTTACCAATTATATATAATAATAATTTTCGTTTTAAGTTTTCTGAAGTTATATGATCCAAATAGTCTCTCTCCCTCAATTCCTTACTCCTCTCCAGATATGGAAAGCAATTTGATCTGAATTATAAATGTATTATCATGCAAAACATATTTCCATATTGTTAATTTTTGTAAGAGAATACACATATGAAACCAAACCCCCAAAATAAACTAAAATGAAAAATAGTATATGCACATTTTTGAGGTTTTAGTTTGGAGTTTGGGGGTTTGGGACTTTTTAAAAAAATTTTCCCCAAAACAAAATACATTTATATGCTGATAGTTATAGCTCCTAAGCCTCCACCAGTGTGTTTTCCATTTGCATAAATGACTTAAAATAATACCATTTATTTTTGCTTATGCTTGACCTCAATTTTATTTATTTTTTTTTAGTCAAATGTATTTTTTAAATATTTCTTTATTTTTGTCCATGGTTACATGATTCATCTTGTCTCCCTCCCTTGTTCCCTCCTCCCTCCTGGTGCTGACAAGCAATTCCACTGGATTATACATGTATTATCACTCAAAATCTATTTCCGTATTATTCATTTTTGTAATAGAGTCATCTTTTAAAACCAAACCCCCAAATCATATACCTGAATAAACAAATGATAAATCATATGTTTTCTTCTGTAATTCTACTCCCATAGTTCTTTCTCTGGAGGTGGATAGCACTCTTTCTCATACTTCTCCCAGAATTGTCATGGATCATTGTGTTGCTCTTAGTAACAAAGTCTATCACATTTAATCATCCCACAATGTTTTAGTTACTGTGTATACTGTTCTCCTGGTTCTGCTTATTTCACTCTGCATCCGTTCATGGAGGTCTTCCCAGTTGTTATAGAAATCCATCAATTCATCATTCCTTATACCACATCACCATCATATACCATAATTTGTTCAACCATCCCCAATCGAGGGACATCCCTTCATTTTCCAATTTTTTGTCACCACAAAAAGCACAACTATAAATATTTTGTACAAAAAGGACCCTTCCCAATTCTTTTATATCTTTGGGATACAAATCTAGTAGTGATACCATTAATTCTTAAACATGAAACATTTACTAAATAGTAGGAAAAGTTAGAGATAATCAAAACGGTCCACTGACAAATCTTGGATCACACTCTCCCACCAATACAGTTTGTATAATTAGAAATCTCGAACCCTTGGACTTCATCTCCCACAATCCTTTTCCCTTCTCTTCCGTACCGTCCTTACATATTGTACATATAAATTGGCTGTAACCCCGCCTTTGCTCTCTTCTCTCACAACCACGGCTGGGTTAGCTCCCTCTTTACTCTAGCTTTTTATTTTCCTTAACTTCAACTTATTATTAATAAATCTTATTAAATATAATACTTGGAGATATTGGATATTAATTTTTAAGCTTACAGTGTCTATGGGGCAGAGACTCTGTACATACTCCCAGAAACCTAGAACAAGTCACATGAGTAGGGAAATCCAAATATTTGGGCCAACTCACCATTCTTGACTTAAAACGTGGAAGCCTGTGGTCTCTTTAAGAAATGGTCTGCACCACACAATACTTATTGAGTAAAACATTTTCTTTTCTGAACCTCTCCTACTGGACAAAGCTTCTTCTCTGCCATTCTTGGGCTACTATTAACACTTGGGCCAGAGTTAATCCCTTTTATCTAACAGCAGCCTTATGTCTCAGTTCTGCTCCCTTGGCTAAATGTTGAAACAGCATGATATTCTTTTAGTGAAAAGTAGTTCTCTATAATCTTGGGATTTTCAAAGTTGTTCAAGTTTTGCTCTCTATAGATTCTGAAGAATTTTCCCCTCTCGCTTGAGAGAGAACAATACCAGGTAATATAGCCCAGCCTTTAATGGGTTCTTCTCTCTTGAGCTGTAGAGAGCAGGACAGCCTTTTCCCTCAGCCAGTTCTTCACCCAACAGCCCAGCATCCTCCTTTCCTCCAATCTGCTCTTTGGAACAGCAGAGCTTTCTTCTAATCATATCAGTTCCTTCATCGGCAGCAGAACTTGTCTGTAGTCAACCAATCTCAGCTTGTATCATCCCCTTTAACTGCTCAGCTCTGTGGCATTTTGGCTTCTGACGCCTTGGCTTCTCTGGTTGATGACTTTTCATCTTCTCATCTGTAACTTCTCACTAACTTGCTTGCCTGAAATCAGATCTTCCTTATGTGTAGTGACCCATTTCTAATTTAAGTTGATCAACCCAAATCCACGTTCCTATCAGAGATGACACAAATGGTTATTATGCAATAGCCCCATGGTCCCAAAACAGTTCTCTGATGCAGAGTTTCCAAGCAATAAACTCTAATGCCCTGAAAACAGTCATATTCCAAATAGCTGCTGGGAAACAGTCCACTGCAGCCATCAGTCAGTTCCTTTGCCTCAGAGAGAGGCTTCTTTCTCTCAAGTCCTCTCAGCTTTTTATCTGAGGGGCTTGCTCTCAGCTACTCAGAACTGTCAGTATTTCTGTTCAAGCTGCTTTTTTCTCTGTGTCTCACACTAATATGTTGGGGTGGGGGTGGGATTCAGTCCCCTTTAGCAAATTTGTTGTTTAGTCATTTCTGTTGTGTCTGACTTTTGGTAACCCCATTTGAGGTTTTCTTGGCAAAGATACTGGAGTGGTTTATCATTTCCTTATCCTTCTCATTTTATTGATGAGGAAACGGAGGCAAATAGGGTTAAGTGATTTTCCCAGGGTTATACCATTAGTAAGTGGATGAGGTCAAATTTGAACTCACATCTTCCTAGCTCCCAGCCTGGCTCTCTCTCCATTGAGCCACCTAGATGCTAAGAAAAGGGAGTACCTTACAGTCACAAAACTCTTCCCTTGACAAAAAAAAAAAAATGAAACTGAGGCCTGCCAAACAAGAAGTGACTTTTCTGAGGCTATATGGCTTAGTTAGTGTCAATGCTAAGTCTAGACCCAAAGACTCAGGACTTGTGAGCCACCAATATTCCTTCCACTACCCATAGCTGCAGCTACTCCCCTTTAGGCAAATTAGGAAAGCTTTGAACTCATCTTAACATGTTTGCCTTTGAGTATGTTGGTATGGCCTTAATTTTAGTATTTGAGAGGAATACTGTCTTACTAGGTTTCCCTAGTTCTAATGGCATCTTCATTCCACAGGTAAATATCTCATCAACTTCTCCCATAAGGTCCCTCTTATCATAGACATGGAAAGAATTGCCTTGCCCTAAATTACCCCCATTGCCAGTCTGGCACAGTGCCTAGAATTCTCATCAAGACCAAAACACCTTTTAAAATATAAAAGTTATCCTATCACACCTATTAATGCTATGGTTTGAATTAGTTTATTAGATGATCACCAGCAAAGAAAAGGACCCTGAGAGAGTAAGACCAAGAATAGAAGTATTTTTAAAGATGGAACCTCTGGGATAAAATACAAACACTTCTCTTTGGCTTTAAAGCCCAGCACAATCCAATCTCTCTTCCCAGACTTAGTTTACTCTTCACCTCCTCATAAACACTACATTCCTACCCTATCCATGCATGGCTTGCCATATTCTGAGATGGTGCCTGTAAACTTGAAAATTAATATGCATTATCTCCAAGTATTATATTTAATAAGATGTATTAATAATAACTCAAAGTAAAGGAAAATAAAAAGCTAGAGTAAAGAGGGAGCTAACCCAGCCGCCGTCACTGGAGAAGAGACAGAGGGCAGAGTTACACACAACTTATTTACCAAACATGAGGACACAATGTGGACGAAGGGAAAGGATTCTGGGAAATAAAGTCCAAGAGGTCAAGATTTCTAATTACACGTGTCTGCACACGTTCCCCACGCAAGCATGGAGAATCACAAAGATGGCGGGCACAGAGCAGCCATAGGACAGCATTGAGGCAACATACATTTAGAAATGGGGACAGGAGAGCCATCATCCCAGATCCTCCAACCCATGGACCACATGTTACCTAAGGGAAGCAAGAGGGCTTTCAGCCAGGGATATAAGACCCCCCTCTTTCCCTTTAGGGGATTTGCCCCATCCTTGCCCTGTAGTAGCCTATGAGACTAACTCAGACAATTTCCACTCCTGGCTTTTCCCTCTAGCTTCTCAACCCTAGAGATGAGAGGGACCTCAAAGGCTATTTAGGTACCTCTGGTCTGTGTCATAAAGCCCATACTGACCACTAACACCTCTTTTTCCATATCTGCTTCCTGCCTAGATCCTGCTCTCTGTGTATTGAACATTAGATCATTGATAGCCCCCTTGGCTACATGTTGGATGTTGGGGATCTTGACCTTGGACTATGACTCTGATGCCAAATGATCCCTCAACAAGCAGTCCTAAGACCTTTTTCTGGATACTACTAAAAGCTGGTAAGAAGGTAAGAAGGGAGGCAGTTCAGTGGCTCAGTGGATTGAGAGCCAGGTCTAGAGACCAGAGGTCCTGGGTTCAAATCTGGCCTTAAGACACTTCCTAGTTGTTTCACCCTGGGCAAGTCATTTAACCCCCATTGCCTAGCCCTTACCACTCTTCTGCCTTGGAACCAAGGTGGATGGAAGGGTAAGGGTTTGGGGGAAAAAAAAGAAGGGAAGAAGATCAGCAGGAAAAAAAATAGGACAACTTTTGGCTCTGGTGGGCAAAACTAGAAGCGATGGGAGAGGAAGAGAGGGAAGCAAAGAGGCAAGTTTCAGCTTCGTGTAAAGAAAAACTTTCTAACAATGAGAGTGGTCCCAAATGGAGTAGGCTCCCTCTGAAAGCAACAAGTTTTTCCCATTAGGGAAATCTTAATATAGAGAAATGGTTCCCAAACTTTTTTGGCCTACCGCCCCCTTTCCAGACAAAATATTACTTAGCCCTGGAAATTATTTTTTTTTTATATTTTAATAGCAATTAATAGGAAAGATAAATGCACCTGTGGCCATCACCGCTCCCCTGGATCACTGCAGTACCCACCAGGGGGCAGTGGCACCCACTTTGGGAATCACTGATATAGAGGCTAGACTCACTGGGGATGTTGTAGTAACAATTCCTATTCAAGGATGAGATTGAATGGCCTCTGAAGCCCTTTCCGACTCTGTCATTCTGGGTTAGGCAGAAAGATCTGCTGAATTTTGCCAGGAGAAGGATATCTGCACATTGAGACTATGCTGCATGCTTTCTTTTGGGGCTGGGGAAGAGAAAAACATGGGTTGGTTGAACACAATACAGAAGTCGAATTTGGCAGCTGGATGTGGCTTTACTGTCCCCCCATGCCCCCACCCAAGAAAGGTCCAAGAAAATGCCTGGATGGCCTTTGAAGGTGACTTGCTTTGGAGAAGCATCCCTGAGACTTTCTGAGTGTTCAGGTACAGTCATTGAGGCTGCTAAGGATTAGAGAGGAGGGGGTTGGAGAGAGATAGTAAAGGCACCGTTTAAGATCCATGGGGCTTTGGAGAAAGCATCCTCTCTTTGTCCCTTGAAAAAGATCCTGAGGACCTGTTAGCACCTGTTATTTGTTTAACTGGTTTTCCTATACTTGGAAGGCTATTACCATCTCTATATGCTTCATTGCTTGAGCCTGCAAGGTGATCGACTGTTCTATGTGTATTCTTCTGGTTACAGGGCTAATTGTTGGGGGGTTTAAATACCCTGTTGAATGAGCTAGTTGTCCTATAACGATGACAGCTAAATAAGCCATAAAATTAAAAAGAGTGGTGTCAAGAGAAGTACCATTTAGAGATTTCCTAAATGTTGGAGAGCAAAAAAACAAATGAAAGGCATTATTCCCATTGTCTAGGTGGTGAGGGGAAAGATCATGAGCAAAATGGGGGCCAGGCCTGTGTAAGGATCTGTGAAATGGGCCTGACTGGAGCTCCAGGTGCTAGTAGGAGAACAATGGGACATAGGATGCCAAGGAAACATGCAGAAAGTTTATAGATTTGATTCTGCAGGTTACTAGAGAAATACATGTTTCTGAGCTTGAGGGTGACATAAACACGTTGCCTGTGCTTTGGGGAGAGGCCAAAGTAGAATCATAATAAATTGTAGTTAGATCACCCTGTAGTTTACAAAACAATTTCCTCATACAATTCCCTCCCTCTCTAGGTAGGGAATAAAAGTTTTATTATCCCCATTTTACAGATGGGGAGATTAAGCCCCTGAGAGGCAGCAAGTTCGTTCTTAGACAGGTAATAATTAGAACCAGGATCCCATCCCAAGTCTTCTGACACCACAAGTCAAATGTTCTTTCTACCACATCATACAAATTCTAGTACAGCACAGGCTCATTGGCTCGCTGGAGCATAAATGGGAGCCGCAGAGATTCTCAGTTCAACCCACTTGTTTTACATATGAGCCCCAGAAAGGCAAAATGCATTAACCAGAGTCCAACAGCTGGTAAGTTCTTAAGGTGGGTTTCAAACCTAAGTCTTCCTGACTCCAAATCCAACTTACCCACTGTACCACACTGCCTCACAATCAAGGCTTGAAAGAAATTTAGAGACTATCTAGTCCAACCATCCTTGCCTCCCCCACCACCATTTTATGGAAAAAATGTAAGAATATAAAGTGGCAGGAGTGTGGCATGGTGGCTAGTCAGCCTCAGGGTCAAGAACCCCTGGGTTCGAATACTGCCAACACATGCCTACCCTTTTGGATCCTGGGAAAGTCATTTAAGTATCAGGTGCTGATCCTCATTGGCAGAAGGAGTGACCCATACCAATTAAATCGTACGTCCATTTCCCACCTCCCCCTCCCCCTGAAAAAAACCTTGGCAGCAATAATAAAAACTGTCGTTTTTACAGTGATTTAAAAATTTTCCCCTCCACAGGATGAACTTTATTCCCCCAAAATCCAACTGGTCCCCGTGGGGAAATGATTCAAATTTTTTAGAATTATTTCCATATATGATCTCATTTGATAGTCACAATAATCCTGTAATGTAGATTCTACAAGTAGAATTATCCTCAATTTACATATTAGGAACCTAGGATCCAGAGAGATTAAACACTATGCCCACTTACCTAGGGAGTGTCAGAGGCAGAGTTTGAACCCAAGTCTCTGCTGACTCTGTCTAGTGGATTGCATTTACACCAGAGATTGTCAGAGTAAGGTGTTTATCAGTCTGGGGCAGAGTTAATCAGGGGAGGCTGATGAATGTAGTGAAAACTTGAACCAGAGATTAAAATGAGTTCTACCAAAGAATTCAGGCCTGAGACATGGACAAATCTTTCTAGAACACTTCAGTGTTCTTTATTCCCTCCAAAAGCACAGGAGGGACCGAAGGAGGTCATCTCATCCATCCCACTGCCTCTTCCCTGCCATCTTTTCTTCTCTTCCACACAGAAGCCAACAATATAGACCTTGGCAACACATACTGAGAGAGAACATAATTGTCCACGACAAAATATATTAAAAAGCTTTGTCTTTATCGGGCCTGCCCACCTGGGTCCTCCAACCTGCTGAGTTCAATAACCATAAAAGATTGTGCTGGAGACAGGGAAATAACTCGGGGAAAAAAATTCACTCTGTAACTCTCTCTCTCTCTCTCTCTCTCTCTCTCTCTCTCTCTCTCTCTCTCTCTCTCTTTCTCTCTCTCTCTCTCTCTCTCTCTCTCTCTCTCTCTCT
>NC_058131.1:324535461-324550024 GCF_016433145.1 Gracilinanus agilis | reverse complement strand
CTCTCTCTCTCTCTCTCTCTCTCTCTCTCTCTCTCTCTCTCTCTCTCTTCCTCTCTTTCTTCTTCTCCTTCTCCTTCTCCTTCTTTCTGTCTGTCTTTCTGTCTCTCTCATTTCCCCCCTTCTTCCCCTCCCCCAACTTCTATCTCAGTCTCTAGCTCCCTTCTCTCTTTCCTTTTTCCTTTTGGGTTTTTGCCTTTCTAGCCTTCAATAAATACAGACTCTGGAGTGCATTTCAATGTCTATCTCCCCAAAGTGAAATTGCAGCTAGCGCTGAGGCTCTCCTCCATTCTAGCTATTACACATCTGATCACTGAGAGAAATTGGCCCTCATTTTTTAAAGAAACCCATTGCAGCCATTTATGAAATTTTCTGCACAGAGCAGAGGTCCTATGAGCTGAAGCAGTGCAGTGTGGCAGAAGGAGCCAGCGTAGACCAGGATGGAGGAGGGCAGACCCAACCGAATGGCTACAGGTGACCTTGAGTAAGTCACTGTCTACACTTCATTGTCTACTAAAGAGGGGGAAATAAATGGTTACCCAGAAAACTAAGGGTCATGTCTACTTTTTCCAAGGAGAACATTATGAAATAGAAGCAGTGGGTTGCCTCTAAACGCCCCCCGACTCTCTTCAATGGTCTGGCATCCTGAGAATCTAATTGTCTGTCAGCTTGGATGGGAAAAGACCAAAGAGGAGACAGAGTTTTAATCTTTTATCGAGTAGCACAAGACTGAGATAGGTAGAACACAGACAGTTTTCTTCATGAACAAACCTGTGCTACTGGAAATTTGGGGGTCTTTGAACTATATTACCCATGAGCCCACTGGCTTCCTGTCATTATGCGCTGATGTAGAAAGGAGGGTAAAATCGAGGGGCTGGTGTTCCCAGTCCTCTTTGCTTCCTATGGCAGCAGGGAATGGCGGGCTGTTTGAACAGCCTAGCGTGGTAGGTGGCTTTATTTTCTAGTGACTACTAATAAATTTTATAAAAACTATAATATTTTTAAAGTTATTATTATATATTAATTTTATTTTTTACAGACCTGAGATGGGTACAACATGAAGCATGAGTTTTAAAATTTTGTTTTTTTTTAATAAAGAGTTAAATATAAGGAACACTGAATTCTAATCTTTGCTATGCCTTTGAACTCTTGTGTGACCCTGGACAAGTGACATCCCCTTTCCGAGGCCCCTCAGTTTCTTCTATTGGAAAAGAGTCATAATGAAAATTCCTGCTCATGCTTTTCCTTCTGTTTGGAATATAGTCTGCTCCCCCTTCTCTTCCTCTCCAAATATTAGCCATCCTTACAGCTCCAATGCCAGGCCCACTTCTTCCATATTGCTGTCCTTGATTACCTTCCTCCTCCTCATTCCACCCCTCATCCCCAGCCAGATGTGATTTCTCCTTCGGGTCACTCTTTTTTCAATTAATTATTTTTTCAGTTATATGTAGAAATAATTTTCAACAATTGTTTTCTGACATTTTAGGATTCAGATTTTCTTTTTCCCTCCATTCCCCACCTCTCCAAAGCAGTAAATAGACTAATATACGTTATACATTATGCTTTCATACAATCCATATTGCTCTTGCCATGACAGAAGACACATATCACACATACATTAAAAAACTCATGAAAGAAATAAAGTGAAAGTTGACATGCTTTGGGCTGCAATCAGATTCCAACAGTTCTTCCTTTGGCTGTGGATAGCATTTTTCATCATGGGCCCCTTGTGGATGTTTGGAGACTAGCTTTGGTGATAATGATTTAGTCCTTCACATTTGATCATTGTATATAATATTTCTGTTACTGTGTACACTGTTCTCCTGGTTCTGCCCACTTCACTTTGCATCAGTTCATATAAGTCTTTCCATGTTTTTCTGAACTCATCCTGTTTGTCATTTCTTATGGCACATTAGGATTCCATTACAATCATATATCACAACTTTCTCATCCATTCTCCAAGTGATGGATAACCCTGCAGTTCCCAACTCTTTGCCACAACAGAAAATGCTGCTAGAGATATTTTTTCCCTTATTTCTGATCTCTTTAGGCTACCGACTCAATATTGGTATTGCTAGATCAAAGGGTATGCATGCTTTTATGGTCCTTTGGGAACATATTGTTCTCCAGAATGGTTGTATTGGTTCACAGTTCCACCAACAATGTATGTGTCCCAATTTTCCCACATCCCCTCCAGCATTTATCATTTTCCTTCATATTAAACCAATCTGATAGGTGTGAGATGGTATCTCTCAGTTGTTTTAATTTGCATTTGTATAATCAATAATGTTTCAAAGCATTTTTTCATATGACTATAGTTTTCATTTCTTCCTCTAAAAACTGCCTTTTCATATTCTTTGACTATTTTTCATTTGGGGAATGCTTTGTATGCTTATAAATTTTACTCAGTTCTCTATATCAGTGAGGGACAAACTTTTTAAAGAGGGGGCCAAAGGAAAGGAAATGCTCATCTGTCAGTCTGTTTCTAAGGCAACTCTTTCGAAGTTGCATTGTATTGTATCCTACTCATTGTATTCATCAGATTAGGAATAATGTCACAGGGGCTGGATAGAACATTTCAGGGGGCTGCATCTGGCCCAGGGCTGTAGTTTGCCCATCACTGCTCTATACATTTGACAAATGAAGCCTTTATCAGCAGATCACTCTTACTATCTAATAATCTATACCTCTCTTTTCCCAATTATCAGACTTCGACTTGTATCATAGTCATGCCAGCTCACTCCTTAAGAGTAGAGATGCCCATTGCCTACCCTTACCACTCTTCTGCCTTGGAGCCAATACACAGTATTGACTCCAAGATGGAAGGTAAGGGTTTAAAAAAAAAGAGTAGAGATGGTATAATTTCCCACCCCCAATAATAATACAGAACAGAGGGTTGGTTACATAATACACACAAATGACTTTTGATTGAATAAATGAATGGACAAATGCGTAAATGGTAAGATTAATGTGGAAACTATACAGATATAAGTCAGTAGGATGATACTGAGTTGTCTTTCAAGCCTTTGATAGGCTATCATGTGAAAAAGAGAAAGAGAAATGAGCATGCTTCTGCACTTGATCCTAGAGGGGAAAACCTAGGAGTGTTGGGAAGAAGTCATAGAAAGGAAGAAAACCCTAACCATTGACTACCCCAAGTGGAATAAGCTTGCTGCAAATAGAGTGATTGTTTCCTCTTGAAATAGAGGTGGGGGACTATGGATGTGTTGTGCTTCAGAAGCTCTCAGATCCTACCTCTGGGTCAGTCATTTTGCTTAACTATTTTTGCTACAAGGGAGGTTTCAGGAAGGAAGGAGAGAAGTATGACTGATGTAAAAAGAGCATCAGTAATTTTATTTTAAGAAAAGTAAAAAGTTCCTCATCATCAGAGATTCTCCAACAAAGGCCAGAGCATAGCTTGATGTTGATATGGTAGAAGGGATTCCTATTCATTATATGTTGGAAAAGAACTTTAAGGTCCCTTCCAATTCTGTTTCTGTGGTTCTTTAGAGACTATTCCAACCCTAGAAGTCATAATCAGGGCTCTCTGTACCCTACTTGTTGTTTTGCAGGGTTTTCCATCTTCTTTTACCACCAATAAGCCCCTCGAGGTGCAGAAAAAGCTATAGAGGGTCACCAGTAGTTAGCTTCCATCTTCTGAACAATCTTTGTGTTTTCTCAAGGCCACGTTCCAAACCCACCATCACCTTGTCTCAGAATCCTAATGGCTTGATTGATGAATTTAAAATGGTATTTGCCTCTAGACCACAGCTATTCTTTTCCTTTCTCATTGTGGAAGATGCCCCCACTCATAACCTTCTCCTCCAATTAGCAAGTTCTTCCCTGGAACATCTATTTGAGGAAGTGGCTAAGCCAATGCTGCCGAGTCCTCTCTTGGATCCACTCCTTGTTCTTCTGGCTACTTCACCCCTCCCGCAGTGACTTTTTCTCTCCACCCTCCAACCAACCCACTCTAACTTTTCAGCTCTCCTTTCTGTGTTATCTTCCCCATTAAATTGTAAACTACTTTAAGGCAAAGATTGTCTCATTTTGCTTGGTTTTATACACCCAGTGCTTACTAAAGTACCTTCCATAAATATGCTTTATTTCTCTTTGTCTTCCAAGTCTGGGGTCCTTAGGTCTTGCCCCTCTACCCTGCTCATCCTTTGGTTAACATTGCCCTAGTCCTGCCATTGCTCCACTCTTCTGGTTCCAAGGAAGGAAAGTTTTCACTGGCTTCGCCTTCGCTAAGATGAGCTAAGGATTCACAGCTAAGGCCATGCATGGTCCCTCTCATCTACAGATATGGAGGAAGGCCATGAAAGGAATCTCAACATTAATCCTTACTAGCTGTTTGATTATAAGCAAATTAATTTACTTCTCTGCACTTCAATTTTTTCATCTTTAAAATGAGGATAATGATATTTGCATTACCTACCTCATAGGACTGTTGTGAGGAAATTGTTTTGTAAACCCAAAAGTATTCAATGAATATAAATATTATCATTATCGTCAAGAATATCATCATCTCTCTAACCGAATCCCTGGCCAAGTTGGCCCTCAGCACAACTACTGCTGGCCAAACTTGACTTTGACAATAACATTCTACAATCTGCCTGCAAGGATGAGATACAGGATGGTTATCCTTATTAGACAGTTGGGAACAGAGATCTAAAGAAGCAAAATGGCTTGATTAAAGCAAGTGTCTGGGGAACGCGGGTCTCCACAGTGGGAGAGGGGATCATCTGGCAGAATGTATTATTGGGGGACCTGCTCTTGCGTCACAGGTACGTAGTAGGTAGTTCTACTAAATGCTCCCAACGACACTGAAAGAGGCCAATTTTTACCAGTTTCCACAAACAGGCATCAGGTACTCATGGAGCAAAGAGGGTCAGGAATGCCTGCTGGCTTTCATCCATTCTGGGTATGTGTTCAGAGACACTCATGGTTTGGGGTGAGGAGGGAAAGGAAAGATAAAGAGGACAAGCTGTAGATGAGACAGAAGCTGTGGAAAGAGCATTTGGAGTTTGACAACCAACACTGGAATCTATTCGACCTTGGGCAAATGACCTCCCCTCTCCCTAGCTTCAGTTTCTCCATATCTTAAGTGACGGGGTTAGACTCAAAGGGAATTGGATGTCTCAGGTCTCTCCCAGCTTTACGTGTGATATCCCTATGACTTGATGAGCTTTTGATGTCCCCAAGAAGCTTAGGAGCTGTGGCCTTCATTCTCCAAAGACTAATTGGGCTTGCTGGTTTTTCACTCTTTCTTCCTTTTAAAAAAATAAACATAATACAGATTTTTCTGGCATTCTCAAAGTGTTCCCCCCCTACTCCATCCCTTCTTTAGCAAAGGCACCAGCTGAGTGTGGGATAGAGAGAGAAAGAGAAAGCAAGCTGATGAATAATACATCCCTGGCAAGCCACCTTAATAAATTCCAAGAGTCTTTCCCTGGGGCAGAGAAGCATTACAGATGTATCTTCCCCAAAGGAAGGAACTAAGGCTTGGATTTAAAGGGAACGAGCATATCCTGGACCAGGGCCCACTTCTTGGAAGTCATTCCTCTCAATAGTCCTAAATCCCAACCTGTTGCCCTTCCCACTGTGTATATGGAACAAGGAGAACTGGGTGAAGGACAACTCAGTATTTTTCCTTCCCTGAATGATAATTTGGAGGGAGAGTGAGTTGTGTGATTCCTAAGGGAACAGCAAGATCTCTGGCCCCAAAATCTCTCAATTCAACAAACATTTATGAGTGCTGACCAAATGCCAGTCACTATGTTAGACACTAAGATGCCCAGAAGAAAATTAAATCATCCATGCCCTCAAGATGCTTCTTCTGAGGGGTTACAAAATTCACTCTCTGATACAATAGATCTGTTAGGTAGGAATGCTCTCAAATAATGTAAATCTTAACTCTCAAGGTAGCTAGGTGGATGGAGCACAGAGCCAAATCCAAAGCCCTGAATTCGAATCCAGCCTCAGACACTTACTTGCTGTATGACCCTGAATAAGTTACTCAACCACTATTTGCCATAGTTTCCCCAACTGAAATATGGGGGTAATAATAGCACCTACCTTTCAGGGTTGTTGTGAAGATCAAATGAGATAGTATCTATAAAACATTTAGCACAGTCCTAGCACAGAGCAAGCACTTAATAAATGTTACTCACTCTCTTCCATTCTTACCTCTCCATCCTCCATGACTCGTCAAGAATCTCCTGTAAGTACGTCCAAGGGGATCCACACAATGTGGTTATGACCTCTGTTTTATTTTCTTAACATTGCCTGAATAATCTTGAAGCATGTGAGTTAGCCCTCACTCTTACTCCAAACATGACTGGTTCATCCTTTGTTTTTTTTGTTGTTGTTTTTTTAACATACCTTTCTCTGAAAATGTACTTGTCTTGGCTTCTCCTGCACCTTCATTTATCATGTGTTGCATTCAGCTCATTCCCACCAAGCACCTCTCTATTGCTCTTTGGGGTGATCCTTTGCCTTTATTCTTTAGAGACTAGTATATCATGACTTGTAGACTTGCAACATCACAGGGAGAAAATGATGTTGAAAAAGATGGACTTTTGTGTAACTAGAAAGACGAGGCCTCCTATAGAATATAATCTGTGAAAGCCTACCTATCCTGTTCTGATGCCTTCATCAAGGATGCATGAAGGCATCAGAATAGGACAGGTAGACTTTTATAGGAATAGCATATTCCTATAAAATTTTTGCAAAGATAGAAAACATGTATAAAATCCCTTCTGGGATCATTCCCCCAACTGGCACTCACACTGGCAGAATAGGTCCCCGAAAATGTGATTCCTCCTCCTCAAAGTTCCAAAGATAACCCTAAATTTCTCAGTCATCATTCTTGAGCCCCCACTAGTGTATTTCCCATTGATAATCATTCAATAACCTCTTTTGGCTTTTAGCAAGGGACATTCACAAACAGGCATAATAAGAATAGTTGGTAGAAATCATTCCCCCCCCCAAACTGGGGCAGATACTCCCCATTTCACATCCAAAGGTCCTCGGGGAAAGTACATTCAAATGTATAAAAGGGTAGTAAGGCACACATGTATAGAACATGTGTGGTAAAGTGTTACCCCAAAGCTCCTGGTTACTGGAGGTCTTTTTCTCCCTTTCTAGAGTCCTCCTAAGGTTCCCCTCAGTTGCTGCTATGAAATCCACTGCTTCTATAGGCCAGTACTTCTCCCCATCACAAGGACTCACAATCCTATAAGTCATCAACATCCTCAGATGATTTTCTCCTAACTTTCATCCATCGTGGACCAAACTCACCTTCCCAAACTCACTCCATTGCCTGGGCAGAAACTGTCTTTCTCCTTCTCCAAGTGATTGTCTCTTTGGCAAAGGCTTGCCTAGAGCTCCTCCACCATGTGGCTGTCTGTCAGCATGACAATATGACAGACGGTTTTCCGTGTGTCACTAAACAGGTTGGTTGTTTTATATCTAGACCCAGAGGTATGACCGATTGCTTCATACAGTCACAAAAAATTCCCTGTGGGGTCTCATTTCTCTTTAAACAATAATCATAATGATCAAGAACATGTTCGTGCCAAGTTTGGACTTCTAATTGATTAATGGATCCATTTGGAACTATGACTGTGTTCTGGGACTATATTCATCAGAGAGGGGGTTTCCACAGGGCTCCAGACTAGTGAATACAAAGCATTATGAAGAGGTAGAGGCAGAAAGACATATTAGAGCTGGGGCTAACCTTGAAGTCAAGAAGATATAGATTCAGGAGAATACTGTGTACAGTAACAGAAATACTGTACGATGATCAAGTGTGAAGGACTAAATTTTTATCAGTAATGCAAGGCTCCAAGATAACCCCAAGGAACTCATGATGAAAAATGCTATCACAGCCAAAGAAGGAGCTGTTCGAGTCTGATTGCAGATCAAAGTATTCCATTTTTCACTTTCTTTCCTTCCTGAGTTTTTTATTGTATGTGTGATATGTGTCTTCTTTCACAGCATGAGGAATATGGAAATATATATTGCATGACAGTTCTGGTATAATCTATATCAGACTATTTACTGCCTCAAGAAAGGGAGGAAGGGAAAGAACCTGAATCACAAAATGTCACGAAAAAAAATTGTCAAAAATTGTTTCTACATGTAATTGAAAAAAAAAAGAAAAAGAAAAAAGTTAAAGGAAAAAAATGTGAGTTCAAATTCTGCCTCAATACCAACTGTGTAGCCATAGGTAAGTCACTTAGCTTCTCATCACCCCTAATATAGATGAAGTAACTGCATCAGTACACAAAAATTCTCTGTGCAGATGAAATCACAGGCCAAACGAAAATAGAGCAAATACTAAAACTGAGGAGTCAAAAAAGGCCTGGTAAAGAAGGGAGTGCCTAACGTTGTGCTTTGAAAGAAAAGGGGCATTCTAGGAGGCAGAGGGGGAGACACAGTGCATTTCTGACCCAGAATATTATGTACAGGGAATAGTAGTAGACTGGATGGAAGAAGCAGAGAGTGCATGAAAGAATGATGTACAAAATAAGATCAAAAAGGGTAAGTGGAAGTCATATTGTGAAATACTTGAAATACTAGATTAAAGGGGCAGCTGGGTAGCTCAGTGGATTGAGAGCCAGGTCTAGAGACAGAAAATCTTAGGTTCAAATCTGGCCTCGGACACTTCCTAGCTGTGTGACCCTGGGCAAGTCACTTAGCCCCCATTGCCTAGTCCTTAGTGCTCTTCTGCCTTGGAACCAACATACAGTGTTGGTTCTAAAGTGGAAGGAAAGGGTAAACCTTTAAAAATAAATAAATACTAGGTTAAAGACGATACAGTTTATCCTAGATGTAATTGGGAGACATTGAAGATTTTTGTGGAGGGTAGTTCCATGATTAGATCTATATTTTAAGAATATTGATTTGATGGCAAGTGGAGGATGAACCAGAGAGGAAGAGGTTTTTTGCAGGGGAACCAGTCAAGAGTCTTGATATGAGTCCTTTACTTTTTCTATTAGATGAAATAAATTCTGTCCTTTATTTACTCTCTTGCTAGCCTAAGTTCTTGCTTAGGAGCTGAGGGCAGCTAGGTGACACAGGAAATCAGGAAGACATCTTCCTGAGTTCAAATCCAACCTCAGACACTTACTAGTTGGATGGCCCTGGCCAAATCACTTAATCTCTATTTGCCTCAATTTCCTCTTCTGTAAAATGAGCTGCAGAAGGAAAACCCACTCCTGTATCTTTGCCAAGAAAATCCTAAGTGGAGTCACAAAGAGTCAGACACACCAGAAAATGACCGAATGAAATCTAAAAATGAGATAGATTCTTTTGTTCCCAAATCAGCTCTGGGTGATAGCGTGTATCAAAGATTTTGATTACTGAGAAGCCTCCTGAGATTGGATCTGCTCTGTATAAAGGCACTTTAATATAGAATATATGATTATTATTTTTTCTCTTTTTTCTTTTCTTTATTTTATTTTAATAACAAATTTCCACATAAGTTCTCCAAAGTTATACAATCTATGTTGTCTCCCTTCCTCCTTCCCTCCCCGCTCTTGGAGTCGACAAGCAATTCAATCTGGGCTATACATGTATTATCACACAAAACATATTTCCATATTATTCATTTTTATAAGTAAAAAACAATATATATTATTATTAGTGGTAACGAAGTTGTTTTTATGATTTTGAAAAAAAAAATCAGAAGAACGTTAAAGATCTCCACTGGTCCAAGCCCTTCTTTCCAGTTGAAGATCACCTGGTCCTGGTATTCACCTGACCGCCAGTCTAACGCAATTGAAGTGTCCCCTTCCTTCTTGAATTTTCCTGGAGCACTTTATATACTTATCACTATCCATGTCGTATGCCCTCGTAAAAACATCTGCTCCATAAGGACACGGACTGTTTCATTTTTTAATCTTTCTATTCCCCTTGCCTAGAAGTACCATGCACATAGCTGGGACTTAATAACTGTTTGTTATTGAATGCCACAGCACGCTGCCTCTCCGTGGCGCACACAGGCTCTGGGAACCTGGTTTCTAAATTAAACGACGTCCTTCTCAGAGTCCATAGAAAGAAATGTGGCCTGCCGAAAAAAGCACTGGATTCAGAGTCAAAAAGCAGATTTGAATCTCTGCTTTGTTGCCTATTGGGGGATCATTTTAGACCATAGAGTCTTACAGATTTAGAGCTAGAAGAATTTTTGGATCTTAGATTGAAAGCTAGAAGGGACCTCAGAGGCCAGAGGCCAGGCCTTTCATTTTATAAATGAGGAAACTGAGCCTAGAGACTATTAAGGGACTTGTCCAGGGTACCGTGCAATAAGAATATAAAGTGAAATTTAAACCCAGGTCTTCCTTTCTCTAAAACTATTCACATACTCGGACATGTTGCCTCTCAAAATCATTTCATCATCCTTTAAAGCGGCTGGCTGGGGGCAGCTGGATGGCTCAGTGGATGGAGAGCCAGGCCTAGAGTCCGAAGGACCTGGGTTCAAATCTTCTTCCAACACTTCCTTGCTGTGTGACCCTAGGCAAGTCACTTAACCCCCATTGCCTAGCCCTTATTACTCTTCTGCCTTGGAACCAATACACAGGATCGATTCTAAGGTGGAAGGTAAGGGTACAAATAAATAAGTAAATACATATAAACAAATAAATAAAAAAATAAATGAATGAATGAATGAATAAACAAATAAAAATAAATAAATAAATGGATGAATGAATGAATGAATGGATGGATGAGTGAATGAGTAAATAAATAAATAAAAATAAAGTGCTTGGCTGTTCCTTTAAAAAGTATCTTAAGGAACATGAAACATGTAACTAGGGGAAAATATTCAAAATAAAATTTTTTTAAAAAGCATCTCAAGGGTAGGAAATTGGTGCAACATCCATTCATTCACCCATCCCTAAAGAGAAAAGTAAAAAAATTGGGGTTTTAAGAGAAGGTCTTTGTCTGTGAACTGATTCTGTATTTGGCTGTGGTAGTTGGGTGTGAGAAGTGTTGGGTGGGGTGGGGGACTCTCTTGAAATTTTTTTCAGGTGATTCTATATAAGTAATACATGCTAGAATTTCAGAGGAAAGGAAGTTGCTAATGATCCAGAGAGATTCCTTCTCAGGGAAGCTTTTGTATCAAAAGCGACTCTGTTTTCAGTTGTGTTAAACAAGTTTCTGAGTGGAGGGATGCAATGTTTTCTTTTTGGGTGACTGCAACAAGATGTTGAAGGTCGGCTCTTAAGTTCTGTATATTTGCCATTGAAGTCAAGTTTTCAAAATGAATCTTTAGCCAAAGTAATTGATTAGAAAGTAAGACCTATGTATAAAAAAAAATCAAAGAAACCATCTCATGCATACTCTTCATTTCACAGAAGCCATACAGAATCTAGAATTTATACTGGAATTTGAATCAAGGCTTCTGATCCCAAATCCAGCCCTTCCCTATTCTGTGTCTTTATATTTGAGGTCATTTTGGCAGAAAAAGGGTCCTTGTTCTGGAGTCACAAATATCTGGCCTCATGCAAACTCCAGCTTTCTGACCACAGCCGAGCCACCTAAACTCCCTCGAGCCTCAGTTTCCTCTTCTAGCAAATGAGAGGGGGTCAAGTGGATGGCCTCCAAAGTCCCCAATTCTATGACCCAAAAGGTTCTTTGAGTGCTAAATCAATCCCCTGTGTTCGGAGGAGGAGAAGAAGGGAACTTGGTGAGTTTCCACCTCTTTCTAAGGCTCTTGTCCTGTTCCCCATTCCCAGGAGTCCCACTACCTGCTCAGGGCACCTGGAACAGAGTGGCTGCTGGAGACAGAACAGAAGAAGAAACAGATGGCCCATCCCATGGCAGCATATGTATATTGTAAGCAAATGATATGCAAACCATATGCAAATACACTGGGGTCCTCCCTTGCCATATACCTACAAGGAAGCCTTGGAGAAAATCTGGGGGAAAACCAGCTCACCTGGGCTCCACCCCAGCTGCAAAGCTTCAGAGAGGTCCAGGAGCCCCGGGTCCTCACCCCAGACTTTGCCGGGTGACTCTGGGTGCCATTTCCCTTTGGGGGCCTTTGGTATCATCTGTGAAAAGGGAGGCCATCTTTTCTGCTTCTGTAGTTTACTATCTTGGGCAAGGTAGGGAACATCCACAAGGCAGGGGGGTGCAGTGGGAAGCACCCAGGATTTGAAGGCAGTCCCTACTTCTGTGTCACCTTAGGAAAGTCACTTTTCTCTCTGAGCCTCAGTTTTCTCCTCTGTAAAATGAGGGGCTTGGACAGGAGCCTCTAAGGTTCCTTCCAGCTTTAAAAGTAGGATCCCAGGGCAATGCTTTACTGTTCTAAGTGGGTTACAGTGGAGAGAACAATAGAACTGGAATCAGAAAACTTGGATGCAAAGCCTGGTTCTACTGCTTATAAACAGGGCTGACTTTGGGTAAGTTACTTCCATTCTTCAGATCCTAGTTTCCTAATCAAGGAAGTAAAAAAAAGGGGGGAGAGGGTCTGAGGGGGCAGCTGGGTAGCTCAGTGAATGGAGAGCCAGGCCTAGAGATGGGAGGTCCTGGGTTCAAATCTGACCTCAGACACTCCCTCACTGTGTGAACCTGGACAAGTCACTTAACCCCCATTGCCTAGCCCTTACCACTCTTCTGCCTTGGAGCCAATACAGAGTATTGATTCTAAGGGGGAAGGAAAGGGGCTTTTTTTAAAGCATCAAAAAAGAATGGCAGATAAGCCTTGTATCTTAACTGTCATCTTGTTCAAACCCCTCATTTTGAGAGGAAGAAACTGGGGATTAGAGAAGTCAAGTGACTTATCCAGGGCCACTGAGGGTGTAAGGGTGTCATCAATCAGGCATTCTAATTCCCAATCCAGTGATCTTTCTCTGGTACCATGTTGGATTAGATGATCTCTAAATTCCCTTGTAGCTCCAAATCCTCTAATTCTAAAATGAAAAATCTCTATTCATAGAGCAGATGCCCTTCATGAAATATTCAACCAGGGACAGGCAGTTTAAAAAACCTGAAACTCTTTGAGATGTCAAATTAGAAATAAATAGGACTCGGTTGCTCCAAGGCCTCCTCTTCCTAAGAAGACCCAGAGCACAGTGAATGAGCCTGGAATGACTTTGCGATTCTATTCAATTAAACAAAAATGTATTAAATGCCTCCCTTAGGTGTGGAGCTCCGATGGGCACTGATGGGGACATAAGAGGTGAACAAGCCTCCATTCCTGCCCCGGGGAATTTCATCATCTAATCAGGGGAATCGCTTACCCTCTGTGGGTTTGGTTCTGATGCTGGAAGGGCTAGGCGGAAGGCCAGCTCTAAATCCTAAGAGCACGGGGCTCAGAACGAGGTGCAGATAAGCAGAGGCAGGGCAGTGGACATGGCTAGAAGTTGTTTCTCAAATGAATGGAAGGCACCCAATTAATCTATCCTAAAGTTACTCTAAGCTATTCTACACCTAGACTGAACTAACCTATTCTAAGACAGAAGAGACAGAAGAAAGAAAAGAAGGAAAAGTCTCTGAAATGCAAATCACATACAATGGCGAAATCCAAATGCAAAAAGTAGCAAACACAATAACAAAATAACACTTTGTAACCTGCAAAGGCCCAGATTTTGTGACCTTGAGCCCCCTCCGGCTTTCCGTTTCTTCCTCTGAAAAACTAAGGCTAAGAAGCCTTCCGGCTGGAAGTCCTAGGACACTTACCAATAAACTTGGCCTGTGATTTCCAGTTAAACAAATATTTATTGACCCTCTATTCTACCGAGAGCTCCAAAGGCTGGGGGGGGGGGGGGGGGGGAGGTCTGTTCCCTAACCTCCCAGAGCTCATAAGCCAAGGATAAAAGGTAAACAGGGATAGCACAAGATAGATGCTAACCGTCGAGGAAGAAAAGTCCAAAATGCTGGAGAAGTTGACGAAGAGTCATTTCTAGGTCGGGAACCTATTCCTGAGACCTGTGGAATGGATCCACCCTGCGTTTTGGAGGGAAAGTCTCCCAATCCTACCCAACCACTGATTGAGGCCCCAGCTTGGCTCTCCTCTCCTCCTCCTCCAAGCGAATGGCTCCTGCGGAACTTAAAATCTGAATTATCCGGGGCCACCTTTATAATAGGTCGATTCCCCGACCTCTAGGGTTATCCGAGGACCCAGAAGCTTTCCTGGAAGGAGAATGGTTGCAGAAGTGGACCTGGCAGGAAAGGTGTGAGAACAAAGCCTTGCCGGAGGGTGAGTAACACAGTGGAGGCCCGAAAGGGGAGCGCCGCCCTGGAGGGCAGCTTCTTTGGCCGAAGTCCAGGGTGCGAGAAAAGAGGAAAGGCGGGGACGGGGCTGGAAAGGTAGAGATCTCCCTTCGTTCGGAGATCCGTGCTTGCGTTGAGAAGTTGCATTGTTATATTCAGTCCAAAGAAATGACATTAATATAAATAGAGAATTTTTAAGACTGAAAATATGTAATTAAGCACTAGTTTGAGTGCCTTTTAATGATTATATGATTAAAGTGTTTCAAAGAGGAATTTATGTGTTGGATGAATTAGTAACGGCCTTGTAGTTTTATTAATATTGTGGCTGAGAAGTTGGGGGCGG